>NC_092074.1:638333-957500 GCF_039877785.1 Chaetodon trifascialis
GCTACAGTCGATGAGAGTCGGCGAAGCAGCAGGGCGAAGCAGCAGGGCGAAGCAGCAGTGTTCCTGCACTTATCTTAATGTCCAGATCAGTGGGTGTGCTCTAGGTGAGGAGGAAGACGAGGAGGCTCTACACGGTTCCGCGTGAAGGGGAGCGTCTGTGGTGCGCCGGTGCTGCATTCGGATCTGCTGGTCTTCTTAGTGTTGATAGCAAACGAAGGAGATCGCTGCCCTCCCCTTGAGCACGATGGACCACTGCATGGCGAACGGAGGAGGAAACAGAGGGCCGGAAGCAGAGGGGCTTTCAAGCCAGGAAGAGAGAGAGGGTGAGGGAGGAACCCAGCCTCCTTTTTATACCCTCGCTCTCTGCGCTGATAGGGTAAAGGCCAGGTAGAGTACAGAGCAGTAGACCCACCTGGATTCAGCCAAAGCAGCGCCTCGTACTGCTACACTAAGAAAAGAAAACAGGAGCGACTGCTACAGGCTGCACGCGCGGTTGGCGAATGCGCACTACAATGATTTCTGGTTTTTGACTCTTGCTTGTGTTTTTTGACTCCCGATATGCCTAGCGATTTTTGTACTGTTGCCTATCCTGACTGCCTGCTGTGTACCGACCTTGGACTGTTAATAAATCGTTTCTCATCACCTGAGAGTCTCTGGTCTGCTCTGTGGGTCCCCATTTTGTCTTTTCTTAACCTGACAGGTCACTTAAAAAATATCAGCTGGGCCACAAATAAGTGCAACTGTGATTTGTTCTTCATACACTGGATTAGTAACATTTCAAAAGGCATTGTTTGTTAGATATTAATGTGTGGAAAACATTGACACAGTGTTATGCTGCATCTGAAATGCATATTCACAGTCCCTGCCCCGCCCGGGGATCGAACCCTCTTGTTGTGAGGCATGCACACTACCTGCTGCACTACAACACACATGTTAAGTAAATATGTTGATAGAATAAGAAACACAGCTAGCTAACGTTAACTGACTTATAATACACACAGAAGGATAAGTACTGGGGAGTATAACGTTAATTTCAATCATGTGCGTCGAGTGAGATACAAGAAGCCATCGAGTTAAATTCAGCACAGTTGCCAGTTTGGGGCCAGCCTTAACTTCAGCAACTAACTTAGTTCATCCAAGCATTACACTGACAGAAAGTCCATCACAGCCTAACAAAAGTTGAGAAGTAAAATAGCACTTTTACCTGTCGCTCGACAAAGTCGACTAAACAGGTGGGAGTGGCAACAAAACTGTAGATCACTCAACACCTGAGAAGTGTTGAATCCAGCCCCTCAACACCCAGAGAATGAACACCGAAATGGAGTATCCCCAACAAAAACTGTAGTTTAACTTAAAAATAAACTCCAAAAATCTTACTCTTTCACACTTTTATGTCTAACTCCAGATTATTCCACTCCAGAAATTTGCTGTGTATGAGAGACGAAGTGGGAGAGTTGTTGTCAGGTGTTGATGCTAGAGTCAATAAAGCTAACAGTGAGAACTATATTGTAATATGCACGTTACTGGACATAACAATAACCATTCATAAATGCATCTGGAAACTCTTGTTCTCCGCAATAAAAAGTGTAACTTTTCATTCCACTTCTGAGTCTGCTTTTTAGCCCTAAAACCAGCTGCACATCTTAACAATTGTGTCTCTATAGAGTGTGTTAGTCATGCTGGTTTTGTGTGACATGAATTTCTACTATATTTCTGTTTTCCTGTATCTATTACAATTGAGAGAAGCACTTATGTTGAGATGTCGCGTGCCAGAGAACATAAGATGTCATGTCAATGTTTTAAGCATTTCTATTCATTAAGCATGTAAATAGCTTTATTCAATAACTTATATGAAGTTAATTATGTTAAAGCTGAGTTCCACTCTTGGTCTTACAATGACTACAATGAGGTCACAGCCAGCTCTGCACACATCATCAGGCCAGAGATATAGCCTTAAACAACTGCACATGCTCCGTTGTGTCTCATGTCTCAGTCTGATAAATGAGTTTAACGTTGCTTTGCAGTGGAATTTCCCTCTTAGCCTAATAGTCACATGTAGGACCTCATTGTATGCAGCATGGTCATTGGTAGAGAACCTCTCTCTGTAGAACAGAGGCTGAATGCTTCACAGACCATGTAGACCAGGGGTGTCAAACTCAATTACACAGTGGGCCAAAATTTAAAAAAATTTTCCAAGTCGAGGGCCGGACAGGTTCAATGTTTATTGAAGACTGATTGAAATTACCATATTGCACACAGTGAATGTGGAACTAACACAGCCTATAAGTTACTGCCTATAAAACAACATTAATCATTACATAAATGAAAAATCAGTTGCATTCATTTCAGCCAAAAAATAATTTCCTTCAAACAAAAACCAAAAATGCAAACCAAGAGTGCAAAAAGTCAACATATTATATCTGAGTATGCTGCTCTCTGATGCGCACTAGTTTAAGCCAGATACTTGAAGCTGGAACTAACACAGCTTATAAGACCATTTTTATCTTTAAACAGCACTGCAGCTTTTCCAGAGTAATTTACCTGTCACTGTGTTTCGTTTCATTGTGTCTTACGTTATATTCTTTCATGACAGCCAAACTGTCTCCGCACAGAAGACAAACAACTTTGTCCTTCATATCCGCAAAAACATACTCTGCCTCCTACCTGCCTTGAAAACCCCTGTTTTCAAAGTCCACCATCCGTTTACCCATTTTTCGGGGAGAGGGAAGCTGAAAGTTGATATAGGTAACGAGCTCCATCAGGCTGCTGATGAATGAGTGGGGCAGGGACTCGCGCTTGCGGGCCTTTGATTGATGTGCAATGCACTGTGCATTGTGGGACTTGTAGTACCAGTGGTGCATGCAATATACTGGCAGGCCAGCTCTAAAAATAATTAGATATTATCATGCGGGCCAAAGAAAATTCCATAAACCGGCCAGTGTGCCTTGAGTTTGACATATGTGGTGTAGACTGACACTAGCATGACAGAGTTAAAATTTATTATAAGCTGGAATGTTCTTGGTCTTCTCTGCATTTGTCAATTTGGTATGACACACATTCCCATTGAAAAACGTGGTGATGTTTAATTGAAGATATGCAAGTGGTAAATTAGAGGCACAGATACAAATTTTCAGACACAGATCACTCTGCATTTATTTGTGCATTGTGTTTTATGACTAACATAACTTATGAGACTGTTTTGACCATAGAACCATTATATGACAACTTTTAGTAAATAATATGTCTTGTATGTTTACTTCTTTAAAAATGTGCTGCGATGTATATAATTATATTTCCTGTTGCTTACTGCTTAAATTTAATACCAAACAAATTAACCTTTATTTGCTGTGTTTCTGTAATGCTGATTTACTTAGATGGAGAACAAGATAATAGTAAAACTGATGTGCTGATCAGCTGAATTTTCTCAAAATTATTAGTGAAATCATATCCATGTGTCATGTGGTTCCAAAGCCTTTTTACGTTGCTATTTCTAGGTATGCTGCTTTGCTATGAGTCCTGTGGAATGAAGTCCACCACTACCTCTGTCTTTTGAAAGCAGATAAGAAAAGACACAAAAACATTTGAGACACACAGAACCTTCATGCAACAATCTGATCTGATCTACAATCAGTCTCTAATTTTACAATTACAGCTCCTCTGAAAGGCAATCTTTAGGGAATGTTGTGTTTCAACTCTGCATAAGGAAAACATGGTCAAAGATGGCAAATGAAGCTGCCATGCTCCCATGATAGATTTTTTGGAAAAGTGAAACAAAGAAAAAGAAAAAAAAAAAAAAAGAAAAAAGACAAGAGATGTGGCCATGTGGCCAATAAGTTATATTCATGATAGGTGATTCCAGTTTTTGATGTTAAAATCTGTACTGTCATGGGCTATTTGCCATCACTGTTCATGACCCTGCAGATGTCAAGTGGAAAATATTTAATCCAAACAGCAATCTGTTGAGACTACATGCGTAAACACACACCAGATACACTTTACTGACCATCAGTTCTAAGCTCTGATACCAGATGGTGTGTCAGGTGTGTCAGTGGCCTCTGTGCTGGGCTTTATTAGCTGACAAGAACTCACTGCATTTTCATTGTAAAAGGACTGTCACCAGTGTGGACATGGAGTTGTGTCCCATAAATGTTTTCTAGATATATATGTCCATCTAAGACTTGAAGTGCTTGCCTATCAGGAAATTACTTAGAGTCTCATTTCCACAATCCTGAACACCTGAAAGATTCAGTCCCATTTCACACCTCTATTGTGTGGTGCAGAAATCAGATATAATCAGATTAATGGGTTTAAAAGTCTATCTGTATCTGCATCTGTGTATAACTATTTCTTTTATCTAGATTTAATTTAACTGTCATTTATGGTCCTCAGACATATATCTATAAGTTATAATGCCAACAAACATAATAACACCTAAAAGCATCTTTGAACCACATTGAAAAAGAAAGAAACAAAGAAAAGAAAGAACGAGGGGAGCCAGTCTTTCCTTGCGTCTGTCTCTCAGCTCTCTTTGTGCTTTGCACATGCTCATGTTTTGTTTGCCATGTTTTGTCTCAGGCTCATCTCCTAATGTTGCAAGCTGCCAAGTCTGCCCAGCTCCAGTCCACCACCAGCAAACCTGCTGGTTCACCTCATGTGCTTGCCCACTCCTTACTGGATCATCTCCCAGTGACCAGTATACTTTTTTTTGACAAAAAAATCTGTTTTATCATTCAAAAACAGACAACATTTGCATGTATTGTGCTACCTGTGCATAGGCCTACATGTTGTCTATTATGTATATAATACAAAACTATCCAATGATACATACTTGTAGCTACAAATATAGAAATACAACTGTGCTAGTGTACCCTGCCTCCTGCATTTGTCCAACAGTTTCCATCAACATCACATCTTATGTCCTGTTTTGTAATACACTTAGGAAAGTATCTTTTTGCATGCCTGAGCCAATTATCTCCAGAAATCTTGTCCAGAAATCCAGCATTCATTGCATCCGAGAGGAATATTTGATCATGTGCGCTTGAGCACACACACTCACACACACATATTTGTTTTTTATTTTCATCCTTCAGAAGTAGTACAAACTGCTAGTACCTGCTAGTACTAAATGTATGTTTCGCTAAGACTTTTTTCATAATTGTAGAAATTTTTACATAGAATGTCTTGTCATAAAAGATAAACCTGGTAAAATGCACAGCAGAGTATACTTACAAAACTCCTTCTTCAAATTAGTCCACATTGTTTTATAATGTGAGGACCTCTCTCATAACAGGATCATTTTATCCTTTACTGTGGTGATTACCATGTAAATTGTAGAAATATCCCATTCACATCACAATAAGTAGCCTACTAGGAACGTATGCTTGTTCATATTTGTTTGCTGAATAATTAAATTGCATTGCAAAGTCAAACCAGGTTAAACTTTTTTGCCAGTGTTCTCTGCATTGGCAGCACCCAATAAAGAGGTCCCATTGAAATGAATGTGGTGGCTGCACATTAGCAATAGTCAAACACAACCTTAGTTACCACACTGTGAAACACCATGGAGAGGGTCAGCTGTGAGGTCACCACTGGTGACTTGTTTTCAAGTTCTTCAATTGAACATGCTTAAACAGGTGGTTTCTTGTTTCCATGATGACTGTAGTTCTTTTGAAATGAGAATCTCTAAATCTCAAAAGCTCTACCCACATTAACAATAGCAGCAGCTAGAAACAGTAGCAGTGGTATCAATAGTAATATAGAGATAAAAAACAATATGTAGATAACAATAATAATAATAATAATAATAATAATAATAATAATAATAATAATAATAAAGAAGAAATTCACTCAAGAAATTTTGTGCGCTTTGAAAAGGCTGAGAGGAGAAGTAATTAGAAAGAGTCTCAAAGTGTTGAAAAGCAAAGGAACTTAGGCAATTTATTTGGTTTTCTAGTTATCATGTTCCTGGGTCTTAAATGCCTTGTGAAATTCGTTGGCGTTTCCAGGCAGTGCAGTCAGCATGAAGCAGAAACAAAGAAATTATCCCTTTTATAGTGTTTTTTTTTTTTTTTTTATGTGTTTCTGGCTGTAGACTGTTTCCCTCCCCCTGAAACAAACACACATGTATGCACACACACACATGCACAGACAGACAGACAGAGAGACAGAGAGACAGACAGACAGACAGACAGACAGACAGACAGACACACACACACACACACACACACACACACACACACACACACACACACACACACACACACACACACACACACTTGCCTCTCTTGCTCAAAGTCCTAAAGAAGTCCACAGTCTCAGCAGTTAAAGCATCTAATCTAAATCACTGATTATGCGGTGAAAACTCAGGCATAATTCCCCATTTATGCACCAGTGGGATGCATACATTTACCACACATAAAGCACAGGGCAAATGAACACAACACTAGGACAAAAATAAATAAAAATACACAGAAAAATACTCTGTCAACAATCAAGGTGGCGCCGCGAGAATGGCAGCTTGTTACAGCAGCTCTGGCCATTTCCTTTGTATTAGTGCGTTTTATGTCTGTCTTGTGTTTTTTCCATCACTAGTCTTAGTGGATCGAGTGTACATATGAATGTACAACTGTTGAAACTAGGTATTTGCTTTTTTGTACTTTGTGGATTCATTTCATTAACTTCAGGAGATTAACTTCAAACTTACACTTGGGAATAGCTGATCACTCTGAGCAACACGAGCAGACTCCAGACTGCTCAGGGACCGCGCAGATGAGCTCTGCGGGGTCCTCCTGCACATCATAAACATGAGCCTGTAGAGTGTTCTGGCCCTGTGGAAAACTTTATGTGGGGTTCCAGTCCCCCTTGATGAAGACCTTGGAGAGGATTATACTGAACCACCTCCATCACCTGGGGAGCAGCGAGCTGGAACCCCTACTGTTTGCATATCGTCAAAGTATTGGCATGGAGGAATCGCTTTCCTCTCTCAATCTATTTGCCACCTGGAGCATACTGGAAGCATGGTGAGGGTCATGTTCTATGACTTCTCCAGTGCTTACAACATTATCCAACCATCACTGCTCAGGGGGAAGCTTGAAGGAGCCGGCGTAGACTGCCACCTGGCTGTGTGGACCATCGACAGCCTCACCAACAGACCACAGTATGTGAGGCTTCGCAACTTGCGTGTCCAATGTGGTAGTTGCATGCATCCAGTCTGTGAGAAAGAACACTAGCGTGGGTCCTTCATCCCCACAGCTGTCAGACTATTTAACTGTTATCAATGCCAATATATGCTCACATTTTCCATTTCACCTGGTGCAATTTTCTAATTTGGCAGACCCTTTTATCCAAAGCGATGTACATATAAGATTTTCATACATCACAAGCAAGGTTCTGGACAGGAGAGAACAACAAAAGTAAGTGCCCAGTGCTACGAAGTAATGCATAGAGTGCATAGAGTGAATAGAATTTTTTTAAGAAAGCAGGTGTTCAGCTTGGTCTTCTCTTTTTCTAAAGCTCAAGAGCTAAGAACTTGATGCGGGCAGCAACTGGGAGCCAGTGAAGGGATATGAACAGCAGAGTGACATATGCTCGTTTGCCGCATTCTGGATCATCTGCAAGGGTTTAACAAGCATGCTGGGAGCCCTGCCAGTAAGGAATTACAATAGTCGAGGCGTGATAGTACCAGCGCTTGTACTAGGAGTTGTATTGCATGCTTAAACAGGTAGGGTCTGATCTTCCTGGTACTGTACAGGGCAAATCGGAATGGCCGAGCAACAGAGGCCACATGCTGGTTATCAATCATGACATCCAAGTTTCTGGCAGATTTTGCGGAGTGAGCAGAGGTAGTCAAGCTGGATAGTAATCTGCTGTTGTATAGAGGGACTGGCCAGGACAAGGAGCTTAAGCTGAGGTTAAGCTGAAGGTATCGCTCCTTCATCCATGTTGAGATATTGGCGAGGCATGTCGATATGCGTGCCAAGACTGTGGGGTCGTCTGGTGGGAACGAAAGGATGAGCTGGGTATCATCTGCATATAAATGGTATGAGAAGCCATGTGAGCAGATGACTGCACCAAGTGCCGTGCTGTATATTGGGACCCCTAGGTTTCAGCACCCCCCTGTGTAACTGGCTGCTTGACTTCCTCACTGAAAGACCTCAGTTGGTGTGTGTGGGACAGAACACCTCCCGTGTCATCATAAAATCATAAAAAAAAACAAAAAGGGGTTACACAGGAAGTATACGGTATGATCATTAAGTGGAGAAGGGGTAGGATTCAATAAGCTAATGCTTCTTCCTACTCCTTTTTGAACATGTTATGTTGATATTGTTCCATTGGCTCTCAATTAAGTGTTTTCATTTGTTCATTTGTTTTTGTTATTTTTTGTACTACTCTCACATGTTTGAAATAAAGCCTTCATTCATTCATTCATTCATTCATTCATTCATTCATTCATTCATTCATTCATTCATCACCCACAGCACAGGCTCCCCTCAGGGCTGTGTCCTGAGCCCTCTCCTTTTCACCCTGATGACACATGACTGAAACAGTGGTGGGCCTCATCAGAGCCTATAGAGAGGAGGTGGAGGAGCTGGTGGGCTGGTGCAAAGACAATAACCTGATCTTGAACATAGACAAAACCAACGAGATCATTGTTAGGAAGAACCAGCCCAGTCACGCTCCACTTCTCCTCAACAACACAGCTGTGGAGGTGGTCAGCAGCACCAAGTTCCTGGGGGTGCACATCACAGATGATCTCACCTGGTCTGTGAACACGGCATCACTGGTGAAAAGGGCACAGCAATGCCTGCACTTTCTGCGCAGGATGCGGAGAGCCCACCTGCCCCCGCCCATCCTCACTACATTCTACAGAAGAATGATGTTCCCAAGAGGAACTGTATCAAAGGTGGCGCTTAGATCCAGTAGAGTAGAGTAGAGTAGAGTAGAGTAGAGTAGAGTAGAGTAGAGTAGAGTAGAGTAGAGTAGAGTTTCTTGTTCCACCTGAGGTCGTTTATAATTTTTAAAAGTGCTGCCTTGGTACTGTGGTTCATCCTAAAACCAGACTGATGTCTCTCTAAAATGTTGTTTCTGTTTAAAAAGCCATTGAATTAGTGTTTCCTCAGGCAAGGACAACATTTAAGGTATCTTAACAGACAAAACTTGTTGGGATAAAAGGCTGGATCTAGCTTTATTAAAATTTGTGCTTATTAAAATATCAAAGGTGGAGAATTGGAACCGGGGGTTGTTTTTATGGTCTATGATGAGTTGTGAGAAATGAGAAATTCTTGCCTGTTTAACTACGTTATTGTAGGTTTTGAGTTGTTGGCGTAAAATCTCAAGGTGGACTGTTAATTTAGATTTCCTCCATTTCCTCCAATTGACAATAAAAACCAGGTTGTGTGATGTGCAGGTGTGCTGGAGCCAGGTGTTCAAGCTGAGGAGTCTGACAAACCAGTCAGCACCGCGGGAGTGGGTTGGTATGGGCCCGCTGATGGAGACCCTCTTCCCGCATGACTCTGAGGAGGTCTTTAAAATCCCTCTTTGTTAACTTGGACTGTTGCCGAGCTGTGTCATTTGTGCCAATGTGAATGATAATCTGGGTTATGGAGGATGGCATGGACTAGAGCAGTTCAGTGAGTTTGTCCATGATGACGGTGACAGTGGCTCCGTGAAAACACCGTGTAGTGGCATTGAAGAAATGGACGTTCCGGATGATGCTGTCCCCTACAATGAGTGTCGTGGGGCTGAACAGTGGACAGGGGGGCCGAGCCAGTATCATTGGAGTCTGGAACTGGGGGATGCTCCATGGGCAGCTCCGGGTGCCGGGCAGGGAGAGGAGCTGGAGCCAGAGCTCTGCCCCTCCTGTTATGATCCTGCCTTCCTGTCTCTCCCAGTGTGTCTCCTCTCCCTTTTTCCCTGTGTGTGTGTGTCTGTCTGTCTACCCCTGGAGTCGTGGCCGGGCAGCCTCTCACCTGCTGCCAGCTCCTCCCACGGCTACTCACCTGCATTCACTCTCCCTTCATCAGGGAGAGTATAAAAGACATGGACCTTCTTCTCCTCGTTGCCGGATTATTCCTCAATCCATGTCGATGTCTGGTTGTTGGTCTGTAAGTACGAGTCTCTTTGTCTTCCTCTCCTTGTTAAGAAAAGTCATTGTTTTTGGTCCTTCGTTTTTTCCAGCCTTTGATTGTGCTGTGTTTTTCTTTGTTTCAATGTCTGCCTGCCGCTTCCACGCGTGCCTCGTGTCAAACCCGCTCCTTGTAGCTGTTAAACTAATATTACAATGTGTTTACAGCTTGCTGTGTTTGCAGCTTGCTGCTAGAAAAATCAATGAAGGTTTAGGTTTAAACAAAAGACCCTCTCAGATGGAGATGTTTAGTTTGATGGCAAGCCTACCTACAAACAGCTGGCTGCTGAGCTGTAAGCGAGAATGTCCGCCAGTTGGCGCCTCCAGGAAGCGGATGGGAAGCTGGTCGACCTGCAGGGAGGCCTCCTTCACGTTGCGTGTCATTGTTAATGGGAGGGTGGTAGGGGTTGGAGGGGGGCTGCTGGTGGACACAGTTCAGCAAGGTAACTCTTCTGGGGAAGAAGCTGTTCCTGTGCCTTCTGGTGCGGGAATGGAGGCTCCTGAACCTCCTACAAAATGGTAGGAGGGCAAACAGTCCATGGTTGGGGTGGGAGCTGTCGCAGCTGATGCTGCGTGCCCTTGTTAGACAGCGCTTGCACTGGAGGTCCTCGATGGTGGTTAGCTGAGCCTCAGTGATGTACTGGGTGGTTTTCACCACCCGTTGGAGGGCTTTCCGCTCAGAAGTAAGATTTCACCAGCAAGCGGCAGATAGAGGGTATAAGCCACGTCAGCCGACCCTACTATTGAAGCTCAGAGAGTGAGAGCGAGTGCTCTCAATAACAACAGAGCCTGCTAACAGCCTGCTAACAGCCTAGTTCCTAATCAATTACCAACTCCTATCATCTGCAACATGGCTTGTTCTGCTAGTGGTATGCTCAGTCTCTCTTACGAGTTTAGTAAAAATCCCGCCCCTTCAGGATTTCGCCGGCAAGCGGCAGATAAAGGGTGTGACCCGTGTCAGCTGACTCTACTATCGAAACTTGAGAGCGAGTGCTCTGACAACAACAACAATAACAACAAAAAGCCTGCTAACAGCCTAGCTCCTGCTTGCTCTTTGCAATACTTGCTGGCTGTAACAACTAAATTTCCCCGGCATGGGAAGTCTTTCTTGGGGGTATTCCAGAAAGCGGGTTATGTGAAAACTCAGAGTAAGTTAAACCTGAGATGAGGGAAACTCTGAGTTTTCTGTTCCAGAAAGAGAGGTAACTGAAACTCTGAGTCAGTCACCATGGTAACACTCTGTGAACATAACCTGCTCGCTGACAGGTTTACTATAAGAAACCTTGAGTTTCTACCTGTCTCCTCCCACATGAAGAAAGCTGTTATACATGGATTGCCCATTCATTCCCAATCCGATTGATTTCGAAGCCCAACTGATTCAAAATGCTTTCCGGCCCAGATTAGATGTCCTGTCATTTCCAGAGGAATATCTGTTTGAACGCTACCGCTTCTCATCAAACGGTATAATTTATGTCAATAACATTCTCCGGCCATACATCACCAACCTCACACACTGCGGACGTGCGCTCACATCACAGCAAATTTTATACACAGCGCTATGGATTTTTTTTTTTTTTTTTTGCAAACGGTAGTTTTTTGTATAACATTGGGGATGCAGAGTACTTCGGAAGGGCAACAGTGTGTAGAGCTGTGAGGAGAGTAACCTTGCACTGAAACGCCTGTTACCAATGATGGTAGTGACTGGTGACTGATGTAGAAATCATATATTCTATTATTTTAAATTATGATAAACATTCTGCTGCGACCTCCGAGTGGGTTCAGTAGCTTAATTAGCTGTCAGTTTGCAGGACTTCCAAATGTGATAGGATGCATAGATTGGATACAAATTCTTATTACTGCTCCTGCTGAAAATGAAGGGGACTACGTGAATAGAAAATCCTTTCACAGCATCAATGTCCAGGTTTATGACCTACCATCTTAAAAATGATGTATGTACATGAAAATGTATACATTACAATACACTGCAACTCATGTCATTCTCTGCACTGTGAAGATCATATGTGATGCAGCCTACATCATGACAAATGTAGAAGCTAGGTGGCCTGGCTCTGTACATGGTTCCCGGATCTACTGGGAGTGTAGTCTGAGCAACAGATTTGCATGCGCAAGGAAGCTAAAACTTTGTAAAAATGTTATTTGTGTCACTTTTTAATACACTTTATAATTACAGGAGTGTTTGATGGCTACCTACTGGGGGTTTGAGGCTATCCATGCCAGCCCACTCTGTTGACCCCTTACCCTGACCCGGGTGTCAGGCCCGAACTCAAAACAGGACTCAGGAGCAGAGAATGACAGTGAGCAGACTTTTATTGAGTCAAGACAACCTCAATGCAGAGCAAACAAAGGGGCTATGAAACCTGATCTATGAGAATTCTTGACTACTCTAGTGAAAACAAAAAACACTCCAAAGGAGGAAAATATCTCAAACACGGATCTATTAAAATTATCAAAATCAAAATCACTCACAGAGAGGAAAATCAAAAGGCTACAAAACTTTAAACTAAAGTCTCTCCGAATGGAGAATGAGCTAACAAAGAAATAGAAAGAACAGGACAGAAACAAAAAACTCTCCTAAAAGATGGAGGCTAGACTCACTACAACTATGAACTATATGAACTAAGAATCACTCCTAAGGGAGGCAAACCAAGAAAGCAAATTACTCAGAAGACTATAAATGCTAAACTAAACTACAGAAGTTACAACAAAAAATCACTCCGACGAGGAAACAAGACTTACAAGTACAGACTGTGGCTGTGAGCTATGATGCAGGCTTTGGTGATCGGACATAAGACGAAACACTTCGGCACAGGACAAAGGGAGACGCAGACTATTTAAACACATGAGGGTAATGGGGAACAGGTGGACACAATCAGGAATCAGGGATGACGAACAGGTGACACAAGAGGAAGGGCAAGTGATCTGAAACGAGAGGAGAGTTAGACTTTCAAAATAAAACAGGAAATGACAAGACAATAACCCAAGACAGGACGACCTCACCGCAGTGTGACACCGGGCCCCAACAACGTTTTAATGTGGCCCACTGCAGGACTGGAGCCCGGGTTGAGATGGCCATAGGCATACTCAAATCCCAGTTCCAGTGCCTGCGTAAGCTCAGGGTCACCCCACAGAGGGCATGTGACATCATTGTGGCATGTGTTGTTCTCCATAATATTGCAACTATTCGAGGAGAGCAACACCCACCTGTACAGATGAACGACCCTGAGGGTGACCATCCCATCCACCCTGCAGACATCCAGGATAGAAGGGCTGTAAGTGACCTAATCAGCAGAAATTACTTTTGATTAAAACAGTAAAATAAAAACAAATTCACATGTGATTTGGTCCTCTTTATTCCCTAAAAGTACAAAAGCAGCAGTTAGGATTTGTAATATAGTTCCATCCATTGGCATATTTCGCCTGTGAAGTGCACCCACCTCAACCGGCATTCAAGTAATAGAATTTCAAGGTCTGTTTTTCTAATCTGGCGATCCAGATAGACCATTTCCTTTTCACTTTTCTCTATACTCTTCATGAGGTGAACTCTATAAAACTCCTTCACTGGTAACTGGGAAACATATGGAGGACATTTAAATCCTACAGTTCTACATACAGATTTAACATGGTATTGACTGAAAAGCTCACTGTGTCAAGCTGTGCTGGGGAAGTTGATGGACCCTCCTCCTGGTGATGCCCAGCTATATTCTGTTGAAGGACAAGAATGTGCCAGTTGTTTGTCCGTTATCTATGCTCATCACTTCAGTGTATACGTCAAACTCCAATTCCACTCAAGAATGTAAAGGAATGTGAATGGGTAGAGCACTGCCAGTAGCTATACATAATATTAAGAGACACTTCAGTAAGCCTCTCTGGATCTCTCCCTGTGGCAGCAGACAGTGTTTCATCATCATCATCCTCCTGTGATGAAGGAAAAAATACTGTTTCAGAATATTTTGAACTTCCATCTGAGGCAAGATCTGAGTATGGAATACTAACAACTGCAGGGTGTTCAATTGTTTCAGTAGTAGGAGGCTGATCGAGACAGATGACACCATCCACATCTGTTGGGGGGTGGAGATTTTATATATAAGAAGTTTTATAATACACGTTTTATTTTTAAAAAGACACAAGTGTATACTTGCATCTGATGTAAGCACTTGTGTGCTGGGGGATGACAGGCTCAGATGAGCTTCCCCCCGGGGATGCCTTCAGCCACTGGTCACGGTTTTGGCTGAAGGCCAGCTCCTCAGTCTTTGTCAGAGGTGGTTGAGGTAGCCCTCCACCTGTTTTTCGGGCCTCTGCCTTCTTTCTGTTGGCTGAGCAGAACTCAAATGTTAATCTTTTTTTAAATTAGTATTTTATTGAGTGTTCGTGGACACATTGTCACATTTTCAATGACTTAAATACGTATAAAATAAAAATGTGTAAACACTGTATCAAGTGTTAATCTATTAATTGGGGTATTAATTGAGATGATGTGTTAAAACAACATTTTGCTAGGGGTTTAAATTACTATTCTCTCTGGGCACTCCGGCTTCCTCCCACAGACCAAAAATAAGCTCATTAGGTTAATTGGTGACTTAAAATTGTCCTTAGGTGTGAGTGTGAGTCTGAGTGGTTGTTTGTCTATATATGTTGCCCTGCAGTCGGCTGGCGACGGGCTCAGGGTGTACCCCGCCTCTCGCCCGTTGCCAGCTGGGATAGGCTCCAGCCCACCCACCAACCCTGAAAGGGATAGTCGGGGTAGAGAAGATGGATGGATGGTTTAAATTGCTATTTGAAGTAGCCACTGAATTAACATTTACTTTGTTTAATAGCCTAAGTCAATTCATACAATCATAGCCTAGCAAAATATGCCTTACCTTTTTGATGTTTTTATATTTCATTTTTAGATGCATCTTTCTCCCCTGTTGGATTGCACCTAAATGAAAATCTGATTTTATTCCTATTTATATTCATAACTGTATGCTACGATCTTAAGTATGGTTAAATGTTATGTCAGTGGAATAGTACATTCAAACTTACGCGTTGTCTCGGGTAGCAATTTTCTCCCATGCCGTTTCTCTCTCCTTCGCTGCTGCAGCGGTGATACATTTACGCTGAAATATGTGCTCATACTCCCCATAGGGAGACTGGCAATAAGACCTCCAACTCCATCGAGGTAAAATAACTTGATCTTTTTTTCTTTTTTTTTCAGTTAGTCATGGTAACTCGTGGTATCAGTGCTCCATTGATGATGGCTTTTTATAGTGGTTGTGCACACTCGCAACTCAAGGCTAACATACTCAGAGTTGACTGAACTAACTCAGATCAGCTGTTCTAGAACAAGTCAGCTCAGAGTTCAGGGATAGACTCAGAGTTTGTTGAATCTCCTACCTGGAATAACCCCAAGGGGTTAAAGGACCCCAGGAAGAATAGCTGGTTGTCCAGGCTAATGGGGATCCTAATAAAACCTTGAAACCTTGAAACCCCTTATCAACTAAATAAAAAGCAAGCTAGTTAAAACATGGTGCAAATAACTACCTTTCCCTCCTAGAGTTTAGGAAGGAAATGGCAGAGGGTATAAAAGAGTGTTTGAATTTGGTCCCAGATGGCAGAAACTGAAAGTGTTGATGCACAATCAGAAAGGAGGAATTGTGCTTTCTTGTGCGGCTGTGGTTCAGGAGGTAGAGCGGTTGTCCACTTATCAGAAGGTCAGTGGTTCGATCCCTGGCCTCAGCAGTCTATGTATTGAAGTATTTTTGGGCAAGATACTAAGCCCCAAATTGCTCCTGATGCTGCGCCATCAGTGTGTGAATGGTTAATGCTTATAATATCAACAAAGGATGCCATCTCCACGGCACTGCACTCCACCATGACACACCTGGACAACAACACCAACACAAGGATGCTTTTCATCGACTTCAGCTCCAGCATTTAACACAAGCATCCCCTCCAAGCTGGTCAACAAACTCAGTGACTTCGGCATCAGCGCCTCCCTCTGCAACTGGACCCCGGACTTCCTGACCAACAGAACCCAGTCTGTTAGGTTAGACAACCACACCTCCGCCACCCTGACCCTGAACACCAGCGTCCCACAGGGCTGTGTGTTGAGCCCTCTCCTCTTCTCCCTCTTCACCTATGCGTGCATGGCTGTGCACCATGGCGATAGGCCTGTTTAACAACAACAACTAGTCAGCCTACAGGGATGAGGTTCAGCAGCTGGCGACAACAACCTGACCCCCAACACCAAGAAGAACAAGGAGCTCATTGTAGACTACAGGAAAACTAAAGACTGCAGCCATTCACATCGACGGGGCTGAGGTTGGACGTGTCTCCAGCTTCAAGTTCCTGGGCATCCACATCTCTGGAGATCTCTCCTGGACCCTCAACTCCTCCACCCTCTTAAAAAAGGCTCAACGGTGTCTCTACTTCCTGTGGAGACTGAGGAAAGTTAACCTGGCTTGTCAAATCCTAACTTCAACCACTGCACATACCTCATACTGGAGTCTATCCCAGCTGTCAACGGGCGAGAGGCGGGTACACCCTGGACCAATTTTAGAGTCACCAATTAACCTAATGAGCATGATTTTGGTCTGTGGGAGGAAGCCGGAGTACCTGGAGAGAACCCACGCATGCACAGGAAGAACATGCAAACTTTGCACAGAAAGGCCCCCGCCCGGGGATTGAACCGGCAACCTTCTTGCTGTGAGGCACGCGCACTACCTGCTGCGCCACCGTGCTGCTCCATTTATACATCTGTTAGAAAATCTGTCGATTGTTTTTATATATGGTTGCAATTAATCATCTTGAAATTATGTTGTTATTTCTGACCAACAGTCTAAACCTCAAAATATTCAGTTTACAGCAATTTATGAAAAGAAAAAAAGAAAATGCTACATTTAAGAAGGTGAAACCATGAAATGTAGAGCATTTTTGCATCAAAAATCATCCATCCATCCATTATCTATACCGCCTATCCCTTTCGGGATTGCGGGGGGCTGGAGCCTATCCCAGCTACAATGGGCGAGAGGCGGGGTACACCCTGAACCGGTCGCCAGCCGATTGCAGGGCCACATGCAAGGACAAACAACCATTCACACTCACACTCACACCTACGGACAATTTAGAGTCATCAATTAACCTAATGAGCATGTTTTTGGTCTGTGGGAGGAAGCCGGAGTACCCGGAGAGAACCCACGCATGCACGGGAAGAACATGCAAACTTCACACAGAAAGGCCCCGCCTGACCTGGGGATCGAACCGGCAACCTTCGTGCTGTGAGGCACGCGCACTACCTGCTGCGCCACCGTGCAGCGCATCAAAAATCACTTAAATGATTAGTCAGTCATACAAACAGTCACTGATTACCATGATAACCACAACCACTTATCAAGCAAAATGTCCTTGAGTACAGTCTTGTCAAAATATGTACACATTCTGTCTGCATGTCTTGTTAACGTGTCAATATTATCAAATGAGTAGGCTATGAACAATATGCTTAAGAGACAGATAATCAGGGTGACATTATGTTTTCTGTTCATATGTCAAGCATTGTGCATATTGATAACATCTATATGAAGCTGTTGATATAATTCCTCCTTATCCAACCCCAAACAACAGATGGGATCAGCATACTCCCAAGATCCTGTGAATCGGTGTTGGTGTATTTGTTGTTTTTTCACCTTTTTTGCATTCCCACAGTGCGGTGTGTGGATATATGCTGTTTGCAGATCTGTTCTGGTTCCCAGACTATACTGTATACACAATACACGTGAACAAATAAAAACCTATGAAAGCACATCACTGAGAAAGTCATTGATGTGTTGGTTATAACCGTGTTTTATGTAGTCACTCTAAATGGCATTGAGCTCTACTCCAAAGAACCATCCAAGGTATATCATTTAATGAATGTTTGACAAAAGATTATAACCTATTTTCAACCATTTATGTGGTTATGTTGTCTTAAAGATATTTAGATAATCACAGTAGTGAGAAATATTTGTGTGTATGGGTAGTATTTGTGGGCTGCACGGTGGAGCAGCAGGTAGTGCGCGTGCCTCACAGCAAGAAGGTCGCTGGTTCGATTCCTGGTTCGGACCTTTCTGTGTGAAGTTTGCATGTTCTTCCTGTGCATGCGTGGGTTCTCTCCGGGCACTCCAGCTTCCTCCCACAGACCAAAAACATGCTCATTAGGTTGATTGGTGACTCTAAATTGCCTCTAGGTGTGAGTGTGAATGGTTGTGTGTATGTGCCCTGTGATCAGCTGGCGACCGGTCTAGGGTGTACCCCGCCTGATTATGAATCAGTTGAAATTGTAAGTGAAATTGTGTAAATGTAACTCCATCAGACTGTATAACTCCTTGTTATACCATGGTCTGGGTGAATAATCGATTCTGATTGGCTGCAGGGTGTCCCTTAAAAAGTGTTGTAAGACACCTATCAAAAAGTTCTGGTGAAATAGCCTGATTGTTCTAAATTGTTGCGCTGGCTCAAATGCTAGTTGGTAACCATGGCAACAGAAACTGTCTTGCTTACCTTACTTACTTACTTGCTTGATGGTTGGTCTTATCATATCAAGTTAGATTGACTTGTCCTCTTATGTTTGTGCTGTATACTCTTTGATGTGTATTTATATTTATATTGGATTTGTATTTTATATATTGTCTATGGAGAGCTGTCTATCTGATGATTGCAACATCATCTTAAATCATTGTGTATCTACAAAGATTCAAATTAATGAAACTAATTAAAATTGAAATTAACGATGCTTATGTTTTGTGCTAATGTCTAAATAATGGCTGTGGATCTAGTTGAATGTGATAACAATGTGTAGTGCTCAGTGGAATAACTATTGGTTTCCGTTTGTGATGACTGCTGACTGATATAAGGGATGAGATTAAATAGTTCCTGAAACTTAACCTGGGGCCCGTTGCACAAAACTAGGATAAGGGATTAAGCCGGGTTATCCTGGCTCAACTTATCCATGATCCGGTTGCACAAAAGCAGGATAGCGGAAAGTGGGATATGTTATGGGATAAGTTACCATGGAGATTTATTCTGTGGAGCTAGCCTGCTCCATAACCAGGCTAAATTCCAGGATCTATTTAATCTCATCCCTTATCTCAGTCAGCAGTCATCACAAACGGAAACCAATAGTTATTCCACTGCCCACTACACATTGTTATCACATTCATCTAGATCCACTGTCATTATTTAAACATTAACACAAAACATAAGCATCATTAATTTCAATTTTAATTAATTTCATTAATTTCAATCATTGTAGATAAATGATGATTTAAGATGATGTTGCAATCATCAGACAGAGAGTCTCCCATAGACTATATATAAAATACACATCCAATATAAATATAATTACACATCAAAGAATAACATGATGTTCCTTTATTGAATAAGGATAAATCAAAGCATCAGTTCTTTTCCAAACTGAAGTCACACAGTGACTCTGTAAGATGGAAAGCACAGAATCAAAGCATATTATACAACACAAGAATAGATACACATCCAATGGTCTGTATATAATAAACCCCACATGTCTGCACACTGAAATAAATGCAGGACAAGTCCATACAAGCAAATGAACAGACAAATTAATGGATGCAGGAGCATGCAAGCTTGTATACAGCACAAACATAAGAGGCCACCTCCACCTGATAATGGACACCTTGTCGGGCATTATCCCACTTATACCATGGTCACTTACGAAAAAAATAAATATTAAATCAATTATTAATACATTAATGTTCAACAGCTGGCTTGTTGAATCCGTGTCTGCTCATCCTGGCTTGGTCTTTGTGCAACTGATTAAGCCTGGACGCTCATGTTTTGGATTGGTTGAACTCAGCTCAGTCACTTATCCTGGGGGTCTTAATCCTACTTTTGTGCAACAGACCCCAGGTCTGGCTAGCTCCACAGAACAAATTTCCATGGTAACTTATCCCATAACATATCCCACTTTCCGCTATCCTGCTTTTGTGCAACCGGATCACGGATAAGTTGAGCCAGGATAACCAACATATCCCGGCTTAATCCCTTATCCTAGTTTTGTGCAACGGGCCCCCTGTCTATCCAGGATGTACCCATCCTTATATGTACTTAAAACTACATCATACTGCATTCCAAAGCATTCATTGAGTGCTTATACATATCACTACTGAACAGACGTTGCTATGCTCATGTGTTAACTGGTGTTTAATGTGTTTTGCAACACAATCAGTAATCTCAAATCCAGGTTTTCCTCTTCATGACTGGACTGTCAGAACATCTAGCCAGAGTCTTCAAGTTGGAAGGAGTCAGCACTTACCACAAACCATTGGGGAGTTTTCTGCTGAAGACAGGAAAAATCTGTGTCAAAATCTGCTTTTCCTCTTTCAGTTGATATCACTTATATATGACGTATAATCGTAAACAGATGTCTGTTTATCTAACTATGACAAACTAACTGACATACACCAAACTTCGGGCAGGTATTATTCTGCTGTAGAAATACTGGTTTTATTTTTGCCCTGGTTAAACTTGCCCTGGTGAACAGCAGATCAAAACGAGCCCTCATATCAGCTGGAGAGGGGTCAAAGGTTATTCACCAGGACTAGTGGGACATTCACATCTGAGAGACCATCTTTGGACAGAGACATGGATTATAATGATTCCCCATCTAAAACAACAACCTGTCACCATATGGCAAAAGTTCCATAACAGCTGAGCCAACTCCATTTGTTAATGAAGACTGTAATCGCGGTTGAAAGTTTAGGAAAAGATCGGAAGTGGATCTTTGAGTTAGATTGTTTTGTCATACATACAAACAATAATCCAGATTAATCTCACTACTTTGAAATGTGATTTGATTCGAGCATGTAGCAATGAAGGAGTTGAACTTGGACAGCTACAGGAACTAAGTGGCAAAATGGCTGCAGGTCTATTGTATGTTAATCAACTAAAAAACCCAAACAATTCCTAAACTAGAAAAAGCTGTTTTTTTTCGTTCATTCCGCACTCATAACTAATGAAAAGCAGCTCAGAGATTCACGAGTAGATCCCGTTTTCTCAAACCCATTCAATTCTTTGACATATGAGAAAGGTTGCAAGCATAAATATTCCTGTTATTATTTTAGAAAATATGATCATATACTGTACTTAACCTTTTGTTGAAAATGGAACCACACCCAAAACAACAGCCAGCTCTCTTGTCTCTGCTTGTCATGAAAATTCTTTGAAGCCGACAGAGGAGCGAAGATACCTCGCTCTAAACCTCAGCCTCAGCCTGATTACAGTTTTTGCTGATTATAGTTTTCGATAGTTACTGCAGGGCTTCATTTCAGCCAACTCACCACACTGTGACTGTAGGGGCGTTGCCAAAGAGAAGCCAGGACCTGTCCTGCACTGATGATCTTTCCTCACTTGTTCTGGAGAACAAGAGCATGTGGTATGAGACTAAAATGACTTTCAGTTGAGACTGCAGTTATGTACACTCCAACTCAAAGAATCACAAATGCTAAAAGAAGATGGGAAATTGTTGTCTCTTCATGTTATCAGTGATTCAACTTCTGCATTCTAAAACTCAGTTGAATTTGGAGCTTGCTTCAGCATTTCCTGGCCTACAGAAGTTTAATAGAAGGGCAGTTTTGCAACAAATTAGGACAAAGACAAAAAAAGAAACTATTCATGCTTTTTTTTTTTTTTTTGCCTTTTTATACAAGAGAAAAAAAAGACATGAGACCACATCAGACAAGAAAACAATGCCCAAAGCTTGTAATTATGTTTGAAATGTGGTAACTAGAATATCGAGATTTCCAATTATTTTCAAAGAAGACAAGAAAGAAAACAGCCTTCAGGAGATATAAGTCTTAACTTCACATGGTTCCACTTTACAGGCTTGAAGAGAAACAAACAAATTGCACCTCATTTGGTTGGGCTGGGTATTTTTAACTGCTTTTGGCTAGAAAAGCCACAGCACAATCAATTGCATGCTCAAGAACAGCACTGACTCTGCAGAAAAAGCTATGCCATGTGTACACACACACTCTGTGTACAGTATCCAGTGGTTTTACATGAGAAAGTTGCAGCTCTTTCCGTTTGTGGCCTGGCTTGACTCTCCATAACAAGTCTGAGTCAGCGAGTCGCAATGGCAGTAAACTGACTGGATGGATGCTGTGCCTGGGGAATAATACTGACCACTACAACTTTTACTCAATGTGGTTCAACTTACATGTAAAAGTATAGATGTTAGGCCTGCCTGCATAAAATACATAGCATGACGCCCACACTTCTCTTTCTCTGTGCTTTTTGAAGGAAACATCCAGTTTGTGCTGTGAAACATCTGAGGTCTTCTCACCTTTTGATTTCTCCTCTGACAGTGTGTGGTCTTTCAGGGAGGTGCCATTCTCCCTGTGCATTGGTTTAAAATGTTTGAAAGTACAGAATAGACTGTCATTTGTTCTTGTTGGTTCTCTTAAGCACAGCCAAGATTCTCTGTCTGATCTGAGATGGAGACCATGCTGGAGCATGGCAGGAAGGAGAGCTGGCTGTTGACTGGAGAATGGATTGGTGAGATGCTGAGTGAGGTGGGGATGACAGGCAGGAAGTGAACCTGAAGCACAGGAAAACAAAAGATAAATGAGTTTCAAACAACAAGAAATTACTAAATTGGATCTTAAGTAAGTACCTCTTTTGAATAGTCTGACGAAGACTGGAGAGAAGAGTATATGTACTGTATATAAACTGCCTGGTTTTGATGAGTGGATTGGTCATAGGTGTGCCAGTACACACAGGCCCTGTTTACACCTGACATTAACATTAACAACCTGGTTGATCGGAGCACAAGTGAACAGCACTAAATACAAGCGTAAATGACCACCAAGATGTATTGTGATCCGATCACTCAAACCACTGGCCAAGCTGGTCTGGGTGACCATATATGACTTGCAGTGTAAATGCTAATGCGTCCTGATACGTGCCCTACAAGGATGTAACAGGAACATACCTCATCAATGTAGGACGTGGTGGTTGTGTTGCTTACAGCGTACCAACGCTCAAAAAAAAAAAAAAGGAATGACTCAGTCCTGTCAGTCTCAATAGTTGGGATAGTCTGTACATGTATTTTAGTTCTTGAAACATTTTTGTTTTCTTAGCTAGCTAGCTAGCTAGCTAGCTAGCACACAGCCAGTGTGAAAAAAACATGGCATCATGCCATAATTGTGCGCAGGGCCCTCCGACTGTGTAGCGGAAGTGATTTAAGTAGTAACTAAAAACTTAAAACAAGTTGTCATCAGGAGACACATGGCAGACACAGATTTGAACATATATGTGTCTCGGCTGTCCACTTGTGATCGGATCACATGAGACACATACCTTGTGTAAAGAGGACCATACACTCAGACAGAGAACAAACAGGACCAACAAGAAACACAAGGGAGGGATTAACAGCAGAAACACCAGGGATGAAGGAGAGACACAGCTGGGACCAAGACACATAATGCAAGCTGCTTACAAGAGAATTCCACTCATTTCATAAAGTTGAGAAATTTATGAGTAAAATTAAAAAGCAAAGCATCTTAGGCTGATATATTCTGGCATTTAGTCTCCATTGTGGGTAAAGCTCAAAAACACTGGATCCTACACATGCCATAGTGCTGCTTGGGAGCATCATTAGAATACACTATGTACTAACCATGAGAAGAAAACTGACTTTAATATGTAGTTATGATTAGTTCTCCACACACTGTCAAACACAGTTGTATCATGTGTTCTGAGTCTCTTCAGGAGCTCTGTCAAGTCTGAGAAATTAACCCCTTTGAATCTGTTCACAGATATTATCTATACTGTTTAATAGAGAGTGTAAATATATAAAATACAAAAATAACATTTTCAATATTTAATAACAAATTCAGGTGACCAAATAAATAGAGGACTTCAGTCTTGTGCTTTGCTTGTTTGAGGTGCCCTGAAGCAGCCATGTGACTCAGATATCAGACATGTATCAGTCTGGCTGTGTTGTCAGGAGGATTTCTGTGCTGTTATTCACTACAGGGACTTGCTGTTCAGAAGTCAGCAACAGACCTGTCCCTGTGCTGAGCCAAGTTAATCCTGTACTATTTTATCAAAACATTTTGGAGTTGGCATTAGAGAGTTGTAGTTTTTGTTGGAAATTTTACACTTTATAGCTCTTACACAATAAATGGCTCAGTCATGCATGAAGCCCAGTTTCCTCTCTTTAAGTCTCTCTCTCTCTCTCTCTCTCTCTCTCTCTCTCTCTCTCTCTCTCTCCTCTTCCCTTCCGCTGTGACTCTTCTCTGTTCACACAATCCCACACTCCCTCCTCTATTGAAATACATTTCAGTTGAACTGCTGCTGGAGGTCTCTCAGTGATGGTGGAGGAGAGAGAAGGTAGAGAGATATTGGGCCTTTTGAAAATGAGCACTGGCAGTAACTCTTAATCACTAATGAATTAAATGCTTAATAAAAGTCTTACTTGTAAATACTTGATTGTTAGATCTTTCTGACAAAAACCACTGATGTATTTCTGTAATAACGAGTCTTGACAGCAAAAATCACCCACCTTAACAAGTCATGTGGTCTCATTTTCATCCAAATGAAAAGTTTATTTCACCGATGAACAAAATGCCAGTGGGATGAGATAAGATTGAAGAACAAACAAACAAACAAACAAACAAACAAACAAACAAACAAACAAACAAACCTTATTGATTCCAGGCCGGCGAAATTAAGTAAATTCCATGCTCTTAGTGTAGCTTCACATGGTTCAGGACTCTAGAAATGAATGTCAGTATTGTGAAAGACGGAAATAGTGGCAGTCTGCCTGCACTTACAGTTATACCTCCTGACTTTATTATAGCAACATGGAAACTCCAGATTTTCTCCTTTTTTGGAAAAGCAAACACTGGAGGTCTTTTGTCAGGACAGCATTGGCTGTTTTAAGCTGTTGGAGGTTTAAACCACCAATGCAATACAATATAAAACATACTATATATAAAATACTCTTTTATGTAAAGTGCCAGGAGCCATTTGTAGCAAAAAATAAATCAATAAATAAAACAAAAATGTAGTCCAGGTCCATGAGCCTTTTAACCTTAAATGAGTTTAAAGCACTTTGTGCTGCACACTTCAATCAACAGTAAGATGATTTTATCAGTATTAAATTTCACTCCCCAGTAAAGTACATGAATAGTGATGCTGGGCTTTGGGCTGAATAATTGCACTCCGGTCAGCTGTGTGTTGTAGTGTTGTAGAGGGTCCTATTAGTCATCTGGATGTCAGTCTGATCAGTGTCATAAAAATCAAGTTGCTCACATATTTATGTAGGCGGATAAAATGAGCATCATTTTGGCATGGTGCCTAAGCCTAAGTCCATTTACCTGCAATCGCGCCTGGATATTGAATCAATATTGAATCAGCTGTTTTAAAGCTCTTCAGTCACTTCTCAGTATCTGAAGAGAGGAACTGTGTCCTTCAAAGCTGGCCAGCTCTTAATTCATACTTCATTTCCCTCCATGAGACCTGTCCTGGAACAATAAAGAGGATTTTTGAAGATAAAGAAAAAAACTTGAGCTCCTGAGATTTATCTGTGCTTTTTCCAAAACATGGGGTGTCTTTTCAACCAACTCGTAAAAAAGCTGGAGCAAACAAATTTTAAAATCAAAAGTTCAAAATGAAGATGATTCAGTGAAATGAGACAGCTTTTTTTTTTTTTTTTTTTTGGATATCCAAGCAGCTGATAGACAAACAAATGGTGCTTGAAGGTCCAGAGGTCTGGTGATTTCTCATCAGAAAATGTAATGGTAAAACTCAATGAGGAGCTCTTCTTCACTGACCTGGAGCAGGTGGTGGTTGCCCTCAAAATTACCGCCATAAATATATACAGACTGAATGGAATATACACATTGCGTCTCCAATTGAATAAGAATATGAATATACACTGTGCTGCAAATCTACGGTTGCTTCAAGTTCATCACCTGTAGGATTAATGAGAAGAGGATGCCTTTTTCTAACCTGCAGTACAAGAGTCACAAGTGTTGTGACAGAGAAGGCGCTGTTGTAAATGAAAAGCTGTATTAGGCTAATGGTTACAAATAACGGGATGTGTTTATGGTACCTGTTCTAAAGTAACAGAAACTATATTAAAACCTGTGTTGCCAAGATTGTTACTTGACTGCAAAAGATTAGTTATTATTATAATAATGACTCCAAATAACATACTTTATATTCACACATCACCACCTTTTGTCCCTTATTTGGTTGTGAGAAAGCTGGCAATGCTATGTAAGAAGTAAAAAGTACAATATTGCACTCTAAAATGTAGTAGAGTAGCAAATAGAAATACTGAAGTAGAAACCAAGTAACTCTAAAATTGTACTCTTGCAGGCTACAGTAATTGAGTACATGTACTGACTCACTTCCCACATCTGCAATTAATGTTGTTGTTTTCCTGGTGGAGACAGTTTCCAACATATACATCACATCCCACTAATTATAGGCTGCTGAATTATAGGATTTAACATGCATGTTCTCCTCCTTTGAGCTGACTGTGATGAGATCTGTAGAGTTGCATCACATAAACTGGATTGGAGTCAAACACAAGTCACCAATATATTAATGAAAAAATCTAAAACCATTTACATTTGATTTAAAACATCACCCACTCATAATTTTGATTTGACTTGATAACCTGCTCAGACACAGATTGAAAATTATTTTCTTCTACTACGCCACAGATTGTTCAGTGAGCAGGCTGGTCAAAGGCAGTGCATTTAGCAGTATTCTACATTTTAAATGATAGACTATTATATGTTATTACATGATACAGACCCATTAGATCTAACCCCTCCTAAGAGTGCAGCAAATTATAAAAAGTTCAAGAGGATGAACACTGTATCAAGTGCAGCAGAGCTCTAGTACATCAGTCCCACAGCAGGAAAAAGCTGTGGGGAATGTGCACTTGGGGTGAAAGAGAAACTAGAAACTAGAAGTAAATAGGTGCATTCTAGGATTTGATCCCAAGAACAGTACCAACAGATTTCAGGAATGTCACAGTTCTCCAGAGAACCACAGCTCAAACATGACACTCAGAATGTGGTAGGGTGGGTGGGAGGTGAAAATGTATAGAATTACATGTGCAATAAAATATACAGTATATCTGCCATGTAGAGTAATGTTGTGCAGTTTTGAAGTCTGCCACCAGCATAACCTCCACTCACCTCTGGAATGTTTGAAACAATGAGAACACACAGTGGAGAGCCAGTGGAATTCCTCCATCCAGCAACACTCAGCTGAATATACAAACAAGATGGAGAAGGCCATGAGGCATATATTTACACAGTCAATATACTCTACACCATGTGTCCATCCCATTTGTCCTTGCCATTATTTCTGAAACAATATCATCAAGGCTATAGATAGACAGACACATTTTAAAGTTTTGAAGATTCTACACACATAACCCACCAAACCCACATTTTATCTAAAAAATAAGATGAACCACTGTCACAAAAACAGGGTTAGTGTATTCCACTGAGCGGAGTGTGGGCAAAGATTAAACTGTATCATATGCTGTCCAATGAAAGGAGGCAAAATCATATAACTCACACATATAATAGTCATGTACAAACATAAGTAAATACACACAGAGTCTCGCACATGACAAAGCAAGCAACATTTTCTGAGTTAATTGCTGGGAGGACAGTAATCTGTACTCAGGCTGCATTAATGTGGCTTATGTAATGATACTGTGAGGTGCTGACTGGCCTTATTCTCCCAGAACTAATATTACAGATAGATGTCTTGCCTTTGGAATATATGTTTGGATATTTAAGTTAGTGAAAGTCTCAAAAAAAGTTGTGTAGTCAAGCTAAGATCGTACAATTTGTCACTTACTGAAAAAAAAACCTCTTTTGCTGTAACTTTTGTTTTCTTTCTGGGAAATACTTACAGACACTAGGCTTTTGGAATAAATGTGAAGGTACTATTAAAGTATGTAGGTGCTGTTAAATGTCTTTAAAAGTTAGGTAGAGAAGAAAAACAATAATTCAATAATATATATTAAAAAAAAGAAGAAAAAGAGAAACAAAATCATTCAAATACACCATTCCTGGGCCCTGCTCTGTGAAAAAAATAATTTATGGTGCAGGTTCTGATTGGGATCAAATCAGTTATAAGACATATAATCACTTTTATGTATCAAGTCACAAGTCCTCATATCTTTAATGAAATGAATGAGTAATTTGTCAGTACCTTCCAAAGCAAACCATATGACTGTTACAGAAATGATCCAATCAGCCTTTTGTGATGTATCACCTCTATAGTGACATGATATAGTTGGTTAAATTTAGAGAACTAAAACTACGTGGTCAAAGTTAGGGAAGGGTGGTGGCAATGCTATTAAGAGAAACCAAAGTTGTCTGTTGGTAGGAGACAGGATGTGAACTGCAGTCACTGATGTCCAAGTCAGACACTTTACATGCCAAACCATCCATCTTAACTTACTCACTCAGAGGTTTAGTGGTGGTGCAAGACCTATATCACACTACATTCACCTTCCCTGCATAGAACGAATGGTTATTATTTGCAGGACCGCTAGAGGTGGCTTGCCAGAGAAATGTAAACATAGGTTGTTTTAAGTGTTTGAACCAACAGCCAATACTATAGTATTTGTACCGTGGACATTGTTGGACAATCTAAATGTGTTTCTGTGGTTTGGCTGGTTTGTAAAAAACACAGCTAAAGATACAGTCTGTCTTCAAACAATAGAAATATGAAATGTTGTAATGTAATGATTTCTTGTAATGATTTCTCCTTGATTTGATGAACACACACTACTGAAGCCTCATATTAGCTTCAAATAAACTGTGGATTTTCTCTCCCAGCACTTCTATTGGAATCCATCCATCCATCCATTTTCTATACTGCCTATCCCTTTCGGGGTTGCGAGGGGGGCTGGAGCCTATCCCAGCTGTAAACGGGCGAGAGGCGGGGTACACCCTGGACCGGTCGCCAGCCGATCACAGGGCAACATATACACAGACAACCGCTCACACTCACACCTACACACACACACTTGGAGTCACCATTTAACCTAATGAGCATGTTTTTGGTCTGTGGGAGGAAGCCGGAGTACCTGGAGAGAACCCACGCATGCACAGGAAGAACATGCAAGCTTCGCACAGAAAGGCCCCGTCTGGGGATCGAACCGCAACCTTCTTGCTGTGAGGCACGCGCACTACCTGCTGCGCCACCATGCAGCCCTCTATTGGAATCTCTTCGGAAAATGATTTCTTAATAGTCATGAACAGGAATAATGATTACAGCAAGAAAAGCCTGCTGTTCATGCTGCTCAAACCTGTTCATGTAGGAATTATTATACTACTGTATATCCATCCATCCATTATCTATACCGCCTATCCCTTTCGGGGTTGCGGGGGGCTGGAGCCTATCCCAGCTACAATGGGCGAGAGGCGGGGTACACCCTGAACCGGTCGCCAGCCGATTGCAGGGCCACATGAAAGGACAAACAAACATTCACACTCACACTCACACTACGGACAATTTTAGAGTCATCAATTAACCTAATGAGCATGTTTTTGGTCTGTGGGAGGAAGCCGGAGTACCCGGAGAGAACCCACGCATGCACGGGAAGAACATGCAAACTTCACACAGAAAGGCCCCGTCTGACCCGGGGATCGAACCGGCAACCTTCTTGCTGTGAGGCACGCGCACTACCTGCTGCGCCACCGTGCAGCATACTACTGTATATGGTATATAATATTGTAATGAAAAATTGTAACCCTATTCTTAAGACTTTTTGGCAGTAGAGTTCCTGCCTTCAATTTAGATTAGAATAGACTAGATTATTATGTAATATTATCGGCCAAGAAAGCACTGTTGTACTTTCTTCTTCTTCTTCTTGTTTCCATCAAATATCTGTAACACATTAAAAAAACCTAGAATTATAAACCTAGTTTCCAAAAAACAAGAAACTAGTTTACTCATAAACAGTGTAGCTCATACTGCATTACCGCAACACAGAGGGAATCCTTCCTGTTATTCTCTGGGCAACCTCCAGCAGACTAGGGCTGAGGTCCTTGAGTAAATATGTATGTTTCCTCAGTTACATGATCACAACCACATTCCCCACCCACATTCAAATAGCTCTCTGTCCTCACTGCAAAGACTTATATCATCCTGCTGACTAATAAGACTGAGTGACCTGAGAGGAGGTGAGGAATGATGACTTGATGGAAAGGTACTGCACATTGTGAGGGAAAATGATCAAGCCATGAAACAAGCACGTAACTTTTCATCTTTTTCTTCAGATATTCCCTTTGTCTTGCATAAACATTGTAGTTAAGGGGTTTAAAGGTTTTTTCCAGAAACATCTTCAATAGATTTCAGTTATACTGACTGATTTCTCACAGTCCAGCAGGAATAAGATAAGGTTGCAAATGTGTTATACTCTTTACTATACTATACTATACTATACTATACTATACTATACTATACTATACTATACTATACTATACTATACAGTATCCATTAGGATTGCCCACTCTTCTCAGCACTTCATTATTCTGTTTATCAATTAAATACCCTTTCTTTAGCTTATACAAAGTCTATGCGGTAAAAACAAACTTCAAACACAAACTGCACTGCAAATTTCCTCTTAAATCACTTCTGATATCTTCAAACTCTATCTTGACTTGTGTTGTTTCTATATAGTAAGGTAGAGTAAAGTATGGCATTGGAGAGCGACTTGGAGCTTTAAAATATCATGGACTGCAAAAGGGTAAAACATATGTTTCAGGTGCACGTCAGTTGTTTAACTGTAGTTCAGCTTTGACAGTTGTTGAGGACTGTCAGTGTGGCCTGATAATCAGTGCAGGCATTCAGACAGATGATGTAATCAGAATGGAAAATGGATATCATAACCATGTCACATTAACATGTAGACATGAACCATTCCTATTACAGGAATGAACACACCACAGGCAGTTGATGGGTCATTAGGATAAGCAAGCTCTGCACAGCCTCACTGGGGAGAGACTATTGTTATTATTGTTGTTCAATCCCTGGAGGGCCAGAACCCTAATGTGTTTGTATGGGTTTATAATTTTGATTCAAGCCCTGAAGGGGCACAACCCCACTGCATTTGTATCAGTTTCTTATTATATCATTTTTTTTCCTCTTGCCACAATGACTAAAATAGCCCTGAGATGGCTCGGCCAAGTAACTGGAGATGATTTACATGTGCTTCCCCTGAAATATGAGCCCATTTGGCCAAATAATGGCACTGTAATTAAGCCCCATAAAATACATTTTAGAAAGGCCATGACCTTCACACTATACGTCTGATTGGCTTGAAACTGGACACACAAGTGTAGCTCAATATGCTCGACAAAAAAGCCTATGGACCATAAGTCTACCACAAATACCAAAAATGTGTACCTAAACCAAATGGCCAGAATTTCATTCATTTTGCTGCGCAAGTATTAGCCAAAAACCTGAAGTGCCATAATGATTGATTCAAGTGGGTAGGGTTCATCACATTACTCAAGGAGCCTTTAAACGCCACCAAGTTTGGTTGAAATTTGTTGAAGACGAGACAAAAGGCAGAACTTTGCCAAGTATTGAGATGATGCAGGCTTTGTGATGATGAAACAAGTGTGTGATTGGCCTGACCCCTTGTTGAAACCAATTAACCAGCTGAAGTGACTTTTCTCACCTTTGTGATACTTGAAAGCTGTTCATGGCTGCCTGCAGTCTTAATTTTTCCCCATTGAGCTGCCTGTGCCTGTTGGGCACAAAAGGGCTTTAACCCGGAATCACCATATGTTTATTATTATTATTATTTCGCCACAACAGCTCAAACTGCTGTGAGCTGGAATGAGCTAGAAACACGAAACTTGGCCCAATTATGTAAGCATGCATCCAGGGAAATATGGGGCCAACTAGCCAGATAAAGGCAATGTAATTAAGGCCCAAAATTTGAATAATGGAAAGGCCACATCCCTCACACCTTAAAGCTGCAGTAGGTAAGATCGAGAAGAGAGCAGACTTAGCCTGAAAATTTGAACCAACCCAAGTTACACGTCACTCTACCTCCCTCTCCGCTGTACTCATGCCCTGCTCCAAGTCCCTCCTCCCTGTGGCATGTGCGCGGCTGCCGTGACAACCAATAACATTAGCCTTAGCCTCGGAAACAAGCTAACTCTGCCCAGCTGCTACATCACAGTCGCTAACATACCGTACGCGGAGTGTTACTGTAACAATCACCATATTAGCTTTATTGTTATTTGTTGTCCTAGCTGTACATGCTGTTGTTGGCAGCGGCGGTATGGGCAGTTTCTCCTTTGCAGGTGGTTGTTGCTCTGTTGATTGTGTCTGGGGTGGGAGGGATCAGCCACAATCTTTCCAGCACGCCTCAGAGTCCTGGAGGTGTGCAGGTCCTGAAGAGACGGGAGATTGCAGTCAATGTGTCCATGTTAGTCCTTAGCTTATTCAGCATCCTCCTCTCTGACACCACCGTCAGAGAGTCACACTCAATCCCCACAAGGTCACTGGCCTTGCGGATCAGTTTGTTGAGTCTGTTGGCGTCTGCCATCCTCAGCCTGCTGCCCCAGGACGCGACAGCATAGAGAATAGCACTTGCCACCACAGACTCATAAAAAATCCTGAGCATAGTCCGGCAGATGTTGAAAGACCTCAGTCGCCTCAGGAAATAGAGACGACTCTGGCCCTTCCTGTAGAGAGCGTCAGTGTTCTTTGCCTAGTCCAGTTTATTGTCAATGTGTACCCCCAGGTACTTGTAATCCTCCACAATGTCCAAACCGACCCCCTGGATGGAAACAGGGGTCACCGGTGCCTTGGCTCTCCTCAGGTCCACTACCAGTTCCTTGGTCTTTGCCACATTTATCTGCAAATGGTTCTGCTCACACCATGTGACAAAGTAGCCCTGTACTCATCCTCGTCGCCCTTGCTGATACATCCAACTATCACAGAGAGATCAGAAAACGTCTGAAGGTGGCAGGTCTCTGTGCAATAGTTGAAGTCCGTGGTGTAGAGGGTGAAGTGGAAGGGAGAGACAACAGTCCCCCTGTGGGCCCCAGTGTTGCTGACCACTCTGTCTGACACACAGTGTTGCAGGTGCACATACTGTGGTCTGCCAGTCAGGTAGTCCACAATCCGGGACACTAGGGGGGCGTCCACCTGCATTGCTGTCAGCTTGTCACCCAGTAGAGCTGGACGAATGGTGTTGAATGCACTGGAGATGTCAAAAAACATGACCCTCACAGTGCTTGCCGGCTTGTCCAGGTGGGCGTAGACACGGTTGAGCAGGTAGATGATGGCGTCCTCAACTCCAAGTTGGGGCTGATAGGCGAGCTGGAGGGGGTCCAATAGTGGCCGGAGCTGCTCCAGGACGAGTCTCTCCAGAGTCTTCATATTGTGGGAGGTCAGTGCCACAGGTCTGTAGTCCATTGAGGCCCTGGGCCATGATGTCTTTGGCACGGAACGAGGCACGACGTCTTCCACAGCATGGGGATTCTCTGGAGACTTAGGCTCATGTTGAAGACATGTTGAAGAACTCCACACAGCTGGGGGGCACAGGCTTTGAGCACCCTGGGGCTGACACCATCAGGGCCTGGAGCTTTGTTAGAGTGGAGTCTCATCAGCTGTCTTCTCACCTGGTCAGCAGTAAAGTACACTGTGGAGGTGACAGGTGGGGGAGGTGTGGTGTAGTCCTCTGGTTGGTGAGTGAAGTTGGTCTGGCAGTCCGAGGAGGTGTGAAGAGAGTACACACAGAAAGGTGGGGGGGGGGGGGGGTGAGAAGGAGGAGAAGGAGAAGGAGGAGGAGAAGGAGAAGGAGGGGGGGAGTGGAGAGTGGTTGATGGTGGTCGTCCAGGACAGACAGCAGAGGAGTCAGAGGGGGGATGAGCCAGGCCTGAAGTGTCAGATCTGTTAAAGAACAGATTCAGTTCATTTGCCTCGTCAACACTGCCTTCAACTCCTTGGCTGCCTGTTCTGAAGCCAGTGATGGTCCTCATACCACTCCAGACCTCTCTCAAATTGTTTTGCTGGAGTTTCCACTCCAGCTTCCTCCTGTACTTCTCCTTAGCCTCCTTGATTTTCACCTTCAGTTCCTTCTGTATCGTTCTCACCTCCTCCCTGTTACCAGCTCTGAAAGCCCACTTCTTCTGATTGAGGATGTCTTTGATGTCCTTTGTCACCCATGGTATGTTGTTTGGATAACAATGGACAGTCCTGGCTGGAGTCCACACAGAAGGTGATATAATCCGTGATGCACTCTGTGAGCCCGTCAATGTCCTCCCCATGTGGCTCACAGAGTGCCTGCCAGTCTGTCACCTCAAAACAGCCATGCAGTGTCTCATATGTGTCCTCTGACCATCTCCTCACAGTCCTTGTGGTTATAGGCTGACTCTTCACCAGAGGCACATAACAGGGAGTGAGGTGCACAAGGTTGTGATCTGACCTGCCCAGAGGGGGGAGGGGGGAGCAGCTGTATGCATCCTTGATGTTAGCATACAGCAAGTTCAGGGTTCTCTCCTCTCTTGAGGGACAGCTCACATACTGCGTGAAATTGGACAGTGTTGTTGCCATGGTGATGTGGTTGAAGTCACCCGAGATAGCGAAGAATGCACTCGGGTGTTGAGTTTGCAGACGGGCCACAGCGGAGTGAATGACGTCACATGCCGCCATCGGGTTGAGGGGGAGATGTAAACAGCAACGATGATGGCATGTGAAAAATCCCTGGGCAAATAATATGGCCTGAGTCCAACAGCCAACAGTACAATGTCAGGGCAACAAATACGTTCCTTGATGGTAATGTGGTCAGGATTACACCAACAGTTGTTGACTAGAACGGCGAGCCCCCCTCCTTTACGCTTACCACTTTGGGTGCAATCCCGGTCAGCCCGAACAGTCTGAGAGCCACTGATGGAGACGTTGTCGTCGGGTATGTCCTGATGCAACCATGTTTCGGAAAAACAAATCAGACTGCACTCCAGGTACTCCCACTGACTCCTGGCGAGTGCTGTTAGCGTGTCCGCCTTGTTTGCCAGTGACCTCACGTTGCCCATGATGAGAGAGGGGAGACACGGCTTATATATCCTCTTCTCAATAAGCCTTGATGATAGTATAATTTGATTTGATTTGATTATTGCTATGGCATCCATGGTGCATATAAATTGTAGACTGTACTAACAGTGATTTCATGGGCAAACTAGTAGATGAGAATGTATCTGTTGATGGCCACGGTGGAAGTGTTTTATTGTGGAACCTAATTTATTGTATTTGAGACATTTAACTTGATATAGCTATACAAAAACACTGTACAGTATGTACAGTTCATGTCTGGTGTTGCCACCTAGTGGTTGAACAGGAAAACCAAATCAAAAACAATACAATGTAACATTGTAAAGTTAGCTATCTGACTTTTATTTATTATTAATTTACTCATTGAATGGGTCATCTTAGCCATCATCGCAACAGTTGCCCCCTTCTGAGAAATTTGTCAGGAGCCGCCACTGAGCTTCATGCACTGTTTCCTGTAATCCATCTACAGGTGGGGTCAGGCACGCTTAGTTGGGAGAGCTTCCCCTGAAGCAGAGTTGGGATGATGGTGTTAAAAGCAGAGCTGAAATCTACAAACAGGATCCTGACGTAAGTTCCTACGGAGTCCAGGTGCTGGAGAATGGAGGGCCATGTTGACTGCATTGTCTACAGACCTGTTGGCATTGTCGGCGAGCATGCACTGTGCGTCCTGCACGTTGGCTTGTGGCGGGATGTAAACGCTGACCAGAATGAATGAAAAAACAATGTGCATTAACACACCGAGGCAGCCGTCCGCGGCGCCATCTTGATGGATCTTGATGGATCTTGATGGCAAGTTAACTTGATCTTAAGCACAGACTCCTATTCCAACCATGAGAGTTAACCTGTGCTCCAAACTATAAATTTTGACACAGTCTGCCAATTCTGCCAATTAATTAAATTAAATGTTTGCAAAAGCATGTTAATCAGGTTATGTTCTGTAAAGAAAAAAAATACCCCCCCCCCCCCCCCCCCCCCCACACACACACACACAGATACACATACACATTCTGACTCACTTTCAGACCCAGTGGCAAGCATTTTATTTTTGTTCTCTGGATAACTAAACAAGCAATTAGATGTGACTTAAAAGCTTTATGATGAGAAAGAGCTGTTGTAAAAAACAGTGGTCACTTTCATTTTACTCAAAGGCACCAAAACAAATGTTTTAATTGCATCTCAACCTCTTGTTATAGACGAACCAACAAACCAGATACAAAAACAATATGGTGCCTGGGTACAGCTTGTTTTCACAGCACTGGACCATTTACATTTAGTTTCAAAGCTTTATCTACATTTCCAGGAATGGTGAAGAAACGTTAAATTCACCATCACTGGCCTATTTAAACATGTTCTTAATTGCAGAATGCTGCTAAAACCCCATAATTCCCAGATGGAAAACCAAAGACTTGACCTCATTGTCCCCAGTGGTAGCTATAACCCTGTGACTAAGCCAGTAGGACAGGAAAAAAACACATTCTTCTTCAGGCTGCAGTGTGGACATCTACAATTTATGCAACTCAAACATGAACAGTCTTATTCATACACATATGATATATGTAAAATACATTTATGTTGAAACAGTAGTATACATACAAATAACAGCATTATGTGTGTGTGCATACAGTGTATTCAGTTATCTTTACTGCAGCTAGTGGTCAGTGCTGCTTCCTGTTCTGGGGACTACACACACACACACACACACACACACACACACACACACATGCGTTAGGTTTCATCCTTGGGGACATTACATAGACTTACATTCCTTTCCTCCAGACTTACCCTTACCAAAACCATAACCACTACTTGCCCTTGGGGGCCATTTAACTGTCCTTTAACTAATTTTTAGCCCCCTTTCTTTTAATTTGCCTTTACTCGAACCTAACCTTAGCCCTATCCTAACCTTAACTCAAGTCTTCACCCTAAAATTTAGTGATTTACATCATGGGGGCCCTCATTTTGTGCCCACAAGTATGGGGGTCCCCACAATGTGACTGTGTAAACAGATTTATGGTCCCACAATGTGGATAATACATGGGCGTGTGCACGCACACACAGACACATAAACACAAAAACATATACACACACAAAATAATCATTCTGTATGTAAAGTGTATCCCCAGAAGATATAAATAGGTCAACGTTGTCAGCATTCAGAGCAGAGAGGCAGGAAATGGACAAATTCCAAGTCTGCTGTGTGTTTAAACTCATTTTACAGCCACACTCACATGCTGCCATTCATCTGTGCTACAATATACTATCATTATAAAGTTGCTGTTAAAAATGCATAGCTGAGAGGTAACATTTCAATAAAATGATGAGCTGGGCTAACTGTTTGATACACATAACAAACCATGTAGAACAGTACAGCTGAGCAAAAACATTTTTTAGTTGTATGGCTGTACTCAATTGCAATGTGGGATATATACTGTAATGCCTTTAGACTGACAGTCCGAAGTTTGAGCAAAAGCAATACCATCTAACTGAGACTCCATAAAAATATTGGTAAACAAAATGTCGGAGAATGGAAAAGTTCTTGGTTTAATTAAAATGATTAAAGAAACTTAGAGTAAAATAATAAGACTTCTGGACTTCTGGAACTGCAAGTGCTTCAGTATGAGAATCACATGAAATAGACAGAATAAGCCCTTGTGTTCAGCAGTTGGTAAACTATGTACTATTAGATTAAAAAAAACACTCTCATGTGCTTACAGTTCTCCAAATTCTCAAGACCAGAGCTGCCCAGGGTTTGATTGGTCTAGCAAGATGCTACAGTGAGGGAAATAAGTATTTGACCCCTTGCTGATTTTGCAGGGTTGCCCACTGACAAAGAGTGCAACGGTCTATAATTTTAATGATACGTTCATGTTAAGGCTATACAGCTGCCGAGTATTAGGACCCAGAGATGCAGAACCAGAGGCAGGGATTGTGTAAAACCAAGTAATAAATTTATTAACAAAACGAAGAACAGAAAACACGCTCAACGAGCGGAATGATAAACAAACAAAAGGCGCACTCAAACGGAGTGGAGGACGAAGAAAACAAAAGACGCACTCAAACGGAGTGGATGAACTAAGGGAGCACCGACGAAGCGGGTATGGCACGAGGCACGCGTGGAAGCGGCAGACAGGCACTGAAAAAGAAAAACACAGCACGTAAGAGGCTGGAAAAAACGAAGGACTAAATAATGACTTTTGATAACCAGAGAGAAAGACAAAGAGACTCGTACTTACGGACCAACAACCAGAACATGACATGGGGATGAGGAATAATCCGGCAAAGGAGAGGAACAGGTCCATGCCTTAAATACTCTCCCTGATCAGGGAGAGTGACTGCAGGTGAGTAGCAGTGGGAGGAGCTGGCAGCAGGTGAGGGGCTGCCCAGCCATGGATCCAGGGGTAGACAGACAGACAGACACACAGGGAAAAGGGAGAGGAGACACACAGGGAGAGACAGGAAGCTGGGATCGTAACAGTACCCCCCCCCCCCCCCCAAAGTTCACCTCTCGGCGGCCTAGCAGGACGATCTGGGTGTGTCCGATGAAAGTCGTCGATGAGGGATTGGTCAAGGATGAAAGACCGGGGTACCCAGGAGCGTTCCTCCGGCCTGTAACCCTCCCAGTCGACGAGGTACTGGAAACCCCTGCCACGACCTCTTACGTCCACCAGGCGGCGAACAGAGAAGACTGGATCCCCGTCAATGAGTTGGGGGAGAGGAGGGGGCTCGGCTGGTGGGCACAGAGGGCTAGAGGAGACCGGCTTAAGCTGAGAGACATGGAGGGTGGGATGAATCCTCATGGAATCAGGGAGCTTCAGGGTGACAGCTTGAGGGTTGATGACCTTGACGACCGGAAACGGGCCGATGAACCTGGGGGACATCTTCCTAGATTCGGTCTTGAGTGGGATGTTTTTAGTAGAGAGCCAAACTGACTGACCTGGTTTGTAGGAGGGAGCTGGAGTCCTGTGGCGGTCGGCCGCGGGTTGTTTAACCTCCTGGTAGCGCTCGAGGGCTCTGGTGGCCGTCTGCCAGATCTCCTTGACCCTCTTAATATGCTCAGCCACGGAAGGAACAGCAATCTCGGCCTCCTGCGCAGAAAAAAGCGGTGGCTGATAACCCAGGGAGACCTCAAAGGGAGAGAGACCGCTGGCCGAAGAGGTGAGGGAGTTGCGGGCGTACTCCACCCAGGGAAGGAGGGAGCTCCAGTCCATGGGGTTGTCCGCACAGATGTACCGGAGGGCTGCTTCCAGGTCCTGATTGGCCCTCTCGGTCTGACCGTTGGACTCAGGGTGGAATCCAGACGTCAGGCTGACCGTGGCCCCCAGCGTCTTGGCGAACGCCTTCCATACTTGAGAGGAGAATTGAGGGCCACGGTCAGAGACGATGTCAGCAGGGATGCCATGAAGGCGAAACACGTGTGCGACCAGGAGATCAGCAGTCTCTAGAGCGGAAGGAAGCTTAGGGAGAGCGATGAAGTGTGTAGCCTTTGAGAAACGGTCTACAACGGTGAGGATGGTGGTGTTACCTCAGGAGGGAGGTAATCCGGTGACAAAATCCACCGCGATGTGGGACCATGGCCTGCTGGGGACGGGAAGCGGCAGGAGAAGACCAGCAGGAGCCTTGTGGGAGGCTTTACTGCAAGCACAGGTGGAACAGGCAGCCACGTACTCTCGATCTTCGGCCTCCAAGGAAGGCCACCAGAAATGGCGACGCAGCAGGGAGATGGTGCGATTGGCTCCGGGATGACAGGAGAGGCGGTGAGCGTGAGTCCACTGGAGAACCTAAGAGCGGACAGACTGAGGAACAAACAGCTTATTGGGAGGGCCATTAACTGGGTCGGGATGCTGGCGTTGTGCCTCCCTGACCACTCCTTTGATCTCCCAGGAGAGGGCAGAGATGACGCGTTCTGAAGGAAGAATGCTTTCGGGTTCCCCAGAGTCCTCTGAGGGGGAAAACTGCCTGGAGAGAGCGTCTGGCTTGGTGTTCCGGGAGCCTGGTCTGTAGGTTAGAGTGAAGTTGAATCTACTGAAGAAAAGTGACCAGCGGGCCTGGCGGGAGTTCAAGTGCTTGGCAGACTTGATATAAGATAAGTTTTTATGGTCTGTCCAGACCACGAACGGTTGTTCCGCTCCCTCCAACCAGTGTCTCCACTCTTCCAGCGCTAGCTTGACAGCCAGAAGCTCACGGTTGCCGACATCGTAGTTGCGTTCTGCAGGAGAAAGACGACAGGAGAAGAAAGCACATGGGTGCAGACGATTGTCAGGCTGGGCGTACTGGGAGAGTACAGCCCCGACACCCATGTCGGAAGCATCAACCTCGACCACGAATGGTCTGGAGGGGTCGGGTTGGATGAGCACGGGTGTGGAAGTGAACATGGCTTTCAGTCTCTGGAACGCATTGTTAGCCTCTGCTAACCAGTCAAACCTCACTTTGGAAGAGGTTAACTTGGTCAGAGGTAAGGCTATTTTACTATAGTCCCGGACAAACCTACGGTAGAAGTTCGCAAAGCCTAGGAAGCGCTGTAACTCCTTCCGGGTCTCCGGGACAGGCCACTCCGCGACAGCCCTGATCTTCTCGGGATTGGCCTTCAGGTTGCCCTCCTGAATAATGAACCCGAGGAAAGAGACAGAGTTAGTGTAGAACTCGCACTTTTCAGCCTTCACGAACAGCCGATTCTCCAAGAGATGGGAGAGAACCTGCTGCACATGGGATTCGTGCTCCTCCAGGGACTGGGAAAAGATCAGGATGTCGTCTAAGTAGACAAAGACAAAACGGTTAAGAAAGTCACGGAGGACGTCATTAATTAAGGCCTGGAAGACAGCAGGGGTGTTAGTTAGCCCGAATGGCATCACTAAATATTCGAAGTGTCCGAGCGGTGTGTTGAATGCAGTCTTCCACTCGTCCCCTTTCCTGATACGCACCAGGTGATATGCGTTGCGTAGGTCCAACTTGGAGAAGACGGTAGCCTGTTGGAGGGAGTCAAAAGCAGAATTTATGAGGGGTAAAGGATATTTATTTTGCACAGTGATCTCGTTCAGGCCCCGATAGTCTATGCATGGACGGAGAGACTTGTCTTTCTTGGCGTCTCTCTCTTGGCGTGACACATTGTAAAGACGACTGGAGGGAAGAGGAGCGCCAGGAAGGAGGTCGATGGCACAATCGTAGGGGGCGGTGAGGAGGAAGCGACAGCGCCCTCTCTTTGCTGAACACCTCCCCCAGATGGTGGTAGGCCTCGGGGACCAGGGAGAGGTCCAGGGGCTCAGGAGGTGTGGCAGAGACTCCATTGTCTCCGCCTGTAGGAGGAATGGCTGAACGAAGACAGTTAGTGTGACACAGAGAGCTCCAACCCCAAATTTTTCCCTGGCTCCAGTCTATTTGGGGGTTGTGTTTTTTAAGCCAGGGATGACCAAGAACGATGGGTGAGTGTGGTGAACGGACAACAAACAGAGAAATTTCCTCATGGTGATTCCCAGAAATAGTCAACCTGATGGGTGTGGTACAGTGCGTTACCTTGGCCATAACCTCACCATTGAGAGCGTAGGCTTTGATGGGCTCATCCAGCCTCTCCAGCACGTAGCCCAGGTCGGAAGCCAAGTGCTTGTCCAGAAGATTCTCCTCCGAGCCAGAGTCTATGAGAGCCAGACAAGAAAAAACCTCCTCTCCCACACCCAGAGAGGCTCGAGCTTGCAACTTGCGAGATTTGGGGGGTTGAGACTTGGTGTCGATTGGGCTCGTCAGTACCCCCAAACCTACTGACGAGCCCTGCCTTTTGGCCAAATGGGACAGGCTGGGAGGATATGGCCAGTTTGTCCACAATACACACACTCACCCGCGGCGATTCTCCGCTGACGCTCCGTGACGGAAAGCCATGCTCTGCCAAGCTGCATGGGTTCCTCCCTGTCGGCGGGCGGAGGCGGAGAGACGAGGGGCTGAACAGTCCTGGGCTCCGAAGAGGCGGCCGCTGAACTCCGCCAACGGAGTGGCGGCTGAGCGGGGAGACGAGAAGAGCGGCGCCGAGACTGTTCCCTCCGGCGGTTGTCCGTCTGGACTGCCATGTCAATTAGAGCATGGAGGTCTGTGGGTTTCTCCCGGGTGGCGAGTTCCTCCTGCAAAAACTTGGAGAGTCCATGAAAAAATACACCCTGCAGAGCGGTGTCATTCCACCCGGAGTCGGCGGCAATGGTGAGGAAATCAACAGCATAATCAGCGGCGGCTTGGGAGCCCTGAGTAAGCCTAAGTAAGCGGCTGGAGGCATTACCCGCGTGATCTGGATGGTCGAAGACTAATCTCAGCCTCCTCTCAAAGTCAGCAAAAGTCAACGAGCTAATGTCCACAGACGAGTTCAGTGCCTCCGCCCACGTCAATGCTTTGCCTCGCAATAACCTGAAAGCGTAATGGACTCGCAAGCGGTTGGACTGAAACGCCCGGGGACGCTGATGAAAAACAATATTGCACTGCAACAGGAACCCCTGACACTTGCCCCGAGTGCCGTCAAACGGCTCGGGGTTTGTGGCCAGGGAATCTGCGAGTGCGGGTTCGGAGAGATTAACCGAGGGCTGAGACGGACCGGAAAATAAACTGGAAATATTTGACATGTGGCGCGACAGGTCGGCAACCTGCACCACCATATGCTGCGAGGAATCACACAATGCCTGGAGCAGTTTCTCATGCTGGCCCAGCAAGGTGCCTTGCATGGATAATGCCGTGCGCACTGGATCTGCTGGGTCCATACTGGCCAAATTATGCTGTTAAGGCTATACAGCCGCCGAGTATTAGGACCCAGAGATGCAGAACCAGAGGCAGGGATTGTGTAAAACCAAGTAATAAATTTATTAACAAAACGAAGAACAGAAAACACGCTCAACGAGCGGAATGATAAACAAACAAAAGGCGCACTCAAACGGAGTGGAGGACGAAGAAAACAAAAGACGCACTCAAACGGAGTGGATGAACTAAGGGAGCACCGACGAAGCGGGTATGGCACGAGGCACGCGTGGAAGCGGCAGACAGGCACTGAAAAAGAAAAACACAGCACGTAAGAGGCTGGAAAAAACGAAGGACTAAATAATGACTTTTGATAACCAGAGAGAAAGACAAAGAGACTCGTACTTACGGACCAACAACCAGAACATGACATGGGGATGAGGAATAATCCGGCAAAGGAGAGGAACAGGTCCATGCCTTAAATACTCTCCCTGATCAGGGAGAGTGACTGCAGGTGAGTAGCAGTGGGAGGAGCTGGCAGCAGGTGAGGGGCTGCCCAGCCATGGATCCAGGGGTAGACAGACAGACACACACACAGGGAAAAGGGAGAGGAGACACACAGGGAGAGACAGGAAGCTGGGATCGTAACAGTTCATTTTAACAGTGAGAGACAGAATGTCACCAAAAAAAGTGGAATAAGACATTATATGCATTTTAGGAATTTATTTACATATTTTTGGTCAAAAATAATTATTTGACCCCCTGGACAAACAGCATGTTAATATTTTGTAGAAAAGCCATCATTGGCCAGCACAGATGTCAAGCGGTTTTTATAGTTGGTGACAAGGTTTGTGCACATTTTGACAGGGATGTTGGCCCACTCCTCCCTGAAGACAGCCTCCAAACCATTCAGGTTCCAAGGCTGTCACCTGGCAACCTGAATTTTAAGCTCCCTCCAAAGATTTTCAATTGGATTCAGGTCTGGAGACTGGCTAGGCCACTCCAGAACCTTGATGTGCTTCTTCTTCAGCCACTCTTTGGTTGCTTTGGCGGTGTGCTTAGGGTTGTTGTCGTGCTGAAACACCCATCCTTGACCCATCTTCAGCTCTCTCACTGAGAGAAGGAGGTGTTGGTCCAGAATTCAACTGTACATGACCAACATCCATCCTCCCCTCAATGCGATGGAGTTGTCCTGTCCCCTTGGCTGAAAAGCACCCCCAAAGCATGATGTTGCCACCACCATGCTTGGCAGTTGGGATGGTGTTCTTTGGGTTGTACTTGGTTCTTTGCCCTCCAAACACGGCGAGTTGAGTTGAGCCCAAAAAGTTCTATTTTGGTCTCATCTGATCACATCACCTTCTTCCAGGCCTCTTCTGAGTCATCCAAGTGGTCAATGGCGAACTTCAGGCGGGCCTGTACGTGTGCCTTCTTGAGCAGGGGGACCTTGCATGCGCTGCAGGATTTCAATCCATGACGGTGTAGTGTGTTACCAACCGTTTCTTTTGTAACTGTGGTCCCAGTTGCCTTCACTTCATTAACCAGTTCCCCCCTTGTGGTTCTGGGATGATTCCTCACCGTTCACATGATCAGGGACACCCCACAAGGCCAAAGGAGGTTGGCAGTTGTGTGGTGCTTCTTCCATTTCCTGATAACTGCACCGACAGTTGATCTTTTCTCTCCAAGTTGCTTTCCGATTCTCTTGTAGCCCATCCCAGCCTTGTGCAGGTCAACAATCTTGTCCCTGATGTCCTTAGACAGCTCTTGGTCTTGCCCATGGTGGAGATGTGGGAATCTGGTTGTCTGGATGTGGACAGGTGTCTTTTATACAGGTAATGAGGTCAGGCAGGTGTATGTGATGTAAATAATTAGCTGGGATTGGGGGGTGTGTCTTAGAGAAAGACTAACTGGCTTGTGGGAGCCAGAATACTTGCTGTTTAGTAGGGGGTTAAACACTTATTTTTCCTCATCAGATGGTTATGAATTTTTATAAATTCATATGATGTGATTTTCTGGAATTCTCTTTCTTTCCGTCTCTCACTGTTAGAATGTACATATGATTAAAATTATAGATTGTTGCATTCGTTATAAGTGGCCAAACCTGCAAAATCAGCAAGTGGCAGGGCTGGAGTGGGATTCATTTTCAGCCCTGGAGTTTCATGCCTCAGACCAGCCCACTTAAGATCACGACCTATTATTATTATTAAAATCATGTAATTATAACCTTACATTTTAAGTCTACAATAGCACACTGTTATGTAAAGCCTTGTAATTCAGTGTATTTTTCTAAAATATGTCCAATTCAGTGCAAGTAAGGGTTGTTTCACAATGTAGATTTGTATCAACATGAGTGCACAACCTCAACATTATTCTTTACAACACATCCTTTTCAACAATATCTGAATCTATATTCAGTGTTCATTTGGGCACAGAAAGCGGTTATATTGGAACTAATGCTTGCTTGTTCACACACTCTGTTACAACAGCTCACCTGTTCCTTCCATACTGACAGGAGCAATCCCCTCATACTGGCTCCTGGCTCTGCTTCCGACACTAAATCACATTTTAAAAGTGGTCATAATTCTCAGCACAAATCTCCCCTTTTTACAAAGACTTCTGATCATTTCAGGTCAGTTTCATTAATGTAGTGCTGAATCATCTGCCATCTCAGGGCACTCTTCATTTTGAGCAGGTCTACACTATACTCTTCATTCTATTAATTGTAATAATATTCACTCAACGAGCAACCCTACCTGCCCACTCTGGACTTGTGGGCTCATGGCTGGTGCTTGGTGCTGGATCTTGCTTCTGACTCTGTGGGGCTACAAGACAAATTTTCCCAGTTATGTGGCATCGCATTATACTATAATTTAAATAACTAATGCTAAAACTTAAATGTTACATGCCACAATGCTACACAGTTCTTTGACATGATAATTAATTAACTTGAATGGTGGTTTGCAGGCAAGTTCAACATCTTGCTGTGCCCGTTTCATCGTCCTCATTTGTCGTTTCCAAGCAAGCTCGTTTTACTGAAAAAGTTTCCAATTTTAGCACATTTGGCTCTGTCTGTTTCCAGAGCTTTCCTCTTTTTAATTCTTGCCTTCTCTGCGCCACCCTTGCTCTTCCTATTTTCCATCTTTCAGACACCACTGACCGAGTGCACGGAAGTGTTACGTCAGGGTCCATCTGCAAAAAAAAAAAAAAAAAAAAAAAGCGCTGCAATGGAAGCAAAGGCGGCCCAGGGACAGCGGTAGCAGAATACATGATCAACCCAGTGCCATGACTGAACACTGGGCAAAAAACATAATAAAAATAAACCGGTCCTTGCGGCCCAAACATCACACCGGCCCACCGGGAATTGTCCCAGTCCTCCAGACTAGCCACTCCGGGGCCTGGCAAGGGGTCAAATACACTGTAAAAAATTGCTGTAAATTTACAGCAGGATTTCAAAAGTATTAAGGTGTTTTTTAAAAAATACAGTGCTTTACTGTTAATACTAAAGAAAATCTGTTAAATTACACCCCATTTACTGTTTTTTAACAGAACTGTAATGTATTCCTAAATTGCAGCACTTTACCGTTAAAGTATCTTAACTAACAGTATCATGCAGTATTTTTTGCATTCTGGGAAATACATCACCTGAGCTGCACATGTGTAACTAGATACTCGCCTTTCATGATCTATCCCCATCAATTATTTGGTGAGTAGCAATTTTATTTGATTTATAAATTGGTGCAAAGTATGTAGCTACTATAAGCAATGTTTTGTTTTGTTTGCATTGATGATTACAGCATGTACACATCATGCTAGAAGGATTTAGCAGCTAAATTTTCAAAGATGATTGCCAATTAATCAAACAACACAAGGAGCACATTTTAATTTCTACTAAGTTAACGTGTGTTGACGCCTGCATTTTGCCAGTGAATTCTTGTGTAAACATTTTACAGTCTATGTAAGTCACTTCAACAGCTGAATTAGACTAATATTATGTAAGAATACAGTGCATGCTAATTATTGTGGGTCATAGTGCAGATTCAAATAAAGGCGGATTATTTTAAAGATAATTATTGGATCACAAATTAAGTACTGAAGATTTGCTTTGCTGTAACCGTTATTGTTTCTCCACCGTGTACTGTGCATCATCTCAATTGACTGTTCATTTGTATTTAGATTGATTTTTGACACATTTCTCTGATATTGCAGATGCAGTAGATGACTTTACCGCTGCCCTACTGATCACAGTAAGCAGCATACTTGCATCTTCATCACATGACACAATTGATCAGTTAATTTTTCAGACATCAAACCCTGAAATAAGCAACTGTCAGGTTAACTGGCAAAAGGAGCTGTTTTCTAATTTCTTGCTTCACAGTTTTACAACTGTAGTTTACTGTTTATTGAACCACATCAGTCAAGTCTGTTTGGCTTGCAATGGTGTTTTCTTGTCAGATCTGTGAACATCAGTCTAGCACCTCAGTGGCCTATTTGAGACATATGAAAATTCTTGTGTGCTTGTGTAACATGTACTGTATAGTGATTTTCATTATACTGTTATTTTTTAATTTGAACTGTTGCACAGACATTATATTTATTTATTTATTCTTTGTTTTATTTTTACCACGGATATGCCTTAAGGCTGGGCAATACAGTATATTCAGATGTTACATGATGTAGGGCAAGTTGTTTGCTCTGTACTGGTCACCTGGTTTAATTTTCTAATTTTCTAAAGACTGTATCATTTTTCAATATTGTTAGTTGCAAGTGCCTTGTACTAACTTATTGCACTATTTTCATTTCATTTTGAGAGAGAAGGCTCTGTCTCTGGTTTTTGTAAGCATTCGTTTAACATGCAAAGCAAAGTTTTTTTCTTACTTTGTAATCACAGATTGAAAAATCAATGATTATGTTCTTCATTCACAAAGGACATTTTATTTTTGCCTTCTGTGCGTGTAGCCAGGTTCAAACAGAGATTTTGTGAAACCTACAACCAGTGAGGTCTATTAACATGTTTTTCTTAACAAAAGTGCCTTTAATTGTATGTAATTGTATGACTGATCATGTCTTAATTAATTTTTTTTTTTTTAAAGTTTATTAAAATGTGCAAACAATACAAACTAGTAGTCATTTAATTGTAAAATTCTGTGAAAGTAAAAACCAGTTCATGCTGTATTTTTAATGAACAGTACAAAACTGTAAAGTGAGTGACAGTAAAAAGATGTTAATTTTACAGTAACATAATGGCAACCCTACTGCCAGTTGTTTACCGTTTTTTTTTTTTTTTTTTACAGGAAAATTGATTAAAAAAAACAGTTCATACTGTCTTTTTCATTTACAGTACAAAACCGTAAATTTCAGTGACAGTAAAAAGATGTTAATTTTACAGTAACATAATGGCAACCCTACTGCTAGTTGCTTACAGGAAAATTTCTAACAGTGTACTTATTTTCCCCACTGTGTGTGTGTGTGTGTGTGTGTGTATATATATATATATATATATATATATATATATATATATATATATATATATATATATATATATATATATATATACTAAGATGGCTCATTTCACCCCACTTCCCAAGCTTCCCTTGGCCAAGAAGAACCTGATGTTTTAACCAGGAACTGCCAAGGGTCTATGCATCACAGCATCACGACATCCTGACACCTGGTCATCACAACTGGTCTGGATTGAACTTGCCCATAACTCTCTACCCTCTGCATCATCTGGTTTTCCTCCTTTTCATGTTGTCCATGGTCACCCACTGTCTCTTCTCCCTTCCTCAGACCCTGTGAGCTCTGTTCCACCCGCCCTGTCCTTGGTTCGCTGCTGCAAGGGGACCTGGGAGCGAGCTCACCAGCACCTCCTATGGCAGTATTTTAGAAAGATGAGTGATCTCCTTTAGATCAAATAACAGTAATTTCACTAATTTTACCTTTATCATATCCCCTATTTCAGAGCATTCAAACCTTGACTTATTTTATATGATAAGTGAATAGACTGAATTTGTAGATATTTAAAATATCTGTTACCTAGGAATGCCATATTCTGTTGTTAAATCAATGAATGATATTTTAATAACATGTTTGTATGAAAAAATCTTTGAATTCTTTTATACAAAATTTTTTCCATTTGAATGTATTAATTGGTTTTCGCTGGACGGGAAGTGTATGAAAAATTTTAATCTGAAAGTAACTGTAACTGTAAGACCAATGTAGTGCAGTAAAAGTATGATACTTTCCTCTGAAACACAGTATAGAAAAATGTACATACTCAAGTAAAGTACAAATAACTTGAATTTGTAGGTTACTTAAGTCCAGTACTTCAGTAAATGCACTCATTCCAACATTCCACCACTGGTTACATGCAGTTGAATCAGTTCTCATAATCTTTTAATGCCCAAATACAGAATACAACAGAAATAAATACATTTAAAGTTGTCTTATGTAACTGCATTCATTAAACCAATTAAACATTCCCCCCACCCAACTTCTCTCTCTCTGCATCTCACAGGGAACTTAATACTTAACTCTCTGAGACTTTCCTTGTGTCAGAGAGGTAGATATGGCTGTCTAAGTGTGCTGCGCTTCACAGCAATCTAGACCAGGAGTTTGATGTTTTGAGGACTTCAGGGAGGGTGCAGCTGACTTGAAGGACTGGGAAAACAGCACTAATGTTTACTCAGTCAGTGATGACCTTCAGATGGAACTGATTGAGTTTCAGTGTGACTCAGAGCTCAAAAGGAAATTCAACTCTCTCGACCAGAATATATATTTCTACTGGTCACTGATATTGCAGTTGATCATGGACTGGATGGCTGATATTAAGATTCTTAAGTTTTATATGTGTAGTTCTGGTTCTGATTGTTTCCACCTGAGTTACCTCCACTTGAAAAAATGACATGCAATGTAATGGAAGTTCCTTTCAAATATAACATTGTACTGACTGAAACATGCAGTGTTAACTTGTTACTATGTAAAAGCCAAAAAAAATATGCAATAAAGGAAATTTGTAGCACTAGTACCATTTTGCATCTTAACAACAGAATACACAGCAAAAGGTGTTTAGCTTTGTGCCATGGCCCAACATTAAGCTTCAGTTTTGGCTCCCCAAAGGAAATGTTTGGGCCCGCTTGCTCATGACAGATCAGTGTCTGTAGCCTTTCTGAGGTGAAAATCATACTGATATTCATGTTGATAAAGACCATGTGACAGAGTCAAAAAATCTGCAATAGGCCAGTGGACCTCAACTTGAACCTTGTTTCCAAAGTCAGAATGCACTGTTCATTTTCAAAATACATACGAACACAAATACACAAATATAATGCAGTCACAGACACACGCCCTCAAACATACAGCTGAACAAACAGCTGTACAACATACCTCTATCAGAAAAGGTTAAAATCCCAATTACTTAATTTCCTCTTGGACTGAATATGAACCTGTTATGATATCACAACATTTTTGAGCCATCACCAAGTGGGTCTGCTCATCATGTGTTGGGGACAGTGGGATGTTCATTTAGTTATCAGAAACCACAGTATTGTCACATAGCTGCTAATAAGTTAAAAGCTAACATAATAGATGATGCATTGTTTTTGTCAGTTTTAAGACAATATCTAATTATTGTCTGAACATCCAGGTCACATCTCTGACTGCCAAAAAGACATTACAACTGAATTTGTCTGTTTGGTTTGTATTTCTCTGGAATTACTTTTCTTTCTTTTGCTTTTTAATAAAATATATTATGAGCCCTAGCAAAGACAGCTGAATAAACAAAATAATAATAATAATAATAATAATAATAATAATAATAATAATAATAATAATAATAATAATAAAAATCATCAGTCTGACAGACAGAATTAGATTATGGGGAAACTATGCTCATTTATTTAACTCTGTCTTGGTCAAGATGAAATATAAATGTGTTCTATGTTACTGTAAGAACTGTCTTTGGATTGTTTCAGCCTCAATTTTTCATACATCTGCTTTCACTGAGTCCACTAACAATCCATTCAAGTCAAGTCAAGAGACATATCAGACGTTCACGAAGTGAAGTGAAGTGTGCTTGTCAGAGGAGATGGTGTATCCCCGCAGCTTATTGTTATGCCCCTCATCCCTTGTGAGGTGTAGCAAGCCGGTTCATCCATGAAGCGCTGACATATAGTTTTTAACACAACATTGTAAGCTGGGAAAGGATGGTCACTCAAACTGCCTCCTCTGTTTAGTGAGGACTGTGCCACTTTGACATAGATGGCCTCCTAGACCTCTCTTTCAAACCACCTGTCTTCTCGGTGTTAGGATCCTGCCTTCCTGTCTCTCCTTTTGTATCTTTTTCCTCTTTTCCCTGTGTGTGTGTTTCTCTGTTCACCCCTGCTGGCGTGGCTGGGCAGCCCCTTACCTGCTGCCAGCTCCACCTCCTTCGACTCACCTGTGTTCATTCTCCCAGATGAGCTGGAGTATTTAAGGAGTGAGCAGTCTTTTCTTCCTTGCCGGATTATTCCTTCATCCTCCCATGTCGGTGTATGGTTTTCTGGTCTGTAAGTACCATGTCTCCCGTTCTCCCTTGATCTCAGAGAAATTGTTTGTTGTCCATTGTTTGGTTCCAGCCACTGACCGTGTGCTGTGTTTTTCTTTGTTTCAGTGCCTCCCTGCCACTGCCACGCGTGCTTCGTTTTTTCCAAACCCGCTTCGTCGGAGCTCCTTTCCTTCATCCACTCCGTTTGAGTGCGTCTTTAGTTTTGTTATTTACCCACTCTGTTTGAGTGCGTCTTTTGTTTGTTTCCCATCCACTCGTTGAGTGCGTTTTTGTTTCTCGTTTGTTTAATAAATATTGTTTGGTTTTACACAAACCCTGTCTCCGGGTCTGCATCTCTGGGTCATAACACTTTGCGGCAATTCTGCCTAACAGAATAATCCGGCCAGTATGGACCCAGCAGATCCCGTTCGCAAGGCAGTTTCCATGCAAGGCACACTGCTGGGCCAGCATGAGCAGCTGTTACAGGCTTTGTGTGAATCCACACAGCACATGGCGTCTCAGGTAGCCGACCTGTCTTGCCACATGACTAACCTGTCTAGTTTCCTCTCTTCCCCCGGCTCAGCCTCTTGCTAATCCCTCCGAACCAGCTCTTGCCGATTCTCTTGCTACAAATCCCCATGACAAGTGTAGGGGTTTCTTGCTTCAGTGCAATATTGTTTTCCATCAACAACCCCGAGCCTTTTTGTCCGACCGTTCCAAGGTTCATTACGCGTTCGGGTTGTTGCGAGGTAAGGCGTTGGTTTGGGCAGAGGCACTCAACTCTTCCGTGGACATTAGCGCACTCTCTTTCTCTGAGTTTGAGAGGAGACTGAGACTGGTCTTTGAACATCCTGACCACGCGGGTAATGCATCCAGTCGTCTCCTGAGGCTAACACAGGGTACCAAGTCTGCTGCTGATTACGCAGTGGATTTCCTCACGATCACTGTGGATTCAGGGTGGAATGACACCGCGCTTCAGGGAGTGTTTATTCATGGACTGTCTGAGTGCTTGCAGGAGGAGATCGCCACCAGAGAGAAACCTGCAGATCTGCACGCACTGGTCGACTTGGCGGTCCAGTTGGACAACAGGCGGAGGGAGCGAATTCAGCGCAGATCTTCCGGATCTCCTGCTCGGGCTCATCTTCGCTGGCAGAAAGCCGGCTGTACAATGTCTCTCGTCAGGAAAAGGAGGCTATGAAGAAGTATATCCAAGAGTCATTAGCGGCAGGTATTATTAGACCATCCATGTCCCCGCTGGGCGTGGGATTCTTCTTTGTGGAGAAAAAAGACAAGTCTCTCTGACCCTGCATTGACTATCAGGGCCTCAACGAAATTACGGTGCGTAACAAGTATCCCCTTCCGCTCATTAATTCCGCCTTTGACTCCCTCCAACAGGCTCGTGTCTTCTCTAAGCTGGACCTGCGAAACGCCTACCACTTGGTGCACATAAGGGAGGGAGACGAGTGGAAAACCGCCTTTAATACCCCCTTGGGCCACTTCGAATATCTAGTCATGCCTTTCAGACTCACTAATGCTCCTGCTGTCTTTCAGGCCCTAATCAATGACGTCCTCCGAGATTTTCTCAACAGGTTTGTCTTCGTTTATTTGGATGACATACTCATCTTTTTCCATTCTCTGGAGGAACACGAGGGACATGTGCAGCAGGTTCTGGCCTGACTTTTGGAGAACTGTCTTTTTGTTAAGGCTGAAAAATGTGAGTTTCATGCCAGCACTGTCTCTTTTCTAGGATTCATTATTCAGGGTGGCAACCTGAAGGCCGACCCAGAGAAGATCAGAGAAGTAGCTGAGTGGCCAGTCCCGGAGACCCGGAAGGAGTTGCAGCGCTTTCTTGGTTTTGCCAACTTCTACCGCAGGTTTGTTCTGGACTACAGTAAAATAGCCGTTCCCCTGACCAGGTTGACTTCTCCCAAAGTGAAGTTCGACTGGTCAGCAGAGGCTGACAAGGCATTCAAGAAACTTAAAGCTCTGTTCACCTCCACGCCCGTGTTAATCCAACCTGATCCCTCCAGACCATTCGTGGTGGAGGTTGATGCTTCGGATATTGGGGTGGGGGCTGTTCTCTCCCAATACGCCCAGTCAGACAACCGGTTGCACCCGTGCGCTTTTTTTCTCCTGTCGTCTCTCTCCTGCAGAATAAAATTACGACGTGGGCAATCGTGAACTACTAGCAGTTAAGCTAGCCCTTGAAGAATGGAGACATTGGCTGGAGGGAGCTGAACATCCGTTTGTGGTCTGGACTGATCACAAAAACCTGGCCTACATCAAGGCAGCCAAGCGCCTTAACTCCCGGCAGGCCCGTGGGCGTTATTTTTCAGCCGCTTCAGTTTCTCCCTTACATATAGACCCGGTTCACGCAACACTAAGCCGGATGATTTATCCAGACAATTCTCTCCTCCCGACGCCACTACAGAATCCGAGTCCATCCTTCCCCAGGACTGTATCATCGCTTCCCTTTCTTGGGAGATTGAGGGGGTCATCAAGGAGGCTCAACGGCAACACCCGGACCCAAGTAACAGTCCTCGCAATAAGCTTTTTGCCCCCCCCACTGTTCATTCTCAGGTTTTGCAGTGGACACATGCTCATCGCCTTTCCTGCCATCCCGGAGCCAACCACACCATCTCCCTGCTACGTCGCCACTTCTGGTGGCCCACCTTGGAGGCCGACGCACGGGAATATGTGGCCGCTTGTTCCACCTGTGCTCGAGGGAAGGCATCTCATAAGGCACCAGTGGGGCTCCTCCTTCCTCTCCCTATCCCCAGCAGACCCTGGTCTCACATCGCTGTGGACTTTGTCACTGGTCTGCCTCCCTCCCAAGGTAATTCAAATATTCTCACCATTGTTGACAGTTTCTTTAAAGCCGCCCATTTCATCGCTCTCCCCAAGCTCCCCTCCGCATCTGAGACAGCCGAGCTTCTGGTCTCCCAGGTTTTCCCAGGATCCCAGCGGACATTGTCTCCGACCGCGGACCACAGTTTGCATCCCAAGTTTGGAAGGCTTTCGCCAAGGCCCTAGGGGCTACTGTCAGCCTGACCTCTGGTTTCCACCCAGAGTCTAATGGACAGACTGAATGAGCCAACCAGGACCTGGAGACGGCGCTCAGGTGCATCTCCTCCGAGAACCCGACGAACTGGAGTTCGTTCCTCCCCTGGGTGGAGTACGCCCACAACACCCTCACCTCCTCGGCCAGTGGACTCTCTCCGTTCGAGGCCTCTTTAGGCTACCAACCTCCTCTCTTTCAAGCACAGGAGGCCGAGATTGCTGTTCCGTCCGTGGCAGACCACATAAAAAGAATCAAGGGGTTTTAGCAAACAGCCACAAGGGCCCTAGAACGCAACCGGGGGTCAAGCAACATGCTGCGGACCGCCATAGGACACCTGCCCCAGAGTACAGACCAGGTCAGTCCGTTTGGCTCTCTACCCGCAACATTCCTCTTAAGACTGAATCCCGTAAAATGTCCGCCACGTTCACTGGTCTGTTCCCCATCATCAAGATAATAAATCCGCAGGCTGTAACCCTAAAGCTTCCTGAATCCATGAAGATCCATCCTACCTTCCACGTCTCTCAGCTGAAGCCCGTCTCCTCTGTGCCCCCCAGCTGAACCTCCTCCCCCCCCCCAACTCATCGACGGGGATCCTGTCTTGTGACAGGGGTTTCCAGTATCTGGTAGACTGGGAGGGTTACGGTCCTGAGGAGCGCTCTTGGGTGCCCCGGTCTTTCATCTTGGATCACACCCTCATCGATGATGAAGACACCTGGATAGACCACCTAGGCCGCAGAGAGGCGACCATTGGGGGGGGGGTACTGTTAGGATCCTGCCTTCCTGTCTCCTGTGTGTGTTTGTCTGTTCACCCCTGCTGGCGTGGCTGAGCAGCCCCTTACCTGCTGCCAGCTCCACCTCCTTCGACTCACCTGTGTTCATTCTCCCAGATGAGCTGGAGTATTTAAGGAGTGAGCAGTCTTTTCTTCCTTGCCGGATTATTCCTTCATCCGCCCATGTCGGTGTATGGTTTTCTGGTCTGTAAGTACCACGTCTCCCGTTTTCCCTCGATCTCAGAGAAATTGTTTGTTGTCCATTGTTTGGTTCCAGCCACTGACTATGTGCTGTGTTTTTCTTTGTTTCAGTGCCTCCCTGCCGCTGCCACGCGTGCCTCGTTTTTTCCGAACCCGCTTCGTCGGAGCTCCTTTCCTTCATCCACTCCGTTTGAGTGCGTCTTTAGTTTTGTTATTTACCCACTCTGTTTGAGTGCGTCTTTTGTTTGTTTCCCATCCACTCGTTGAGTGCGTTTTTGTTTCTCGTTTGTTTAATAAATATTGTTTGGTTTTACACAAACCCTGTCTCCGGGTCTGCATCTCTGGGTCCTAACACTTTGCGGCAATTCTGCCTAACACTCGGTCTGGGATATATATCTCATGATCATTAAAACTGTGTTAGTTTTGTTGTAATTGAGAGAAAACGCCTGAATTCTGTTCTGAGGAGTTTGTGTGCCTGTGCAGAGACATGTTGATTGCTCCCTGTATACAGTTTCTTACACTCCTCACTACACATATGCAACATTATTTGTTCTTAAATTTAAAATACCCAGGAACATTGTGCTTGGAGAAAACTCTTCAGAACTTTTATTAGATGATGACAGGTTTCCTCAGTCACTGCAATCCCTTTTCCTTGATTGTCTAGATATCTTCTTGTGTATTGAGTGTGTTTTGATGACCACTCTGAATACTTACAACATTTCAGTGCTTGTTTAATGTTATTATATTCCTTCTCCTGAGCCTCTGAATGTGTGTATACAGTCTCACCCCAATGTTGTAAGGTACAAATCATACCCTGTTTCTGCTCCAGTTGATGATCAATTCAATTCAATTCAATTTTATTTGTATAGCGCCAAATCACAACAGAAGTTGTCTCAGGACACTTTCCATATAGAGCTGGTACAGACCAAGCTCTTTTATCTACAAAGAAACCAACAATTCCCCCATGAGCAAGCACTTGGCGACAGTGGCGAGGAAAAACTTCCTTTTAACAGGCAGAAACCTCGAGCAGAACCAGACTCTGGGTGGGCGGCCATCTGCCTCGACCGGTTGGGTGAGAGAGGAAGAGCAAGAGAGGGAGAGTGAGATAGACAGACAGACAGACAGAAATGCAGTCAGAGAGAGAGAGAGAGAGAGAGAGACAGAGACAGAGAGACAGACATGCAGTCACAGTAACAGTGACAGTGGATGTAATAACAGCAGTTGCAGTGGATGTCAGGCTGGGCCAAGGCAGGAGATACAGCTGAAATCCACAATCCAGATTCAGCCACTGTCCATGGGAACCTGCAAGACGACAAAGCACAGAGACTCCGGGAAAGGAGCTACGTTAGTAACACGCCGTGGTAGGACATGAGAGCGTGCGGATGGAGAGGGACAGAAGGACAGAGGAGCTCGGTGTATCTTTGGATGTCCCCCGACAGTCTAATCCTATAGCAGCATAACTAGGGGCTGGTCCAGGACAAGCCTGAGCCAGCCCTAACTATAAGCTTTATCAAAAAGGAAAGTTTTAAGCCTACTCTTAAATGTAGAGACAGTGTCTGCCTCCCGGACAAAGACTGGAAGATGGTTCCACAGGAGAGGAGCTTGATAGCTAAATGCTCTGACTCCTGATCTGCTTTTTGAGACTTTAGGAACCATAAGTAGACCTGCATTCTGGGAACGCAGTGTTCGAGTAGGGCAATAAGGTACTATGAGCTCTTTACGATAAGAAGGTGCCTGGCCATTTATGGCTTTGTAAGTAAGGAGGAGAATTTTAAACTCTATTCTAAACTTTACAGGGAGCCAGTGCAAAGTGGCGAGTATTGGAGAAATATGATCTCGCTTCCTGGTTTTTGTCAGAACACGTGCTGCAGCGTTCTGGAGCAACTGGAGAATATTCAGCAACGAATTTGGGCAGCCTGATAGTAAAGAATTGCAATAATCCAGCCTGGAAGTTACGAATGCATGGACTAGTTTTTCTGCATCATTTTGAGACAAAATATGCCTGATTTTTGCGATATTACGTAGGTGAAAAAAGGCAGTCCTTGAAATTTGTTTTACATGGGAGTGAAAGGACATGTCATGGTCAAAGATAACTCCCAGATTCTTTACAGTGGTGCTGGAGGCCAGCGCAATGCCATCCATAACTGCTATGTCATCAGAAAGTGACTTTCTAAGATGTTTAGGGCCTACTACTATAATTTCAGTTTTGTCCGAGTTTAGCATCAGAAAATTGCAGGTCATCCAGGTCTTTATGTCATGAAGACATGCTTGTAGTCTAGTTAACTGACTGGTTTCTTCCGGTTTCATTGATAAATATAGCTGGGTATCATCTGCATAGCAATGAAAATTTATTGAGTGCTTCCTGATAATCTTACCTAAAGGAAGCATATATAAGGTGAATAGAATTGGTCCAAGCACAGAACCCTGCGGAACTCCATAGCTGACTTTAGTGAGCACAGAGGAGTCGTCATTAACGCGTACAAACTGAGAGCGATCTGACAAGTAGGATTTGATGAGAGTCATACATTGGATATTGGTCAGTGTGCATGGGCAAGAAAAGTGGCTGACAACAGGAACTACATGCTTCAACTTGAGATGCTGACATCATGGAATTGTAGCCACAAGCCACTGCCTCAAATCTAATTACCGGTAGGCTACCTACAACTAGAAGTCTGACTGGGTCTTGTCCAAAACCAGCAACGTTGGCAGTGGAGTGTGTGGAATGGGACAGTTGGATTATGTAGCAGTGATTTAGTGCATTCTGACACCTCTTTTCCTCAATATAGTGAAAGAGTAGTTTGACATTAATGTGTTAACATGTAAAAAGTCCTGTTAGCCATGTTAACACTATTTTGTCCATTGCACAACCTTTACTCAGTGTTATTCCAGGTCAGGTGACTGTGTAACATGAGAGCAGCTCAGAGGTTAATGGAAATATCTGCTGGTTTATTATTTCATGGATTTGGAATGAATGCCTCCATTATTGTTGTAAGGGGGCATATGTGGAGTCCATTCTCTGGATTTTGAGCGGGGTCCTGAGATTTTGGTAACTACTGTAAATGAGGATTGTCACATTCAGCAGCTTTTTGGGTGTCTGCTCTATTATTTCTGCACTTCCTCTCATTGCCAAAATTATTTATACAATGGGATAATACTGGGTTGGGCTGGGTTTCTGACAGGCATCTTTGCTGTACGTGAAATGTAATGTGAGCACTTATTGACTTATTTCATAGTAAGTAAATCCAGTAGATGTAAGTAACCACTTTAAAATAGCAGCTCCCAACCTACCATTTTTCTTGTGGATGCAAAACTTATTTTAGTGGCTAAGAAAATAGTGTCTAACGATTTATTTACCTCAACTACAGAGGGTACTAGGCCTTTATTTACCCAGGGGTGAGGTAGAGTGGTTGTCCACATACTAGAAAGTCAATAGTTTGATCCCTGGCCTCAGCACTCTACATGAGTACCAGAAACAGGTATCCTTGGGCAAGACCACAAATTACTCCTGATGCTACTGTATGTCATTGGTGTGTGAATGGTTAAAGCTAGTAATAAACAGGTGGCCTAGCCACCATTGTATGAATGTGTGTGTGAGTGGGTGAATGTATACTTATGCTGTAAAAGTGCTTTGAGTGGTCATCAGACAAGAAAAGCACTATATAAAAACAATCCATTTATTTACAGTTACAATTTATCATTTGGTTGCTTTTTATCCAAAGCGATGTACATATGAATTCACACACCGATGGCACAGCATCGGACTGCTGAGGCCAGGGATCAATCCACTTCTTGATTGGTGGATGACCGCTCCACCTCGCCCCCCTATTTGAAGCAGGCTTATATTAGAGACAGTCCTCTATTCCTAATGCCCTCTGTTTGATAAGTATATTTGCCTTTATTTCAGTTCAAAGCCTCCTTTGTTTTCTGATCTGTTCCCAGTTGCCCCATTACATTTTTGTTACTGTGATATGCTGTATACAAACTGAACGCTTTTTGTATCCATTTCAAAGTAAAGGCCATCTTGGGTTTCAGTGGATAGAGTCTCTGCATTTTTAAAAAAACGCTTTTATTGTGAAACATTTGTAGGAACAGGTTGTGGAACACTCAATGTCTTGCCCTCTGGAGGCAGAGTAGACACCACAGCTGACTCTTTGCTTAGTTGGTAAAAGTGAGCACAAAATGTACTAAACTCATCTGGCAATGTGCGCTCACACAAGATGGGTCTGCTCTTGTAGCCTACTGTGATCTGGGTCACTGGCCACATATTTGTGGTTGGTGTTGAGGTCTCTCTCTAGTCTCTGCTGATCTATGCTTTGCCTCCTCGATGGCAGTTTTCGGTCATTTGCTGATGTATGATGCCAGTATTGATGTATATTCCTCAAGATTGATAGGGTTCTCATGGGTGGTAGCATCTGTGAACATGTGTTAGTCTGTGCACTCTAAACACGCCTGTAGAGCTGCTGTTGCTTCATCTGTCCACAGTTTAACATTTTTTTAACTGTTTGACCTCTTTAATCAGCCTGGAATAATGTGATACAGTTCAACAGAACTGACATCCTCCAAAATGAGTTCACCCACACCTCTCTACAACAGTTTTAACAAAAACTAACTATTATATGACTGTTGTATTTAAGTTAATTAGTTTTAGTAAGGTGTACCTAATAAACTGACAGCTGAGTATATGTTGAAGTTATGGTTTGTTATAGGTTATAACAAATTGGGAGCTTGACTCACACAAGTGACCAAAAGCCAGGAAGCCAGGATTCAGTCTGTCTCTCATAAGTCCCTCAACTGTGTGAAAGTGACACACTAAACTGTTATAGTACTCCTTTGAAGTGGGATCAGTTTTTTTTTTTTTCATTCATCTGTAGTCAATTATTAGTCACCACTGTTCACTTTCCAGATTGTCTTCACTTTCCAGATTGTCATTGCTCATGCTTGACTCTCCAGTGATCTTCTTCAGCATGTTTTTCAGCCTTCAACCTCATCTGAACCTGACCTGAACTCCTCATCTGATCCTGTTCTTGTTACTTTTGCCCTTGCTGAAGTCTCTCAGTGGCTTCCATCCTCAAAACAATCTCATCACAGCAAATTTGTCAAAGATGTGCTGTCACACAGTTGTCTTGGTCGTCTGGTTGCCTGTCCCCGTTTACTATTGGCCGGTACTGCACCTCGGTCTTTCTGGTACCCATTACACAGTGTCTTCATCAGGTGGGATTGTCATTCCCACTGGCCTGTAGCTGTTCAGGTTATTGGGCTACAGTCTTTGTGGGTGTGGCACACACCTGCTACACAGGGGCTGCAGACAGTGGGAGTTGTAGCAGGAAGGACTGGACAGGGGGAGGGGCAGATGACTGATCAAATCTATTAATGAAAAGATTCAGAACATTCACCTGCTTCCAGCACCCCATGAGCTGGTAGTTTTGCTTCTCATAGCCAGAATGTTTTAAGGCCCCCCCAGAGGGCACGGTTAGCAGTGGCAGCTGGTCAATAGAGGGCGCTAGGGCACCGCCTCTACCGTGAAATATTGACTCTTTTATATATCTACCAAGATCAACCATGAATCAATCAAATATGAAACAAATAAACAAAAATACATCGTGTTTATACTTGTGCAATGGTGTAGTGGTACCAGCCACACTGCCAGCAACCATTAAATGCGTCCAACTTTAAGCTAGACTTACGATTTGCCATTTGATATAAGGCCCTCCTCCTCAAGGGCACCGGTAATACTGGAGTCTATGAGAGCTAGCAAACTTTTTTGTTGTTTATGAGCAGAGACAGCTTTTCATTGCCGCATGAAAATTTGTTTCTAGTTCACACCTCTGTGTGCCTACACCAATGGCATTGTTTTCCAATTTTTTAATCTTAGCGTGATTGGACAATTCATTGAATCGATCACGTCCATCAGCAAGCATTCGCACAGCTGTAACTACTTCCAGAGATGAGAAAAGATGGCTAGTGGAGACTGTGAAGGAAGGATGGCGACTGTGGTGAAGGAAAACTCGATTGTTTCTCTACGTGTAACTCCTTTTTTCCTCGGTCGGATGTGGACAAGAAAAGGGTGACGGATTTGGGACCCGAATGCCCGGATTTAAACATTTCGCAGACTACTCATATGCACTGATGTGTGCTCGGACTATACGCACAGCGCACGAAAAAAAGATACTTGCAGCGCGCGCGCACGTGTCGGGACTCGGGAGACTGCAAGATCGACATGGCTAGCAACTGCAACTGCAAGGCAATTACCGTTCAGTTGTATTATGTTGTGCTCTCAAAATGTTGAATTGTAAAAAGTTGTATTGATTGCACATTGCCAGCCAAACACTATACTGAACATGTTCTGTTAAGATTTAATTAATTACAGTTTTGATGATAGTATAATTTGATTTGATTTGATTATTGCTATGGCCTCCATAGAAAGAAATGAGATAAAAAATAAAATAAAAAGAAGTAAAATGGAAAATAAAAGTAAATAAAAGAAAAGCACACTCACAGATTGACGACCTGGTGCTGGTGTAAGACTAGTTTTATGTTGACAGGATAGGGAGAGGGCCTTGTCAAGGCTTGCCCCTCCCTAAGTTTCCACCAAGGCCACCAGTGGGGCCAGTAAAAACAGTTAAAAGCAGCATCTAGTAGTGCATAGAAGGCATCATTTCAGTGGCAAGATGAAAATTCTCCAGTGTGCACACGCTTTTTGGTATTTTTCACTCACCACTTAGGAGTTCATTTCCATGACTCTTCCTGCCGTTGTGGGGTCTGTTAAAAGCTGGGCCATGAGGGTAGAAATAAATAAAAAAATAAAAAGATCCAATAAAAGCAATCACTGCTTTCTAAAAAAGCTCCACAAATCCAAAGAAGGAGATTAAAAGGAATAAAATGAATTAAAAGTAAGGGTTAGGGGTTAGGGGTGTTTAAATACAGTCCATTTACCTTTCCATTTGAAGGCTGCTTTCCACTTGGCTAAGATGACTTCTTGCTTCTCTCACTCGCTTCCCTTCCTTGTGTTTCAGCTCTGGCCAATGGAGATGCAACAAAGAGAAGCAAGAAAGACTCAGGCAAGATATGTGCGACTAAAACTTTGCTGATTTATTTTGTGAATAAACACAAATAATCTTAGAACCGCTTACTTAAAATTTGTGAGTATTCTCCAATATTTCACAACTTCTTTTTTAACTGCAGAATATTCATCCACCTTGGAATGAATGTTATCATAACATTGGAAGAAAAAGCAGAAGTTGTTGCCTTATCATCTAAGAGCAGCAGCTGTTTAAGATTTGTATTCTTTTAGAAACTGATGAGACTCTTGTGTGAAAAATAAAGCAACTACAATCACATATTGTGATTAAAGTCATGGTTTAGTCATAGTAGTTATGCAAAAACAAACAAGATGTTTAGAATGGTCAGTATGTCAACCTTGTCTCTCTCAACTGTACTGTACAAGTCTGTAAGTAAAAAAAATGCAACTGTTGTAATCCTAAAATAAATAATAAACAAACAAGGCTCCGAACTCATATTCCTGTATAACTGTAAAAAAAAAAAAAAGACGAGATCTTGAAGTGATGGCTAAAATTTCAGTATGTGGTACAATCTCCAGCTTCTCCACTTTTTAAAATCAGTTTCAGGCTTGACGTGAAAAGCAGAACCTCAGCTTTGTCACAATCTGTTATTGTCCCAGCTCTTAAATACAGTATAAAGTCTGCAGAAGATGATGGTAATTATCTCGATGATTTAAGTGCCACTTAGGGCTGAAGAATAGAGATTTGGCCACAACATAAGTGAGTGTGGCTATCAAATGAAAAATATAATTATTCACAGAATGATCTCAGCAGCCAGCCAGGCACTAAAAGAGGGTTTTTATGTTTGTACTGACATCCACGCACTGACATAATTGCTGCTGTCAGACTGGTTGCTAGACAAGAAAGAAGACCGTCTAGCCTGGACACGCAAGGCTTCTTCTTCTTCTTCTTCTTCTTCTGCTGCTGCTCCTCATTGGTGGGGTGCCACAGCAGATCATCTGCTCACTGGCAGACCGACCTCCCATTTCGACAGGGAGATCCACATATAAGCATTGGCATAGGTTTTATAGGCCAAATGCCCTTGCTGATGCAACCCTCCCTATTTATCTGGACTTGGGACCGAAAGTTAAAAAGGCACTGGTTTGCATATCGCCAGTTGCTAGGGAGCAATGTGGGCTTCAGTGTCTTGCCTAAGGACACTTCAACACATGGACTGCCTCTTCAGCCACAGCCACCACACACATAAATTGATGCAAGTGTGTGTGCTAACAAAGCAAGTGTGCAGTGCATTCAGTACTCCTCTATGCCTCGCTTATGAGAACAGTAACTGCCGTCATGGGTTGCTTCTTCATGTAATTGCCTTTCGCACGCACGCACGCAGGCAGGCACGCAGGCAGGCACGCACGCACGCACGCACGCACGCACGCACACACACACACACACACACACACACACACACACACACACACACACACTACGCCTTCCTTGCTCCATCAGTGTACCCCATCGTTGCTGAGTACAAATAACAGTGTAGACAGGCTTCATTACCAGGGAACAGAGAGCAGAGGAAACCACACTAAGGGCAGATGTTTCCAACCATCAATGACTGTAATTTGAGCTATAAAGTCTATGGGGGAGCCTATTGTCTGAGAGGTTAATCTACTCAGGAAATCCATAAAAATCCAACAATCACTGTTCAAATAAAACTCTTTGCTATAAATAAATCAACATCTGTGGGGTTTCACAAAAGTCAGTTGTATATTGTTGTTGTTGTTGTGTGTGTGGTATAACAGTGTGGTGTGTGTGGTATAACAGTTTCATTTATTTAATTTTAAAGTTTTCAGAGAAAACATACTGCACACTTCCAGACTGTGATACATATGAAATGCTTGTATTGAACAAGTAGCACATTTTCATTAGCCATGCACACTTAGTTTGCGCAAATTGAAAAAAAACTATTTTATTCTGTAATTCTTTGTGGTATCTAACCTCACAGATTATTTCAAATTCACGTGGCACTGTCTGTAAAGAGATGCTCCTATATGTTCCAATTTTAAGTGCAATGTTTCAATGCTGTGCACAGCACAAACTAAATTCCATTGTTCTCCATTGTTTTAGAGTTGAGGCAGACATCTCAGAGACAATATTTCCAAACAAAATTTAAAGTGGTGTGTCATGAGCTTCACCTTCAGGCACAGAGGGAGCTGTGCCTGAAGATGAAGCTCTAGTGGATCTACATTCCAAGCCTTACTTATGGTTATGAGCTTTGGATTGAAAGATTGAAAGAATGAGATCACGGATTTAAGGGGCCAAAATGAGTTTCTTTGGTTGCCCCACTGGAAGAAAAGTAATAATGTAAAGCTCGTGACAAGTGAAAGCATTACTTTAAAAAGTGAAATCTATCCATGTAAAACAATATACTCAAAAACTAAATCTACAGTTTGGGTGTGGAATTTTCATCTGGTTCTAATTTAAAAGTGAGTACTGTAAATAAATAAGGCACCATGAACTTTTTATGAACACCAACACACACCGAATACATGTACAGGTTGTTTCCCAGAGGAACAAAACTGGCCTGTTTTGTTGTTAGTCTTCCAGGGACATCAGAGGAGTTGGGCCCTGTTGGCTTCCCTCCAGACAGTAATACAGAGCTGCTCCTCTGACCTCCTGCTTAACTTTCCTGAAGGACATCCTGAAGACGAACAATGGCAGAGAACAAAGCTAGTCAGAGGTTCCCAAGCTCTCCTCCATCCCCATGCTCAACACTGACAATAACGGCAGGATGGATATGAAACCATACTAACACTGGACTGTTTTTTCACCCTCTGACGCATTTCTGCTTCAAACACATCTGCTCAGACACATTAGTCACATCTGTTTCAAACTACAAAGGTACCTGGAAGTGATATTCTTAACCCATCTCTGCTTGGATTTTTCAGTTTGAATTCAACTCTGTATACTGTAGATTAACCATTAAAGTGGAATAAAGTAATGATTTAAGCAACATTTGAATAGATATCTGATTATTTTAGTTTGTCTTGTGTACTCATCAAGTTGCTGAGATCTGCGTGGTGACATCACCATCTGATTGGTCAACAAACACAAGCAGTAGGATGATGACATTTCAAACAGACTAACAGTTCATCCACATTGTATGTACCGTGGAAACTCCACCGATGAATTCAGTTATATGTATTACTGACTAACTCCTTCCCGTTCTCCAAAATCCTCCAGCTACTCACAGTTATGTATTCCTTCCATGGACCCAGATCTCAGCTACCACCAATGGTTGTGTGTGGCCTTTGACCCGTGATATCAGCAGGTCAACAAAATCCCGCACAAAAGTAGTAGGATTAGTTATAACAACGAGAGAAATGCAGATGCAGAATGGCAAAGTTCTGAAGCTAGCACTGAATACCACTCAGGTCGCAAATCCACACAGTGACTAACCAACACTGATACAATCAACGTAGTTACTACTCTGATTATGAATCAGTTGAATCAATTGAAATTGTGTAAATGTAACTCCATCAGACTGTATAACTCCTTGTTATACCATGGTCTGGGTGAATACTCGATTCTGATTGACTGCAGGGTGTCCCTTAAAAAGTGTTGTAGGACACCTATCAAAAAGTTCTGGTGAAATAGCCTGACTCTAAATTATTGCGCTGGCTCAAACGCTAGTTGGTAACCGTGGCAACAGAAACTGTCTTGCTTACCTTACTTACTTACTTGCTTGATACAGAGTGAATGGTGGATAATATTTATAAAATCGATTTAGGATAGACTTACTTGCTTGATACACATTTAATGATCAGAGTGAATGGTGGATAATATTTCTTGCAATAAAAACGATTTAGGAAACTATCTGTGGACTTTGTTTCTTGGAAACAAAATTTCGCATCATCCTCTGGACCCACACAAGCGGTAAGAGGTGCACTTGCCCTCTGAAATGATACTTTGTATCACGTAACATAACGTTAAGCAATCATCTCACTTCCCTCCACTGATTAGGCCTAATATAACAGCTGTGGCCAACCGAGCTGCAGGTTCTGTGGCCAGAGCCGGTTACTGTGGCAACGCGTCACAACGAGAGATATTAAATAGTCCACTCAGCCGCTTCTTGTGGAAAAACTTACGATTTTAAAGGTAAGAAACAACATTAACGTACTAATAATTGATTTAATACTTATTTCTTTCGTAAGTGACCATGGTATAAGCGGAGCTTCTTGTTGGACGGTTCACGCCTCCGTCCATTCATTTCTGAAAATGGACACCTCGTCGGGTATTATCCCTTACATAATTTCCCTTTGGGATAAATAAAGTTGATCTTATCTTATCAAGTTAGATTGATTTGGCCTCTTATGTTTGTGCTGTACACAAGCTTGCAGGCTACTGCATCCATTCATTTGTCTGTTCATTTGTTGTGTATGGTTTTGTCCTGCATTTATTTCAGTGTGCAGACATGTGGGGTGTATTATATACAGACCTTTGAATGTGTATTTATTCTTGTGTTGTATAATATGCTTTGATTCTGTGCCTTCTGTCTTGTAGAGTCACTGTGTGACTTCAGTTTGGAAAGGAACTGCTTTGATTTATCCTTATTCAATAAAGGAATGTGTTACTCTCTGATGTGTATTTATATTTCACTGATTCTTGGGAATTTGGATAAAACAGGTTTTAATTTTGAAAATAAAAAATTACTTAAATTACAAAATCTGAAGGTATATCATTATAGACCAAGCTCTTGGCTGTTCAGCAATGTACCGGTGCAACCTCCTCATTTTTTTTTTTTCTCCATAAAATAGGTGTTTTTTTTTTAGTTAATACTTTGTTTCTGTCAACACCGTCAGGCACAATAAAAAGCTAATCTTTTTTTTTATTTGGTCTAATATGTATTTAGAGTTTTTAAATCATTATCTGGCATTCTCAGTACACATATATGGTGTTAAATGTTGAATATTCACTTTTGTTCATTTTCTATACTGCTTCACATGTACTCCTTTAAAAGATCTAATGTCATAGAATGTTTACTTTAAGCCTAAAGAGAAAAATAATGTTTGTTTTTTTTTATTTAACAAGCATATTTTTTTTTATTAAGAGAGACTATTACTTTAATAACTCAACTGAAGAAAGATGTTGTAAACATATTCATTTAAAACAAATAAAACTCCCTCTGATGGTAGTGACTTTAGAACTGACAGTGGTGACTTTGGCCTCATTACAACATACAATTCCAAAATTTATACCAATCAAGTCAATGACTTCTTGCTTGATAACTTCAGTTAGCTATTTGGTCCAAAAAATAACAATCCTGATCACTGTGAGAACATTTTTCAAGGAATATAGGCCTATGGTACAATTAAGCAATATCATTTTTAAAAGTACCCCATCCCCTTATCATCAAATGACTATGAAATTGGGGGGAATGTTCTGAATATTAGATTTGGTTCAATGTTGTCATGCCATTTTCATTTGGCTTTAGTCATTGGAGATGCATAGCCTACAAGGGATATTCTATACTATGTGCTATATAGGCAGGGGCAGGGCTTGTGGACAGGCAAGCTAGGCAGTTGCTTGGAGCCTCTGGCCACTGGGGGGGCCCTGGCAACTTATTTATAACGATTATTGATAGGCCTGGGCTTTCAGGGACCTCTGTTGGTCCCTGGACTTCACTTTGTGAACCACTAATCTATTTTTTCAGTATTCATCTCAAATGTCCCAGAAATTGTGCATTTAGGTGCACAAAAAACAAATTTTTGCAGTGTACACAGGTGGGTTGGGGGCCCCAGGGATTTCTTGCTTGGAGCCCCAAGAGACCATAGCAACACCACTGTATATAGGTAGGTAGCAGGTGCACTATGTGCATCCCAAATGATGTAAGCCAAATGAACATGGCTTAATAGTGAATTGAGAGAGAGGGAAGGCACACCTCATCCTCTAGGGTTGGACAATACGGAAGAAATATAGGGGAAATTAAATAAATAAAAATATAAAAGAGGTTAAAGAAAGATCACAGGTCATATTGGTATTTATTGTGATCAACATTTATATTCTAGCCTCCATTGAGGACCATTTGGAGGTTTTTGTCACCGCCATCAGACTGTACGTCACCACCGTAAGACAGAAAACTTGACGGTGGTGACGTTTGATGGTGGTGACAAAAACCAACTCTTTCACATGATATGCATGAGTTGTGCAGATTAGCCATCTTGTTTCCCTTCTGTTACTAGGTACTTCCGACCTCTTCTTGAAAAGTATACATTTATGTCATAATCTAATCTAATATTTATTTATTTATTTTTTTTTACAAAAGTGACGGTGTTGACATGTTATGGTTGAATATAAAAAATATGAACAAGTTTAAGAGAAAATAGTAAACTTATAGGAGCTTGAGTGATCTGGAGGTGTGCAGCAGAGCTGAAGGTTTGAAAATAGGGTCCTCAGGAATATAGTTGACCTTGTAGTTGCCTGATTTTATTGCTTTTTATAAATATCTAACAGTAGTGACGAATATGTGGGACACATTTTGAGCAATCACAAAATAATAGTAAATATTGTTCAAAACTCAGTGTTCGTAGTATTTAATACATATTACAATGTACTCTTTCACGCAGTAAAGATATTATTCAATTCAATTATTACTTTTTCTTTTTTAAATCAAGTTGAAATGATTATCTCCTATCTGAGGACAACTGATTTTGTAGGCAATGGGCCAGCATATAATTTGGATTTGGATTTATTTTATTTAATGAAAAACATCAGGGACAATACATATTAATAGACACTTTCGTGTAAATACATAGGATTGTAGCAAGCAGCTAATTTCCATCCTTTGTCCCTTGGCAGGTTGGTGTTAACATGGAGTTAATAAAAAAAAAGATACATTATCAGTAAAAGGTGTAAGGTACAATAACAATAGGAATGACAGGTATAGTACTTCGCATAGACAGACAAAAAACCTTGTTACTCAAGACAGACAAAAAAAAAAAAAAAACAAGAAACAATAAACAAGAACAAGAAAGACCATTAAATGTTAAAGTGCTGGAATACTAAAGTGATATAAGTGCTAAAGTGCTTAGGTGCTAAAGTGCTAAAGTTTCAAAGTGCTGAATGGATATTGCACATTGGCAAATTGCACATATTTTGCACACACAGACGTGTGTGTGCAGGTGTTATTGCACAGGATAGCATACATAGATATACTTATGTATGCCTTTACAAAATTTGCATACATAGTAAATGTATGCAGGCATACAGGGTCACCAGACTGGCCCGTCACCAGCAACATTCCTAACAGCTAGACAAATACACAGGAATAATACGAGTACAAATTTCAGATACATTAAGTACACATAACAATACAGAATATCCAATGACTTAAGATTCAGGATTCACTGTGGGTGCAGTTTTGATTTTCTAATCATTAAATTAATAAAAAATAAAAATAAGCCTATGAAAGAACCTTACGTATGTGCGAAGGACTCCCTGATTATAACCTTACTTCTTTTTATTCATGAAAATGTTATTAATTACCAACAGAATTAGCACTTTTCTTAGTGGGACATGTTTTTGCCAAAGTTTCAAGAACCGGTGATTTCTTTTGGATGTGTATTTTATATATATCTATGGGAAACTGTCTATCTGACGATTGCAACATCATCTAAAATCATCATTTATCAACAATGATTGAAATTAATGAAATTAATTAAAATTGAAATTAATGATGCTTATGTTTTGTGTTTATGTTTAAATAATGACCGTGGATCTTGTTGAATGTGATAACAATGTGTATGTTTCCATTTGGGATGACTGCTGACTGAGATAAGAGATGAGATTAAATAGATCCTGGTGTTCTGGAGATTATTCTAAGGACTGTACATGTGCTGGGCACAAACACTTGTGGCCACTGGGGGGCATCAGTTAAAATGCACAAGTCCAGATGATGTTCCTTTCATTCATTTATTGTCCATCAATAATAAAGGACAGTATGAAACTGTGTCTGAGGAGCATGTTTCTAGGTTTATGTGTGTGGTTCTGTAACACAGAGAATAAGAAAATAAATGATCAGTGCAGCATATTATTTTAACTGTACACTTTGCTACCAGTAGTGGTAATTAACCAATGTAAGTAAATAATCAATGAAATAAGAATGAATCCTCCTCTTAGCTTACATCAACCGATGTTATAAGCTAATACTGTGAACATACACGTGAGCAACTGCTTGCTATTAGCAATTATTAGCTTTAACGAGTGACCGGGTTAGCCCGGTTATCAACACAGAAATAGACTACAATAACAGCATAACATGTTTGGCAACCATAAACATTACATTCACTGGTATATGAACACACACGTCTAGCTCCCGACAGGAACAACAGCAATAATAATCCCAGCCAAAGTCTCCTTTCTCTCCATAGCACGCTTCCCCCGATTCATCGGCTCACTCTGCTGCGACTCTCTTTGGTCAGCAGGGGGCACAGCTCTACCACTTAATACCACATTTCTCCTTCTGAGGCTGTCCTTCAGCACACCTGGATCTTAGCCTAGTCTGCAGCAGGCTAGCTTCACAGAACAAATCTCCATGGTAATTTATCCCATAACATATCCCACTTTTCGCTATCATGTTTTTGTGCAACTGGATCACAGATAAATTGAGCCAGGATAACCAACATATCCCAGCTTAATCCCTTATCCTAATTTTGTGCAACGGACCCCTGAGCCACAACTCTTCCCAACCTGGCCAACTCACAAATGAAGAAATCACCAGCTAACAAAGCAGCAAGCCAAACAACCCGTCTCCCTTCACAGACTGGTAACGTTAACTGGGCATAGCATAACGTATTAGTATATGGATAAGCAGTGTACATGTATTGATCTGGTTAATTCGCTGCCTATTGTTGTGATGCCTTTGTAGTCAGGTTATTGGATAGCTACACTGGTAAGCTGATGTTCAGTTATGTTTTATGCACACACTTGTAGTACTGCAGTTACGTTCAGTAACTTCAATAAGCAACTGCTACTCCTGCATACAAACTGTCCTATTTTTGGCACCATTATCCTACACAGATCACATATATAACTTTGAACAAACCTTAATCATAATCAGCCACACACACACAGAGGAAACTCAAAGCCCCTGCGTCACATAATTTCTTTGGTTATAACACGTGCTAATGCTCATGCACGCGAAACATACAGAGGCGGAGCAAAGAAACGTACACACATTCTTTCTAGCATGTGCCCGACATGCACCTAGTCGACCACCTATCCTTACACACACACTCTCTCTCTCACAAGTATACATGCACACACACTCCCTTTAAAAATCTGTCTGTGTTAAGCTTCCACTACTTTTGTATCTTCTACCTGGATTTCTGTGGTTTCTGCACCATCATGCTAGTCACTGCTCCCTTGATGCAATCATTAAACATGCTTCACAAAACCACACAGAAAGATGCACACACATTTTCTGGGATCGTGTCTATTAGTGTGAGCAAGAATCAGGACAACAAACTAAAAGTAGACAGGCTGAGTACTGCAGTTCGCATTTGCGTGCATACATAGTGACCACATGCCTCTCCCTGCAAGATCTAGAAACATTTTCTAAACTTGATTAGGGATGTGTGCACACCACAGTTCTGCAAGCGCACAACAGAGCCATCTGCTTCCGTTTGTCATACACAGATTTTATCTCCACTTGAAGCAGTCCAACTCTCAGCTTTGTCATCATTGCAAAGGGAGATTAGCCTTTCTACAGGATTTAGAGGTATGCAGCCATACCTAAATGGATTGTTCTTTTAGCCATGGCAGTTGTATGGCTTTAGCGATGATAATTTCTGCCAGTCAACTGATGTTTACTGATCCACCATTTGAACAATTTCAACAGCTATTGGTTTGATAAAGATGGAAATTTGTGCAGATATGCATGGCCTCCCAGAGGATGTATCCTACTGACTTAGGTAATTCCCTGACTTTAGCTCAAAGCATAGCTACGCAAACATAGATTCACAGAGCTGCTAGCATGGATGGAGACTCTTTGTCTTTTCCTCTTCCATTTTGGAGGCAATAGGATGATCCACACTGATCTGTTTTTGGTCACTCATTCATGCCAGACAGCAGCAACTGTTTGCTGCACTAGTGTTAACTGCAGAGCTAATATAGCGATCCACTATAGTTTTTAAACTTTAAACTACAATAATAATAACAATAACACATTATTCTTATATAGTGCTTTTCAAGGTACTCAAAGACACTGCACAAAATCAATAAAAATAATGAAATAATGAGAAAAAGAATAAATAGGACATCAGGAGATGAGACTATCGGAGATGGAAAGCAGTGTTGAACAAGTGAGTCTTAAGTGATTTTTTGAAAATGGAGAGTGAGGAGGAGTCTCTGGTGGCTTTTGAAAGTAAGTTCCAAATATTGAGAATTTTTGAAGATGAACCATAGAGGAGACTGTTGCAGTAGTCCAGACGAGAGGTGATGAAGGCATGGATGAGGGTTTCTGAGAGGGATAGCCAAAGGTGGGCAATGTTCTTGAGGTGAAAGAATTATGATGTGTGATGTGTTTAATGTACTGGTTGAAGGAGAGGGTTTGGTTGAATAGGATGCCAAGATTTCAGATATGGGGGGAGGTGGATACTGTGGAGCCGTCAATATTTAGGTTGATGTTGTGGGCGGATTTAGAGAGTGATTTTGGTCCAATGATGATGATTTCTGATTTGTCACAGCTGAGTTTGAGGAAACTGTCTTGAAGCCAGGATTTTATTTTATTGATGCAGTTTGTCAAGGTTGAGGCTGTGGCAGCGGAGATTGTCTTGGTGTAGATACGAGGAGCTGGATGTCATCAGTGAAGCAGTGAGACATGTTGGTGGATTATGTGACAGAGAGGAAATAGGTACACGACGAAGAGGAGGGGGCCGAGGACTGAACCTTGGGTGACACCTTGGGGGAGGGAAGCAGAGGGGGATTTGCAGTTATTGATGGAGAGGAATTGAGGTCTGTCAGAGAGATATGAAAAACAAGTTGAGGGCAGAGCCAGTGATATGAAAGGTAGTTTCCAGTCGGCAGAGAAGGATGAAGTGATTGATGCGCTGAGATTGAGGAGGATGAGAATGTTGAAAAATCAGGCTGTTTTTTAAAATTGTTCCAATGATTTAAGAAAAAAAAATGTTGTGCTTCGCTCTCCTGGTCCTTATTCTGAATGTTCTGAGTTCTGAGATTTTAATGTACAAATTATCAAACTCAGCTGGCTTCCATCACAACATACACAAACCTACAAACTGTTTTAACAATACTCTCAAACTTGTTCTGACACTTAATAGTCCTCTTTTGTCAGACCATCATCAAATAACTTTTGAATTCATATTACCAGACTACCTGATATCAGGCAACAATTCCTACACCAGATTCCTGTCTGATAGTGTTGTAGCTAAATTTAAGGATATGATCCCATCAGTATTTAATTAAATGCCATTTCTCAATACAACAGAGGACTCCTATGCTAACTTTAGTCCCTCCCAAACTGACTATCTGGTTGCTAGTGCTACAGGTTCATTGCATATGACACTTGACTCTATTGCCCCTCTAAAAAAAAGAGGATAAAAAAAGAGACAAGGTTAACTCCATCGTATACACCCCAAACCCACAAATTAAATCAAACATCACGAAAAATAGAATGGAAATGGCGTTCTACCAATTTGGAAGAGTTTCGTTTAACCTAGCAAGTGTTAAACCATACAGCAAAGCAGTGCCAGAGCAGCCTACTACTCTTCACTAAAAGAGGAAACAGTTATCACTCATGATGAAGGTGCTGGAGAAGCTGGTCCTGGCCCACCGGGTGAAATCATCACTGCACCCTCTACAGTTCACCTACCAACCCCATCTGGGTGTGGACGACGCCATTATACACCTGCTGCAGCGTGAGAAGCTGTCGACTCACCCACTATCCCGTGGATTACTGTCTACCTGACAGACAAACCACAGTTTGTTCAACTGGGCAATATTCTGTCCATGAGAGAGACCATGGAAAGTAGTACAGGAGCATCACAGGTAACTGTTTTGTCGCCTCCTTCTTCATCTTGTACACCTCAGACTTCCAGACGACTCAATGGTGGTGAGATGTATAAAGGATGGATGAGAGGAGGAATACAGAGCAGTGGTGAATGATTTTGTGGAATGGTCTGGTAGAAATCACCTGCTGCATAATGTGGCCAAGACCAAGGAGATGGTGATTGATTTCAGAAGGAACAGAAAAACCACACAACCACTGTGTTTTCTGGTGGAGGATTACACATCAGAGTGCACCTCCACAACAGACTGAACTGGAAAACCAATATCAATGCTGTTTACAAGAAGGGGATGAACAGACTCCTGAAGAGGCTCAGATCATTCAACGTGTGTAGCAAGGTGTTGGAGATCTTCTACCAGTCTGTTGTTGCAGTGTGCTGGGGGAGCAGCATTGGAGTCGATGACACCATCAGACTGAACAAACTGATCAGGAAGGCCGGTTCCATTATTGGCTGCAAATTAGACACCTTCGAGGAGGTGGTGGTGAGGAGGACACTGGACAGACTATTATTCATCATGGATAACCGTGAACATCCTCTTGACAGTGGAGTTCCTCCTCCAATAGACTGCTCCAGCTCCAACTTCAGGAAATCATTCCTGCCACGAGCCATCACACTATACAATAGTAATTTAAACAGTTAATCTCCACCCACCTCACAAACTCCAATATTTCAGTGTTGCATATTATTTGCACTGGTACAATATTGCACAATACTGTTTATTGTTTACATTTATTTATCATCTGCAACTTGCACATATTTTTTCTGGTATATAGTTTATAGCTCTGGCTCTCTCTCTTAAGAATTGCTGTTAATTGTTAGGCTTGGCCTGTATTTAGAAGCTACTGGACTCAAAGCACAAACCAGGGGCCCATTGCACAAAAGTAGGATAAAGACATCCAGGATAAGTGACTGAACTGAAAGTGTCTATTAACCGATATGGCAGAAAAATGTATGACGATATAAGTGTTTTATATCAGTCGATATCGATAATTATTGATATTTTTTTATTACCTATTCAAAATAAGGACCAGGAGAAAAATACATTCAATTTACACATTTTTTATTCTAAATTTAACCTTCCTCTGATTATAATCCCCTCAGCTATCAAGGCAGAAAGGAAAGGAACTGTCAACACAACCATGGAAAACACTCAAATAATAAATGTAAATAAAAGTGTAAAAACATAAACAGAGAGAAACCTGAGAACTTTTTTTCTGCAGGTTTAGTGCCAGGAAGTTCACAAGCTGATTCACCTTGTGGTGAATAAAATGTTTTCAAATATGTACAGTGTTTTGTAAACATAGCAGAAACTGAGGTAGACTTGACATCTGTAAACAAACATGATAGACAGTAGAATAAGATTGATTGAACTATAAAACCAGCCTAGACATATGAATAACTTTAGTCACTCTTCTTACTCTAAACATACATGAACTATTCAATTCAGTTACGAGACAACAAGATGGCGCAACCGAACATGATACTCTTACGTGATTGGCGTGTTAGCGTGTCACTCCCACTGATCAGCGTCTACGTCTGTTACGTGAGAACTCAGTTCACACCGACAATACACACAGATAACTTTGGTCTTGTCAGTCGACCCATCTGACAACTTTTTGAAACTAAACTTTCCATTCAGAATCTTATTCGCACCCATTTCGGCGTTTCGCGCTTGACATCCACACAAACCGGTAGCCTACTCTTTCACAGCTAGTGAGCAGGCAAGACACCAAAGCCGTGCGTGGGGCATGCCTGTTTTGTCTCCAGTTTACAATCGGACCCTGTAGTTTTCCTAAGGCTACTAGAAGTGGTCACAGCTTTTAAAACACTACAAGTTCACTAGGTCACAAAGAGCATTAATCTTGCGATAAAAAAATGATGCCATTAAAATTGATTTGCGTTAATGCGTTAATAACGCGATATTTTTGACAGCACACACACACACACACACACACACACACACACACACACACACACACACACACATACATAGCTTTGTCAAGAATGTTACTCTATTTATGAGGTTGTGATGAGATTTTGTATCGACAGGTTAATTCTCTGGTGTCTTGCTGGGGGACAGGGGGTATGCCTGCCAGCCTTCTCCTGACACCGTACACAGACCCCCAGGAAGCATAGCAGGCCTACAATCATGCCCTTGCCAGGACAAGGGCCAGGGCTGAAATGACCTTTGGCCTCCTGAAGGCTTTGAGGGCATGTGACATCACTGTGGCCTGTGCTGTCCTCCACAATGTGGCCTGTCTGAGGAGGGAGAGGGCCCCCAGAGTGCCATCACACATGGACTGGGACAATCCTGCCATCTTCCCTGATGACAACAGTGTTCGGCTGGTCAGGGACCAATATGTGTTAAATTATTTTAGTTAACATGCATGCTTTAAATTTCAGTTAAATATGTCCTGTATTGGCAGAGACGCATGCTGTGAATTTCAGTTAAATATGGCCTGCATTGGCAGAGACGCATGCTGTGAGTTTTAGTTAAATATGTCCTGCATTGGCAGAGAAATTTGTGTTGTTGTTTTTTGTTTGTTTGTTTTCAATTTAGATTGATTTGGCCTCTTATGTTTGTGCTGTATACTGTGTGTATACAAGCTTGCAGGGAGGCTAATGCATCCATTCGTCTGTTCATTTGTTGTGTACGGATTTGTCTTGCATTTATTTCAGTGTGCAGACATGTGGGGTGTATTATATATAGACCTTTGAATGTGTATTTATTCTTGTGTTGTATAATATGCTTTGATTCTGTGCTTTCTATCTTGTAGAGTCACTGTCTGACTTCAGTTTTGAAAGGAACTGATGCTTTGAGTTATCCTTATTCAATAAAGGTACATCATGTTACTCTTTGATGTGTATTTATATTTCTATTGGATGTGTATTTTATATATAGTCTATGGGAAACTGTCTATCTAATGATTGCAACATCATCTAAAATCATAATTTATCTACAATGATTGAAATTAATGAAATTAATTAAAATTGATGATGCTGATGCTTATGTTTTGTGTTAATGTTTAAATAATGACAGTGGATCTAGCTGGTTGTGATAACAATGTGTAGTGGGCAGTGGAATAACTATTGGTTTCCATTTGTGATGACTGCTGACTGAGATAAAGGATGAGATTAAATAAGATCCTGGAATTTAGCCTGGTCTGGAGCAGGCTAGCTCCGCAGAGTAAATCTCCATGGTAACTTATCCCATAACATATCCCACTTTCAACTATCCTGCTTTTGTGCAACCGGATCACGGATAAATTGAGCCAGGATAACCAACATATTCCGGCTTAATCCTGTTAGGATCCTGCCTTTCTGTCTCTCCTTTTGTGTCTCCTCCCCTTTTCCCTGTGTGTGTGTCTGTCTGTTCACCCCTGTTTCCATGGCTGGGCATCCCCTTACCTGCTGCCGGCTCCGCCTCCAGGTGCTCACCTGGAGCACACTTCCTGATTGTCTGAAGAGTATTTAAGAGGCATGCAGACCTTACCTCCTTGCCGGATTATTCCTTTGCCCTTCCATGTCGGTGTTTGGTCTACAGGTCGTAAGTACTAGTTCTTCGTCTTCCTCTCTATCTGAGAAATTGCTATTGCTCCATTGTTTGTTCCAGCCACTTATAGTGTGCTTTGTCTTTTGTTTGTTTCAGTGCCTGCCAGCCGCTTCCACGCGTGCCAGTTGTGTTATACCCGCCTTGTCGGTGCTCTTTTTGTTTCTCCACTCCTTTTGAGTGCGCTTTTTGTTGTTTATTCATCCACTCGTTCGAGTGCGCTTTTGGTTTTGGTTTTGTTAATAAATCGTGTTTACTTTCATAACGCCTGTCTCCTGGTCTGCATTACTGGGTCCTATAACTGAGTGGCACTCTGCCAAACAAATCCCTTATCCTAGTTTTGTGCAACAGGCCCCTGGAGACAAGAGTAAGAGGAAAAAATAAACAAATTTATTAACAATTAGTTAAACCAAAAGCGCACTCATAAGGAGTGGGAACGAAAACACAAAACACACTTAACGAGTGGAGAGAAAAACAAAAGGCGCACTCGACGAGTGGAACAAACAATTTCCCCACGTGGGAGGCTGAGGCTGAACGTGACTGGTAAGCACTACGAACAGACCAAGCACAGGTGAGTCAAGGGAAAAACCCACCGGAGATCGCAACTCACTGGGCTCGGTTCTTAATAACTCATGGAAGAAATCAGGATAATCCGTGGACCACTCTAACTGAGACCCCGTTTACGCATAGGGAAAACGCATATGTTTTCATGCGGTTTTTGCCTCTCGTTTACACGCAAACAGAGTTTTTTTTCACGGAAAACGATCATTTTTAAAAACTCTGGCCACAGGAGACAGGAGAGCAAACACTAAAGGAAAGGTGAAATAGAGAACACTACGAGCAGACAGATCTATTCAATTCAATTCAATTCAATTCAATTCAATTCAATTCAATTCAATTTTATTTGTATAGCGCCAAATCACAACAGAAGTTGTCTCAGGACACTTTCCATATAGAGCTGGTACAGACCAAGCACTTTTATCTACAAAGAAACCAACAGTTCCCCCATGAGCAAGCACTTGGCGACAGTGGCGAGGAAAAACTTCCTTTTAACAGGCAGAAACCTCGAGCAGAACCAGACTCTGGGTGGGCGGCCATCTGCCTCGACTGGTTGGGTGAGAGAGGAAGAGCAAGAGAGGGAGAGTGAGACAGACAGACAGACAGACAGACAGACAGACAGACATGCAGTCACAGTAACAGTGACAGTGGATGTAATAATAGCAGTAGCAGTAGCAGCGGATGTCAGGCAGGGCCAAGGCAGGAGACGCAGCTGAAATCCACAATCCAGATTCAGCCACTGTCCATGGGAACCTGCAAGACGACAAAGCACAGAGACTCCGGGGAAGGAGCTAAGTTAGTAACACGCCGTGGTAGGACATGAGAGCGTGCGGATGGAGAGGGACAGAAGGACAGAGGAGCTCGGTGTATCTTTGGATGTCCCCCGACAGTCTAATCCTATAGCAGCATAACTAGGGGCTGGTCCAGGACCAGCCTGAGCCAGCCCTAACTATAAGCTTTATCAAAAAGGAAAGTTTTAAGCCTACTCTTAAATGTAGAGACAGTGTCTGCCTCCCGGACAAAGACTGGAAGATGGTTCCACAGGAGAGGAGCTTGATAGCTAAATGCTCTGACTCCTGTTCTGCTTTTTGAGACTTTAGGAACCATAAGTAGACCTGCATTCTGGGAACGCAGTGTTTGAGTAGGGCAATAAGGTACTATGAGCTCTTTAAGATAAGAAGGTGCCTGGCCATTTATGGCTTTGTAAGTAAGGAGGAGAATTTTAAACTCTATTCTAAACTTTACAGGGAGCCAGTGCAAAGTGGCGAGTATTGTAGAAATATGATCTCGCTTCCTGGTTTTTGTCAGAACACGTGCTGCAGCGTTCTGGAGCAACTGGAGAATATTCAGCAACGAATTTGGGCAGCCTGATAGTAAAGAATTGCAATAATCCAGCCTGGAAGTTACGAATGCATGGACTAGTTTTTCTGCATCATTTTGAGACAAAATATGCCTGATTTTTGCGATATTACGTAGGTGAAAAAAGGCAGTCCTTGAAATTTGTTTTACATGGGAGTGAAAGCACATGTCTTGGTCAAAGATGACTCCCGGATTCTTTACAGTGGTGCTGGAGGCCAGCGCAATGCCATCCATAGCTGCTATGTCATCAGAAAGTGACTTTCTAAGATGTTTAGGGCCTACTACTATAACTTCAGTTTTGTCCGAGTTTAGCATCAGAAAATTGCAGGTCATCCAGGTCTTTATGTCATGAAGACATGCTTGTAGTCTAGTTAATTGACTGGTTTCTTCTGGTTTCATTGATAAATATAGCTGGGTATCATCTGCATAGCAATGAAAATTTATTGAGTGCTTCCTGATAATCTTACCTAAAGGAAGCATATATAAGGTGAATAGAATTGGTCCAAGCACAGAACCCTGCGGAACTCCATAGCTGACTTTAGTGAGCACAGAGGAGTCGTCATTAACGCGTACAAACTGAGAGCGATCTGACAAGTAGGATTTAAACCAGCTTAGCGCAGTTCCCTTAATGCCAATGAAATGTTCCAGTGTCTGCAATAGGATGCCATGGTCAATGGTGTCAAATGCAGCACTCAGATCCAATAAGACTAGTACAGAGACAAATCCTTTATCAGATGCAATTAGAAGGTCATTTGTAACTTTAACCAGTGCTGTCTCTGTGCTATGATGCACTCTAAATCCTGACTGGAAATCCTTGAATAAACTATTATTGTTTAGAAAGTCGCACAGCTGATTGGCAACTGCTTTCTCAAGAGTTTTTGAGAGAAAGGGAAGGTTGGATATCGGTCTATAGTTGGCTAAAACCCCTGGATCAAGAGTAGGCTTTTTCAGTAGCGGTTTTATCACAGCTACTTTAATGGACTGTGGTACGTAGCCTGTTGATAAAGAGAGATTGATCATGTCTAATACTGGTAATACTTCTTTAAACAGCTTAGTCGGGATAGGATCTAAAATACAGGTAGATGATTTTGATGATGAAATTACTGAAATTAGTTGGTGAAGGTCAACAGGAGTAAAACAGTCTAAAACTGCGACAGACTGAGTAACAGTTTCTACGATTTCTAGTGGATCCTCACATTAAAACTTGTTTATATACTTAGTTATATTGTATTTTTATTCGATTATTATAATATTATATAATATGTCATCTATTATAAAACTATACATTTAGTTACACTTAGTTATATTTTTAACGATTGCTGTTATTCTTGTCTGTCATTTATTTTCATTTTCATTTTTGCTATTATTCTACATTTATATACTTTGTTATCTTTTAAGAATTGTTGCTATTCTATGTTTATATCCTTCGTCAATTTTAAGAATTGCTCTTATTCCATGTTTACTTTTTGTGAACATTATTTTTCCAAAATAAGAACAACCCCAGGTTTCTCTTCAGCACTGTAGCCAGGCTACAGAGAGACATGGTGATTCCTGGAGTCAGAGGAGCACGGCTGGAGAAGCTCATACAATGACATGGAGTTAGTTAGACGTAGTTTCCTTCTTCTTCTGGGTTTCATCTTCTTGACAATGATGGATGGACCGTCATATGGCCCTGTGGTCTTTTTGGATCACATTATAAGTTTAAGTTCGTCAAGCAAAGGACAACAAAAGGACCATCACCTTTAAGTGTCATGGATAATTTCCTCCTTGTGGCATGCAGCCAACGAAGTATTTTATTATTTGTCTGTATATTGTTTCATTCTCTTGCAAGCTAGCTACATGCAATGTATATTGTGTGGTTTGACAATGTGCTTGGTAGCTAATTTTGTCAATTGTATTGTTCTGCACAGTTTTCACGGTGTTGATGAAGAGGAGGAGGCTTCATTAAATCAGTTCAAGAAAGCTACTTGTGTTCCTTGTGCCTGGGGGGAATTACAACTAGTACCACATTTACTAGTGATTATAATACAATTACAATTACTGAAATTTAACAGGGGTCATTACTCATTAGTTTTGTTTTACTGCAGAGGATGACAGATAAATGCAACTTATCCCCCAGATTTTTAGGATCTAATGTCACCCAACCTTACAGTGGCGCAAGACGGTTCAGGCAATGTAAGCTTTCCAATATAAAGTGATGGAACTTGGGTTGATAAAATAGAATTACTTATTAAGCACTATACTTGATAGCAGGAACACTAGTCATTGCAGCTTTCTTGTAGTTGGGAGTATTAATATCTCCGGTCACTATAGTGATAATTGGTACAATTTTGGATGCAGGAACAAAAAACCCCTGGATTAACAGGAATTGTTTCCATATGTGAAGACATGAGGTGTGAAGTATTTTTAGAAAACAGGGATCACAATTTTTTGTGGTTGATATAAACCCTTTTTTCAGTGACACTCTTAATAATTTCGGAAACAGTTTCATTAGCGTAGGCTCCTGCTTCAACCCAAATGATAAATGTTAAATACTCTAAAATTATGTCTGGTTTTTCTTAATAAAACGGAGGGCAAGGACCTTAACAGATTAGCTGGTTGAGGCAGCAAATATGGGCTCGATTCCAGTCAAAGTATCTGGCTCCAGAGGAGAGATAATTCTGTTCATAGCTGCTGTATTGTTTAGTTGCAGCACATCAAGTGTGCACAGTTCGTCTGTGTGGGTTTAAGATGTGTTTGTGTTCTATAAGGTATTCATAATCAATCAATGCACAATATTAACTGTAGCTGCTTCTTGGACCGACATGAGGCTTTACAAGCAATTAAGAGAATTAACTCAGTACACAGAGAACAAGGAAATGGAGATTCACGCTCCATTTACTTAAGCTATAAACTTAAACAAATAAACACTTCAAAGTAAAGGACAGGCAGTGACATTAACTGCAGTGGTGATATACTAAAGGAAGCATGGAAATTAAATGACTTGCATAATTAATGTGTGAGCCCTGAGTGAATTGTTCTAAGAAAAAACACAGGCATATTAGTAACTGCACCATTTACCCTTTTAAAACCATAACTTTAGGCCACAACATATCCTTATTTAGCAGGCTTTAGAGGTACAGTAGTCACATTATCCTCATGAAAGCATAAACAGGAAACTAGTGAGAAAGAAAATATAGTCAGTTTTCCCTCTGAGCAGTCATCAACAAGTGCTACTGGGGCCTGCTGGGGGTATTGCCAGGCTTTCTTACACAGCCATCCCTAAATGTCTATCAGGACATTTGTTATCATGGAGAAAGTCTGGTGGCAGAATCCTCTTCATCATACATTTCACTTAGCTTCATCAACTGGGCGACAGGACGAACATACATCCTTCTTTGACTTTAAAAGCCTGACATGCCCCTCAGATCCTGCATAGTCAGTAACCATGCCCACAGGCCATAAAGCATGTGGGAGTTGGGGATTGATGATGAACACGACCTATCCAATGGCAAGTTCAACACTATACCCCAACTGTTTTCAGTCCACCAGATGATTTTTACAGTGAACAGGCTGAAGCAGTCAACTCCTGTTGAGTAAAATGGTGTCTTATAGAGATCTAGACGCCAAGGTGGAAGGATCAGCCACTTTGGGGATATTTGACTTTGCCCTCCAGAACTGTCAGTCTCCAGGTGCGGTGGTGCTTATGTATGGCCTCCCTTCCTCTCAGGATCCAATACTGGTGCCGCAACTCCACTAGCACCCTTTCTAGTCCAGGGTGATTAGGCGAGGTGCTACAGAATGGTTTGGACGTCATTTATCAACACTGCTGGGGCAGTGGTTAGTCCAAAAGGTATCACCAGCTACTCATGAAGGCCTGTGGGGGTGTTGAAGGCTGTCTTCCACTCAGCTCCCTCCCAAATGTGAACCAGGTGCTAGGCATTGCAGAAATCAAATTTTGTGAAGACCGTAGTCCCTTGGAGCAGTTTGAAGGTGGAGGAGATGAGCTGGAGTGGATAGCAATTGTTGATGGTGATGTCATTCAGACCCCTGTAGTCGATACATGACCTCTGTGTCCCATCCTTTTTACCCACGAAGAATAAACCTTCCCTAGCCGGTGAAGATGACAGTTGGATGATGCCTGCCACCAGAGTCATTAATATAGTTCTCCATTGACTCTCTGTGAGTACAGGCTGGTACAGGCCCTTTGGTGGAGACGTGCCAGGCTGTAGGTCGATGGCACAATCATAGAGGTGGTGAGGAGGTAGAGAGGTGGCTTTGGCCTTGCTGAAAACCTCTCGGTAGTTGTGGTATTCCAGCAGTGTTGTGGACAGGTCAGGAGTGTAGCTTGGGGTAGGGGAGTGCTATGGAGCTGTGGCCTGTCTGACACAAACCTGATATGAAGTACTCCATACCAGGATGACCCCTGTAGTCAAGTCGATGTGAGGGTTCTGACGTCGTAGCCAAGAGTAGCCTAGGATGAGGGGAATATGCAGAGGTCTGGTGGTTTCTGGAAAGCAGAATGTGGATGGGGTGGTGAGACAGTCGTTGAGTGGACTGGTGGAGATGGGTCTGAGAGGGCAGGCAAGCTCCTCATCCATTGTGCTCACATCGGTCCCAGAGTCTATGAAAGTGGCCAGCATGTGAGCCTTCTGAGAGGAGAAGCTTGGACTGGAACAGCGGTCGCTGGTATAAGGAGGAGTTGAGTGGACTGGCGAAGATGGGTCTGGACAGAGGCACCAGTACCTCTCCATCTACTGGTGAGCACCACCTTTTACATTTACAAAATGGTCAGCTTAGCCACAATACATGCAGAGGTTGGCCTGGCGACGCCCCTCTCTCTCCTCTGGGATCACCTACAGCAGCAGTGAATATCACGAACAGGATTGGTGACAAGGCACAGACCTGAGGCTAACCCCCATCGGAAACAAGTCTGACTTTCTGCCGAGTGCCTGAACACAGCTCTTGCTTTGGGCATATAAAGATTGGATGGCCCTGAGTAGTGACCCCCTCACCCCATATGCCTGCAGCACCTCCCACAATATCTCCCGGGGAACCCGGTCATATGCCTTCTCCAAGTCCACAAAACACATGTAGACCGGATGGACATACTCCCAGGCCCCCTCCAGGATCCTTACGAGAGTAAAGAGCTGGTCTGTTGTTCCACGGCCAGGACGGAATCTGCATTGTTCCTCTTCAATCTGAGGTTCGACTATCGGCCAAACCCTCCTTTCAAACACCCTGGAGTAGACTTTACCAGGGAGGCTGAGTAGTGTGATACCCCTATAATTGGCACACACTCTCTGGTCCCCTTTTTTAATCATGGGGACCACCACCCCAATTTGCCACTCCCTAGGCACTGTCCCAGACTTCCACGCAATGTTGAAGAGTCATGTCATCCAAGACAGCCCCTCAACACCCAGAGCCTTCAGCATTTCTGGGCAGATCTCATCAATCCCCGGGGCTTTGCCACTGCGGAGCTGTTTAACTACCTCAATGACTTCCACCAGGGTAATTGATGATGATCCCCCATCAGCTTCCAGCTCTGCCTCGACAATAGAGGCCGTATTGATCTGATGCAGGAGTTCCTCAAAGTGCCTTCCACCACCTCTACCTCCTCCGTAGAGGTCAACAGTGTCCCATCCTTACTGTCCACAGCTTGGATGGTTCCCCGTTTCCCCCTCCTGAGGTTCCTGACGGTTTTCCAAAAAACACCTCGGTGCCGATCGAAAGTTCTTCTCCGAACTCCTCCCACACCTGCTGCTTTGCCTCCCCTATGGCGGAAGCTGCTGCCAGTCGGGCCTGTCGGTACCTTGCAACTGCCTCTGGAGTCCTCCGAGATAACATATCCCGGAAGGACTTCTTCAGTCGGACGGCTTCCCTCACCACCAGTCTCCACCACGGCGTACGAGGGTTACTGCCCCTTGAGGCACCCAAGACCTTTAGACCACAGCTCTCCGCCACAGCTTCAGCAATGGAAACTTGGAACATCGTCCACTCAGGTTCGATGCCCCCAACCTCCACAGGGATGCCAGAAAAGCTCTGCCGGAGGTATGAGTTGAAGATCTCTCGGACAGGGGCCTCCTCAAGATGTTCCCAGTTCACCCGCACCAAAAGCTTGGGTTTACCAGGTCTGTCTAAAGTCTTTCCCCACCACTCACCACCAGATGGTGGTCAGTTGACAACTCCTGAACAAGACAGCTTTTCCCGTCAAATGATTAATGGCGAAGGCTATCTCGGCTTGCTCAGGGGCGAAGGTGTGGGGCTGTAGAGCAAAGAGTATGGAGCAGTTGGTCAGAAAGGTGTTACAGGTCTCTGGATCTCCAGTGTAGCTTTCAGGGGTGCCCACTGGGGGTTCACTGACAGGAAGAGGCAGAATGATGGGTAGCGAGTGGACAGGAGGTGAATCCAGAAACTCTGGCTGCTCGCAACCACCAGCCCTCTGCTGGATTTGTGACATACACTCTTGGAATACCTATATATATATATATATATATATATATATACACATTCAATATTCAATATTCCTTTATTCGTCCCTCGAGGGGAAATTCTGAATTTCACAGCAGCATCAATAACAGAATACATACATACATACATTCATACACACACACACACACACACACACACACACACACACACACACACACACACACACACATATATACATATATATATAGTGTGAAGTTTTTTGCCCCTGACAGGGTCTTTTTTTAGTTCACACCTTATTTGCTCTTCAATTCATTCTATTGACTGAGCCTTGTCCCATCTTGAGACCAACTCGCCTCTATGGCCTTGAGATCAGGTGAATCAAGAGCTACTGTGAATGTGCTGAAGGCATCCAGCTAACTTGAAAGGAATAAAGCCTTCTTCAAAGACTCTTTATTTCAAACTAGATCAAAGTAAGAAAAGTCAGAACTGTAACAATTTTTTGTCAAAGCTGCCACCACGTCTCCTGCACAAGTGGAAGTGTTGTGAACTGGTAATCACCCTGCTGCCTGTTGAGAGCCAGCTGACTCAAGCCACAGGCACCATGTGGGATTCAAGAGGCCTGAAAATGGCCAAGACCCCCAGGAAGCTCCAGATGAAAAAGCAGACACATCAGCTGGCCAACCTGCTCCTCCCCACAGAGCGACCTCTTCCCCTAGCCATCAAGCAACAGCTGAAACAATACTTCTCCTTTGATACTGGGTTGATGCAAAAGATTAATAGGAATACTTAATAAGGGTTAGATCAAAAGTTTGCATTTCTGATCCATCGATATAGTTATCATATTTAATTACTTCAGAAATTTTTTTATGGCCTCCCATCCATCTCAGCAGCAGCGAACAGTGCTTTAAGCCTTATTTCAATGTTTAGCCTTAAAAATTTCATGTGTTTTGTGTTTTGACTAATTGATGCATGCTGATTAAGATATCAAGCTTTATCTGGTCGGATGGTCTTCATTCACAAATTTGGTATGGTTACTGCAATCACAACTTCAGTCAGCCATGCAATCATTTACCCATTAATTGTTAATCATTGTACTCTTTGTATTCATTCATCGTAGCATTTATCCTGTTAATGGTCACATTTATTTGTTCATTTAATTGTGTGTGTATGACTCGCTATTAGTTGGGTGGTTGTTGTTTGTAGTCAGTAGCTGTGTGTTACAACCATACATATCATTTCCAAAGAATTTTAGCCACTGTGAAAAATGTAAAGCGAAACAGAATCTGATGACTTGCAAGACATTGAAACCCCATATTAAATTGAAAATACTTTTTTGAACTTTTTCAAATTTTAAATGAAGATATAATTCTTCTGTTTCAACATTTGATGTGTTGTCTTTGTGCTATTTTCAATTAAATTATGGAGTTTCAATCTTTTGCAAATCATGAGATTTTGTTCCTATTTACATTTTACACAGTGTCCCAATTATTTTGGAAACGGACTTGAAGTCATGTGCGTAGTGTGTAATTAGTGTTTACTGTATTCAATACAAATAAAGCTTTATTTTCAAACTTTGCTGTGTGAGTTTGTGTGTGTGAAGCATTATGGTCATTGTGCACAAGTCTAAAACTCCAGAGTAATCTTCAGATTGAATTTAAATTAATTAATTAGCAATTAATTAAATTTTTCCCTATCAAAGACTGATGCCCTAAGGTTAATTCAATGCAAATTAAATTCTTTTGTTAAATAGATAGACTTTTTCTGATAAGTGTGTGACTTACTTCCTTTTATCACATAAAGGTCCTTGCAATAATAAACTATCCCTCATGGTAAAATATCTAATATTATATACAAAAATACACAGTATATCCAGCATATCAGGAGTGTTGTGCAGAGTTGCAATGTAACAGTTACACATTCTGATAAAATAATGTTATAGCTTTGTACAACTGGAGAAAAAAAAAAAAAAAAAAAGATTTATGGCTGCATGTTTTTAGAAGAGAGATGAATTACACAAATTTAGCTCTATCACAGTCGATAAATTAAAAGATATATGATAAATATGATCATTGAATAAATATAATTTTTAGCATCTTGCTAATGTTACTTAAATAAAAAAAAATCATAATCTTCTTTCTTTATCTTACAAACAATAAATTAGCTAAACTTAGTCTGAAGTATCAGGACAGTCATGTTACCATAGAGAAGGTAACAGACATTTTATATTTGTGCTCTAATTTTGTGTCCTCTACAAAACTTTCAAGCTGCAAAAAAGTTAAGGTACAGCCCTGATGGTAAAACAAAAACCACATTATGTGCATTTTACAGGCAAGCAATTTGAATGATGCTGTAAGAGAGTTGAGTACAGTGCATCTATAAGGTAAACAATCTTATCTAAACTGCTGTCCAGTGAGGTCTATGGAAACAAATGCTTGTTTGTTTCCGTAGTTTGACCAACATTTTCAATGTGCTCTCACATTACATGCTTTGGTAATGATGTTAACACATCAGCTACTGCAAATAAATGTTCTGTCCAGCAGCTTTGACTTGTTCATATTTGGATGGTGGGAGCCTGCAGTAGTGTTGCCACACTGGGGCATCATCCACTAAAGGAATGTCGTGCTCCACCACTGCATAATATTCCAGGTCTTCTTCTCCCTGACTGAAGACTGTGCTATGCTTCTGCAAAAGCTCTAATCCTTGGTAATATCAATGGAAGGGGAACTGACTGCCGTCTCCTTTTGAATTAGAGTGTTCTCGTGTTCTGATCCTCTGTCTTCTCAATGAAGACCAAGCCTGGACATGGATCATATGTAGCTCACATAGCTGTTTCTCTAAAAAACTTCATCTGATGGTAGTGACCCTTGACCCAGGATCCAAAACAGGGCACCATAGCATCCCCACTGCTGATCTCAAGCACTGGCGATCTCCAATAAATTGAGAGGGATCATCCATTTTCTCTTCAAGTGAGCCCGCAAAACCCTTTTATGGTGCCTGGATCTTTGCACTAGAGGAGTCTAGTTTCCCAATGGCTGAGTCAGAGCCACCTCCCTCTACCTTGGCTGTGCACCCCAACTTCAGAATCAGATCCTCTGTTGGTCTTGGAGACTATAAGGTTTACTCAACAGAACCTAGCAATATAATCTGCCCTATTACAATGGTGACAATTAGTGATTTGCTTGACATCTACTTGAAAGCAGAAATGTTTAGCAATATTGTGGACTGCATCACCCTGAGCACGTTCTGAGAACTGGGCAGTGGTATATTTCATATTAGTATCTAATTGATCTAATTGATAAATTGAATTTATCTCATCTCTGCAATCTCGTCATATGGCCGAGCAGTGACTGCATTTACCTCCAAACCATCCACTGCCTGGCAGTATCTATCAAAAACTACGCCCAAGGCCTAATTCTACCTCCCTGTCTTCTTGTTTCTTTTCACATAACAGCAGTAGCCCAAAGATCAACAAAAGAAATAGCTGGAACTTGAATGATTTGGTTGAGAATGTTGGAAAAGCTTTAACCATGCTGCTACATTGGACTGAGAACTAAAATGTAACAATGTATAGTTTTAAGTCAAAATAACAACAAAAAATAATTCTGAGGTATTCGCGTTGACACGAGAGTGAAAATTAGCCTCAGACTAGGCACATCCCTCTACAGCTCTGGAAAAAACTGAAACCACTGCAAAATTGCCAGTTTCTCTGATTTTACTATTTATAGGTATGTGTTTGAGTAAAATGAACATTTTTGCTTTATTCTACAAACTACTGACAACATTTCTCCCATATTCCAAATAAAAATATTGTCATTTAGAGCATTTATTTGCAGAAAATGGAAAAAAAAAATAGTCAAAATAACAAAAAATGCAGTGTTTTCAGATCAAATCAAATCAAATTAATTTATTTATATGGCACTTTTCATACGTTCCTGTAGTACAAAGTGCCTCACAGGGGGTAAAAACAAAAAACAGAACAATACAGAACACTGTGACCCGAAACCTCCCACCCCCCCCAAATATACACACAGATACACAATTACATACACACTCACGCACATACATAGACATACGGACAGACATACATACCCACACACACAAACATACACTCACCCACATACATACACTAACTGTCACTGAGGAGACATGGCTGGGCACCGAGAACCGAGGCGAGGAAGAAGCTGCCTTTGGGGGCCATGCACACCGAGAGGAATCATGGTCCATGACTGCGGGGGCGCTGACACAGGGACCACCCCAGCCCAGGCAGGCAGGCAGGAGGCTCCACACCAAAGTGTAAAGCTCTCTAGCTACCCGGGCCAGGGCCATCCATGGAACAGCACCCCCATCGGTGAACCAGAATCAAATCCCAGTGTGGTAGGCCCCCAGGAGGAAACACTGGAAAATGAGGGGCTAGAGCAGTAAAATAAAAGGTATAGAAGCTAAAACTGAGGATAAAACAATAGAATGTATAAAGTAGACCATAAGTAATGACTAAAACAATTGAAATGAAACACTGAAGTAACACAATAAAAAATAAAAATAAAAAATAAAAATATATATAATATAATATTAGAAAATGTAAGAATAAAAGTCAGCTTAAGAAATTATAAATAGTTAAATGAGTCAGTTAAAAGCCTGATTAAAAAGATGGGTCTTGAGCCTCTTTTTAAAAACATCAACATTCTCTGCGGCCCTGAGGCTCTCTGGGAGGCTGTTCCACAATCGGGGGCCATAATAACTGAATGCCGCCTCCCCGTGTGTTCTAGTTCTAATTTGTGGTATCGTTAAAAGGCCAGCACCGGAGGACCTCAGGGTCCGCGAGGGTTGATAGGGTAAAAGTAATGCAGATAAATAAGAAGGCCCAAGATCGTTAAGACACAGATCTCAAATAACACAAAGAAATCAAGTTCATATTAATTTTTAAACAACACAATACTAATGTTTTAATTTAGGTAGAGTTCACAAATCAATCTTTGGTCGAATAACCCTGATTTTCAATCACAGCTTTTATGCATCTAGGCATGCTCTCCACCAGTCTTTCACATTGCTGTTGGGTGACTTATGCCACTCCTGGCACAAAAATTCAACAGCTCAGCTATGTTTGATGGCTTGTGACCATCCATCTTTGTCTTGATCACATTCCAGAGGTTTTCAATGGGGTTCAGATCTGGAGATTGGGCTGGCCATGACAGGGTCTTGACAGGATCTAGTAGTCTTTCATCCACACCTTGATTGACCTAACTGTGTGGCATGGAACATTGTCCTGCTGGAAAAAAAAAACAAACCTAAGGGTTAGGTTTGGGTGTAAGGTATCAGACTCACAGAAGTATGGACTCACAAAGCAGACGACAGACTGATACAGTTCAAAAGGTTTAATCCAGGCAAAGGTCGGTACACGGGCAGGCAATCCAATCAGGCAGAGGTATCCAAAACAACAGGCAGAAGAATGGTCAATGAACAAAGAGAGGGTCGAAACACACACTAGGAATATAGATATAAAGTACACTGGAACTCTCAGGCGAGCGCAGAGGGGACACTGACTTCTCGTTCGAAGGCAGGTAACAGAGGAGGCTGATAGCCGTAAGCACACTGGAAAGGAGACATGCCGGAGGAGGAACAAGGTAAGGTGTTACGTGCATATTCAATCCAAATGAGATTTTTACTCCAAGTGGTGGGGTTTTGAGAGGTGAAACACCGTAGTCAGGTCTCCAGCTCCTGGTTGAGTCTCTCCGTCTGTCCATTGGTCTGTGGGTGATGGCCGGAAGAGAGGCTGACAGAGGCACCAAGGAGATTGCAGAATGCCTTCCAAAACTGTGCCACGAACTGTGGCCCCCGGTGTTAGGCAGAGTGCCACTCAGTTATAGGACCCAGTAATGCAGACCAGGAGACAGGCATTATGATACTAAACATGATTTATTAACAAAACCAAAAGCAAAAGCGCACTCGAACGAGTGGATGAACAAACAACAAAAAGCGCACTCAAAAGGAGTGGAGAAACGAAAAGAGCACCGACGAGGCGGGTATCAACACAACTGGCACACGTGGAAGCGGCTGGCAGGCACTGAAACAAACAAAAGACAAAGCACACTATAAGTGGCTGGAACAAACAATGGAGCAATAGCAATTTCTCAGATAGAGAGGAAGATGAAGAACTAGAACTTAAGACCTGTAGACCAAACACCGACATGGAAGGGCGAAGGAATAATCCGGCAAGGAGGTAAGGTCTGCATGCCTCTTAAATACTCTTCTGGCAATCAGGAAGTGTGCTCCAGGTGAGCACCTGGAGGCGGAGCCGGCAGCAGGTAAGGGGATGCCCAGCCGTGGAAACAGGGGTGAACAGACGGACACACACACAGGGAAAAGGGGAGGAGACACAAAAGGAGAGACAGAAAGGCAGGATCCTAACACCCGGTCTGACAGGACATCCCTAGGGAAACCATGGAGCCGGAAAACATGGTGCAAATCCACCTCTGCTGTCTCTTTGGCAGACGAGAGTTTAGGCAGCGGAATGAAATGGAAAAATGATCCACTCCAGTGAGTATGGTGGTATTAGGATTAAGATTAAGATTTAAGATTAAGATTTGTACTTTATTAATCACAGCACACACATGCTACAGGGAGGAGACTGTACACACGCCATGCTTTTTGTGAAATAATTTTTTCCGCGTTTGACCCATCCTCGGTCCGTCGTTCCTCCGCGGCATCGGCTGCCAGCTACCAGCCGATGCCGGTGCCCGCGCCCGGGGACCCATCCTTTTTTTGTCACCGTTGGTCAGGCGGTGATCTTCTTGCATGTTTTTAGTGGCAGTTATTTAAGGAGGAAACCCCGAGTGAACACGGGGAAAACATGCAAACTCCACACAGAAAGGCCCCCTTTTTTCCTCGAGCAGCAGGCACTGAAGACATGGTGGAGGACACGCCACCAGCACCCACAGCGGGATTCGAACTGGGGACCTTCTAGCTGTGAGGCGACAGTGTTACCACTTGTGCCACCGTGCTACTATTACCTTCAGAAAGTGGTAATCCTGTGACAAAATCCAAAGAGATATCAGACCAGGGGCGGTGAGGCACGGGCAGTGGATGCAGGAGGCCTGAGACAGGTCTTCGGGAGGACTTGTTCCTGGCACAAACAGGACATGCAGCCACATATTCAGTTACCTCCCTCCTCATGGCCGGCCACCAAAATCTCTGCCGAATCATAAAGATGGTCCGGCTGACGCCAGGATGGCAGGACAGGAGTGACGAGTGGGACCAATGAATAACCTGAGAACGCAGCTCTGGGGAAACAAACAGACGGTTAGGGGGAACCCCTTCAGGAGTGGAACGGCCTCGGTTAGCCTCCATCACTCTGCGTTCGATCTCCCAGGTAAGTGCCCCAATGAAGCATGAGGGGGGCAGAATGGGGACGTTGACCTTGGGTCCCGAATCTGGGGAGAATAGTCTTGACAGAGCATCAGGTTTTACATTCTTAGAACCAGGACGATAGGACAGATGGAAGCTGAACCGATCGAAAAACAATTTCCACCTTGCCTGTCTTGCATTCAATCTCTTGGCAGTTCTCAGGTACTCCAAGTTCTTATGATCAGTCCACACAAGAAAGGGTTGCTCTGCCCCTTCAGCCAGTGCCTCTATTCCTCCAGGGCCACCTTGATGGCTAGCACTTCTCAGTTGCCGGGGATAATTTCCTGGACAGAAAGGCACCAGGATGTAACTTATTGTCAGTTACTGACCTCTGTGGCAAGGTGGCTCCAATTCCCAGATCCGAGGCATCCACTTCAACCACAAACTGAAGAGAGGGGTCGGGCAGGGTGAGAACAGGTGCCATGGTGAAGCTTTGTTTAAGTCTCTGGAAGGCTTTCTTTGCCTGTGGGCTCTAAAAGAATTGAGCTTTGGTGGAGGTTAGAGCATGCAAGGGGGCGGCAATGGTGCTGAAATTTCTGATGAACTTCCTATAAAAGTTAGCAAACCCGAGAAAGCGGATGTCATCTAAGTACACAAAGACATAGTGGTTTAACATATCACGGAGTACATCATTCACTAGGGCCTGGAACACGGCTAGGGCATTGGGTAGGCCAAATGGCATTACAAGATATTCATAGTGTCCACTAGGGGTGTTAAACGCTGTTTTCCACTCATCCCCCCAACTAAATGGTAAGCATTACGTAAGTCCAGTTTAGTGAACACTTTAGCCCCTTTCAACAGTTCGAACCCAGAAGAAATTAAAGGGAGAGGATACCTGTTCCTAATGGTGATGCCATTCAGGCCTCTGTAATCAATACAGGGCCTGAGCGTTTTGTCCTTCTTGTCCACAAAAAAGACCCTGCCCGGGGAGGAGGACAGGCGGATAATACCTGCGGCCAGGGCAGAGTCGATGTAATCTTTCATGGCCTGTGTCTTAGGGCCTGAGAGGGAGTACAGACGCCCCTTGGGAGGGGAGGTGCCCGGCAACAGATCAATTGCACAATCATAGGGGCGATGAAGAGGCAGGGAGGTGGCCTCCTTTAAGTCCATGTAGCAGGGAGGCACATTGGAGAGGTCCGTAAAGTCTGTTTCAGAGCCCTCACTTTGGGCCACCTTACAAGGGTGAGTCGGACTGCTGGGGGGTGCTGAGAGTCACTGAAGGTGAGGACTACTGGAGAGGTGTGGTGAGTTACATGGGCTCTTCAGGTAGAAGCGAGGGGGTTTCGACTGGCTTAAAGGATGGGCACTGACCCCAGGAAAACGGGGTGACACCAGATGAAGATCTCTGACTTGTAACCACAGGACTGGAAGCACTAGGTCTAGCCCTTTCGCGTTCAAACAGTCTTTTATCAATCTTAGAAGCTAGGGCGATTAGGGAATCAAGTTCAGTGGGCAAGTCAAGAGGGGCTAAGTGATCCTTAATTGTTTTAGATAAGCCATTTAGAAAGGCATCCGACAGAGTGAACTCGTTCCAACCACTCTCAGCTGCCAGGGTGCGGAACTCGATGGCAAAATCTGTGACCCGTCTCTTCCCTTGACGAAGAGCAACAAGCAGCCTGGCTGCCTCCCAGCCCGGTGATGTAGTCTGAAAAATCTGGGAGAAGGTCTTAGTGAACCCCCTGAGTGAATTACAGGTCTCCAACCTCCTGTTCCACTCAGCAGTGGCCCAGTCCAGAGCCCTACCGGTCAGGTGGGAAATGATGTAGGCTATCTTGGACCAGTCGGTAGAAAAAGATGTGGTTTGAAACTCAAAATGTAACTCACATTGTGTTAGGAAGGCTCTGCAGTTGCCCGAGTCACCAGAGAAGCGCTCCAGTCTGGACAACTGGATGTGAGGAGGCGAGGAAGGGGACACGGGAGGAGATGGGACAGGAACGGACTGCCGAGATGGATCACGAACGGCGTCACTGGGTGGTGGCAGCTTCTGGAGCCGCTGAATCTGCTCCACCAAAAAGTTCATCTGGGAACCAAAGGCTGACAACAGGCTCCCCTGCTGCTCAGACATTGCTCTCAATTCATGTCCGAGAACACTTATCTTTTCCTCCTGGTGTTGCAGTCTTTCTTCCTGCATTTGGAGCGCTTGGCAGAGAGTAACTGGGTCTGCGGAGTTCATAATGTGGCCAGATCTTGCTATCAGACTCACAAAAGTATGGACTCACAAAGCAGACAACAGACTGATACAGTTCAAAAGGTTTAATCCAGGCAAAGGTCGGTACACGGGCAGGCAATCCAATCAGGCAGAGGTATCCAAAACAGCAGGCAGAAGAATGGTCAATGAACAAAGAGAGGGTCGAAACACACACTAGGAATATAGATATAAAGTATGCTGGAACTCTCACATGAAGGCAAAGAAGATCTGGCACAGGAGGAAGGGAAGACACAGACTAAATAAACTAGGAGGGAGGTAGCACAGGTGAAGCACATTAGGGTGGGGCAGACAATCACAATGGCGGGAAAAAGAACAAAGGGAGGAAGCAAATGTAGAGACAACACAGGGGAAAACGAGACTATCAAAATAAAACAGGAAACAAAAGAAAACAGAGACGTGACAGATCCTGACAGTAAGGGTTAGGGTTAGAGCAGAAGGAACCAAGTTTTCTTCCTGGATAATCTTGTACGTGGCTTGATTCATGTGTCCTGATTCCAGCCTTGCTAAATCACCCCCAGATCATCACCAATCCTCCACCAAATTTCACAGTGGGTGCGAGACACTGTGACTTGTAAGCCTTACCAGGTCTCCCTCTACTTCGTTCTTTTTAACTCTTTTGGCATGGTCAATAGTTATTTATGAGTGGCACTCATCCAATAATATTTGGTCCAGGTGATTACCTAATGAGTACCTCATTTAGTAGAGCTAGGTGTGCTTGTATTTGAATTCAACAGACACTGGAATGGAATGGCTGTCATATATGTAGAGATGCTGAAAAAATAAAAATCTGCACACCTCCAGACCAGAAGAGTGTGAAGGAGCAACAGGGAAAGAGGGCAGACGGAAAACACGAAAAACAAATTAAAAGAAAGAGAGAGAAGGAAGCGAGAAGAGATGAGCCAGGTATAAACTCCCACAATAACTATAGGGAATCAAGTTGTTCTAAAATGTTGGACTCCAGGTGAGCTCAAAGAAATGGTCTATAATACACCTACAATGTCCTTCCTGCTGGTGCAGAAATTATGCTGAGATTACATTGCAAAAGTGAATGGGAAATTGTTAAACACACCTTCTCGCCATCCATAGGCACTACAGAAGATGGCTGGACTGGAAACAATGCTAGAGAATCTTGACATAGTGACAGCACAGAGAAAACTACTAAGAACACAGGTCATTTCAGGACCTGTGCTACATATATATGTAGCACAGGTCCTGAAATTATATATTATAATTATATATTATATTATATTGGTTATATATATATATAAATATATATATATGTCCATCCATCCATTTTCTATGCCGCTTATCCCTTTCGGGGTCGCGGGGGGGCTGGAGCCTATCTCGGCTGTCAGCGGGCGGGAGGTGGGGTACACCCTGGACTGGTCGCCAGCCGATCACAGGGCACATACACACAACCATTCACACTCACACCTAGGGGCAATTTAGAGTCACCAATCAACCTAATGAGCATGTTTTTGGTCTGTGGGAGGAAGCCAGAGTGCCCAGAGAGAACCCACGCATGCACGGGAAGAACATGCAAGCTTCACACAGAAAGGATTTGAACCAGAGACCGTCTTGCTGTGAGGCATGCGCACTGCCTGCTCTGCCACCGTGCAGCCCATATATATATATATATATATATATATATATATATATATATATATATACACACACACACACACACACACACACACACACACATACATACATACATACATACATATACATATATATATATATATATATATATAAAGCACTAATTTATACTTTGAGTTGGGGTGAGTCAAAAGAAGACATTCAATGGTTGATTTCACAGAGGTTGCCATACAATATAAAATTGTATCGTATGCATGAAGATGAAATTTACAGGAATCAGAAGAGGGGACAATATCATTAATGTAAATTGAGAGTAAGATTTGGCCTAATACTGAAACTTGTGGAACTCCTTTGGTAATATATAAAGTGTTTGAGTAAACATCACCCATTTTTACATCTGAGATCATGAAATCTGTTTGAAAGATAGTTTTCAAACAAAAGGCAAGCATCTGAATAAAAACCAAAGTTGGAGAGTTTGCTAAGGAGTAGTGAATGGTCAACATAATCAAAAGCTTTTGACAAGTCTATAAACAGAGCAGCGCAGGACATTTTGCTATCCAGGTCAAGTGTCATTTAAGACCAAGGACTGGTTCTGTGCTTGGGTCTAAATCTAGACTGATAGGGGGTGAGTAAAGAACATGAGGAGAGATATGATTTAAGGTGATCATTCACCAAGGTTTCTGAGATTTTAGTGAGACAACACAATTGGGAGATTGGACAATAATTATTAGTTTTGTCACCACCTTTATGCAAAAGAAGGACATGAGCTGTTTTCCAGGCAGTAGGGATTATTCCAGTATTGACAGAGATTAAAAATATGAGTCAGTGGCACTGAGAGTTTCTGAAAACGGGCATTCAAGTTGCTTTCCTTGTATCAACTGTAAGAAGAGCATCAGTAATATCCCTAAGACTAAAAGTGTGTGTGTTCTGTGCCTACAGAATACAAAGATTTTTTTTTTTCATGAGGATTTAAAAGTGTGTTTAAATAATTGTATAGGTTACATACAGGATAAGAGTCCTGACTCTCAAAAGCCTTTCATTTTCCACTTAAATTGCTAAATCAAATTGTGAAAATTAAAGCATCTACAGTTCTTGGACACTGGTCACAATTTTTCGCATTTTGCCACCCCAACACCAGATGAACAAAGCTTGCGTGATTAGCTTGCAAAATTCCAGCAGCGTAAGTCCACTGATGATTCTTTAAGTAGGAATAAAAAGGGATAACACTAACTAACTTAATTAAGTAACTTTTCTTTTTTTTTTATTTTTGATGATGTCAGTTTAAAGAAGTTTACATGTTTTATAAAATATTCAGGTACAAAAATAGAAAATCAAAGTGCCTAACAAAATCACAGCATGTTTTTCTTTCTACGCAACAAAAATTGTCTCGTGAGAAATTCCATGCAACCTCGCATATGGTTGGATGCCTCCTCTGACGCAATGACGTCGGCAGACAACGATTTCGGCGCGTCAGTGAACGTGAATCGAGTTTGGATCAGAACAGTTACGTTTCGGGTCCTGCTAAACTTTAACTCTGTTCATACAATGGCCGAACATCGTTGACAGTTCACCCCAGAAGGCACTCCTCTGCGACGAGTGGACGGCCTGGCTGCGGAGCGACCGTATCCAGAAAGTCCAAACAATTTAGAGAAGAAACTGCTGAGCGCCTTCAGTGGATTGTCTCGCCTGCTAACGCAGCTGATCGCGCAATTGGTGAGGAGAATGGCCGTGATAAAAGCCAGACTGCTCGCTCTGGAGGAGCAGCCCCGACCAAACTGCAGCTGCGGAGACGAAGAGACGGGTGCATAAGTTGCAGTAAGTAACGTTAGCATTTAATACTACATTGTGCAGTTTTTAGGCCGCCAAACCTTTATTATTCTTATTGCACTACACTCCGAACGTTTGGTAACCGTTCACGTAACATTTGACATTACAATGTATTTTGTATTTTAAAGGAAAAGGTGCGACGTCTGCACAACAGCGACGGAAACGACAGGCGATATGAACCTGAGCAGGGGTAAGTTAATGAAATACACAGAAATACACAGGAAATATTCTGCAGAATGGAAGTAAATGTAAACGTTGCATGACATGTTTGTGCTTTTTGTGTTTTACAGACTGAATTTGCCCCACAACGAAGCGGTGACGTCACATTTGATGGCGACTTTAACTGGGAGTCCAGACATGGATGGTGTTGACAGAGGAGTCCTCTTATGTAAGTTTTTTTAAATTTTTTTTAATTTAACCCCTTTCTGTTGTTTCTTGTTGTTGTTGTTGTTGTTGTTTTTACTTCCTGAAGCCTGTCTTAATTATTTCAAACCAATATATATTTTCTTCCAGCGGCCTGCAAGTCATATTATGAGATGATGTGGAGGAGCTTCAGGTATGCCCAGCCAGCTCTTTCAGTTCAGGCAGCAGCTCGCAGCAGACAGAGAAGGAAGCGGGTAAGAGTTACATGAATGCCGCTTTATTTTCACAATAGTGTAAAAATGGGCTGAATTTTATCTAGTAGCTACATTGTTTTTGAAAAACATGGTCACATATGTTATCATGTGTTATTGTTTCTTAGCAGTACTAATATTATATTAATACCTGTATTTACAGCTGCTGGAAGCAAGAAGGAGTGTTCTAGCTCTCCCAACTCTGCCAGACACCACAAGAGCGGCTGGAGAGCGACCCAAAGTATGTGGCGAAACACCGCAAGAGGTTTCGCATTGAGTCCCCTTCAAAGCGACAGGCACCAACTCAGTATGACCGAGAGGCAGCAAAGGAGCATTTCCAGGGGCCTTAGACTTTTTTTCATTCACCATGGACCAGCGGCATGGCCCAACTCAGAAACGCTTATCAGTGAACCCCTCTGCACATTTCCTTGCTTTTGTCCCCCAGTAGTCACTGATTTTACTTGGTTGATCCTTGTTAATGTGTGTGTCATGATTTCATTAAAGACTTTTTTCAAAATGTTTGTGTCAACTGTGTTTGTGTTCTACTGTGTGGTAGTGTAGAAGGTGGATTGCCAAATAAATCAATGAATCATCAATCAAATAATATATATATATCATTTATATTTTATATATACATAAATATAACAATATAATATTTGTTAACATATTAATGCAGCAGAGTTGCCATCCAATCGCATGATGGTTCCCTTTTAAAATGCCTGTGGAATCATCCAATGGTTGTTTGTGAAGCCAGCAGGCCAGCCTGAGTAGATCAATGTCGGTAGCATTCATGTGGTAATTAGAGCTATTCACACCTTCGTGAAGGCGTGAAAAACCACGCCCCCCGTTGACAGATGGTTCGTTTCTGACGATATTCGGAACCAGCGAAGTTCCCCATAAACTTGCCATAAATTGCTGATAATCAATGAACTTCAGGGGGGTTTACTGGTCGTAAATGTGGTTTTTCATGCAGTGACTGAAGCTTCAAGAAATGGTACCCTGTGATTTAGTATGTGGTTCGATGTTATGATTAAGACTGTTAAAATCAAAAAGATGACCAGAGGCAACAAAATGATTATTAAAAGCAGTGCATATTTCTGTAAGATATGTTAGTTGATTGTGCCCACTGCCAATGTGAGTTGGAAATGAGCTGTTAAAAAGTGATTTAACAACTTTTAAAACTGTACCCGTATCATGGGAAGATCTGATAAAAGGAATGCAGGTAATAATCAGACTTGGCTTCAGCATCAGGAGATTAAAAAGGCACTTAAAATCACATTTTAACATGGATAACAATCTTCTTAATGGAGGTATGTTGAGACAATAGACCAGTTCCTAAAGCCACCATACCTGGAGAATGACAGCTCTCATTTTGGTCACATTGTCTCAAAATAGTTAGCCACTTCTGTAATTTTTGCGCTCTTTTTTCTGTTTTTTTTTTTTTTTTTTTTTTTTTTTTTTTACTTTTGGACTTTTTGAGTCTGCCTTGGGAGACCCTTTCAGCCACGGCTCTGTTGTCTACACATGGGACCAGCTGTTAGCCTTCAGACACACTGTACTGCTCCAGTGATAAGGAGGAAACGGAGAGAGTGTAGAGGTGGTCTCAAGCGCTGTGAGAGAAGACAGAGGTATAAACCATGTTTACTGGCTGTTATCATGGGAAACGTCCACTCTCTCGCCAACAAGATGGACAAACTATCAGCGTTAATAAGGCTGCTGTGGGAGTACAGGGAGAGCAGTCTTATGTGTTTTTTGAAGACATGGCTAAACCAGGACACACCGGAATCTGTTGTCTCCTTAGACGGATTTACCCTAGCCCGTGTGGACCGGAAAGTGGCAGAGAGCGCTAAGAAGAAAGGCAGTGGACTGTGTGTGTTTCTTAACAACAGATGGTGTAACCCTGGCCACGTAACTGTTAAAGATCAGCTCTGTAGCGGGGATATTGAGCTTCTTGCAGTCAGCATTTGGCCGTATTACATTCCTCGGGAGTTCTCACGTGTTATTGTACTGACTGTGTACATCGCCCCATTGGCTGATGCTGCTGCTGCCTGTGAGCACATACAGCACATTGTCTATGCTGCAGACAAGACATACACAGGCCCTCTTTTTCATCTCTGGGGACTTCAATCATGCCACTCCCTCCACCACTCTCCCCAACTTCACAGTATGTAAACTGTCACAAAAGGGACAATAAAACTCTGGACCTTCTGTGTGCTAATGTCAGGGACACATACACCTCCACCCCCCTCCCCCCTCTCAGTTGCTCTGATCATAACTTCATCCATCTGCAGCCAGAATACACATCAGTGCTGAAAAGACAGTCTCCACAGAGGAAAGCTGGGACTGCTTTAACACCACCAGTTGGGAAATACTGTGCAGCTCTCATGGGGAGGACATTGACAGTCTGACTCACTGCATCACGGACTATATCAACTTTTGTGTGGAAAACACTGTGCCACCCAAGAGAGTACCGTGTTTCCCAACAACAAGCCCTGTGTGACCCCTGACCTGAAAGCTCTGCTAAATGAGAAGAAGAGGGCCTTCATCTCAGGGGACAAAGAGGAGCTGCAGAGAGTACAACGGGAACTGAAGTATCAGGAGGTGTAAGAAAACCACAGAGAGAAACTGGAGCAGCACCTGGAGAAAAACAATGTCTAAGATGTGTGGAGAGGTGTTAGCTTTGAAGCTCGGTTCTTTATTGGAAGCTCAAGAACGGTCCGGAGAAGTCTTCAGTTCACAGTCAAAGTATTTATTGTAGGTCACAGGTAAAGCAATGCAGCGCTAGTCTCAGACTGACAGAGCTCCCTCAGGATCTCAGCCAGAATGAGCACCGTTGTCAGACAATGGTTCACATTTAAGGAGTTGGGATTGACCAACCCCGTACATTAATCAGTTCAGGACATTCTAGACATCTTCAAGTACTAGCTTCTGAACATGTGATAAGTAATCTATATGTGTGTATGTGTGTTGTCATCAGGCGTGAGGATAATATTACATACGTCATAAATAAGGAGGAGAGGTGCCATGGGCATCTTGTTTATCACTACTGATTGTCTCTGGAGACCTGATATTTATGACTCAGGGCTAAGAGTCAGGTCTTCTATCACAGTGACAAGGTGTTTTTGTGTACCAGAGTACAAGATGTTTTCCGTAACAGAGGTCTGAAACATATCTCAGGCCATGGCAAAAGTGGGGATGGGCAAGCCACCACTGGAGATCAGGCTTAGGCAATCCGTGTATCATTCATTCATCCATTTTTCAAAATAAAACCAAAACCAGAAAAATGAAATAACGACTAATTTTTTCAATATTTGTTTCCAGACCCAAAACGAAAAAACGGATAACGGTTTTTGGTTTTATTTTGAAAAACGATGAACGAATGATACACGAATTCTAGGCAAATGAGTGGAACTTATTTTTTAATAGATTTGACTCTGCCTCCACTCCAGCCCCCTGTCATTGGGGCGCAACTTCTTCACACCTCTCCAGGCCAGTTGTCTCCTCTTAGCTGCAGTCCTTAACACCTCAGCTCGCCTCAGACCACTTTGCTCCAACCCCCGTTGTCATCAAGGTCCCCCCCCCCACCACCACCTACAGCTCTGGAGTACTGTCCACAGTCATCCCCCTCCCACCTCTTCATCACTATGGACCAGGTGAGGAGGGAGCTCAGGAAGACAAAGGCCAGGAAAGCCACAGGCCCAGATGCCATCAGCTCCAGGGTGCTCAGGGATGTGCAGACCAGCTCAGTCAGGTGGTTCTATACATGTTCAACCTGAACCTCAGTCTGCAGAGTCCCAACCCTGTGGAAGACCTCCTGTGTGGTGCCGGTTCCAAAAACAGCCCATCCCAGGGAACCAAGCCACTACAGACCTGTCGCCCTGACCTTCCACCTCATGAAGACCATGGAGAGGATTGTCCTCGGCCACCTCCGCACCCAGGTGAACTCTGCGCTGGACCTGCTGCAGTTCTCTTATCGACCTGGCATCAGGGTGGACAACGCCGTCACCTGCCTGCCACACCGGGCCCTGTCTCACGTGGAGTCCCCCGGGAGCACTGTGAGAGTCATGTTTTTTTGACTTCTCCAGTGCTTTCAACACCATCCAGCCATCAATGCTGCAGGGGAAATGGAGGTGGCTGGTGTGGACCAACAACTGGCTGCCTGGACCATCAACTACCTCACTGACAGACTGCAGTACATGAAGCTACACAGCCATGTGTCAGATGTGGTAGCCAGCAACACAGGGGCCCCCCAGGGAACGGTGCTGTCATCGTTCCTTTTTGCCCGCTACACCTGGAAGGAGCCAGAGTCGGAGGTCCTTTGGTGTGTGCAGGGCTCTATTCCAGACTTTCTATGACACTGTGGTGACCTCTGCAGTGTTTTATGCCATAGTGTGCTGGGGAGAGGGCAGCACGGACAGAGACAGGAGGAGACTGAACAAACTGGTTAAGAGAGCCAGTGTAGCACTTAAGGTAAAGATGGTAAGTATGCTAGGCTACAAGGTTAGCATATAATTAAGGTGAGTCTGGGCTAGTTTAGGTTCACTCGGGGAGCCAAGGGAAAATTAACAGAACACTCGGGAGACAGAACTGAATTAACCGGTTGTATTGGATTCAATTATAACAAAAATACTTGCCAATATGCAAGAGAAAATACCATGACATTAAATTACAAAAAAAAGTTGACCCTTTAAAATAAGAAAAACCAAAATCAATGAAAATGTATTCAGAGCACAGTACTACTAGTAGTTGCTTCAAGTCCTGTTCACAATGCATTGAAATCCACATCCCTTAATCATAAATCACCTTCATCATTCAATAGATGCCAGTTCATTAAGTTTCACACACACAAATTTCCACAGGACAAAAAATGCACAATTCCCAGTTAAACCCTTTACGGTTACTATTGCACTTAAATTCAAAGTGCCAATGTGCTAAAGTGCTTAAAAGTTGTTGCTAGTAACAATAGGGAAAAAGAGGTAAAACAGTCCTACACAGGATCTCACTTATTTAGTGAATTCTATTTTTAAGTGAGGAAGTGGATGATTCAATGTTCCAAGGGTTTAAGCGTCCTACCACACCACCGAATATGTAGGGTGTCAGGCTTGGAGCCTGTCGCTACAGGAGTCAGCCAGGTGGAGTGATCAGAGTCTCTTCAAGGTTTTCGATTCCTTCAGCTCGCTCCATTTTCCATCCAAAAACTTGACCAGTGGTCTGTCGAGTGTCTGCTCAGCTCCATGGCAGCAGCGGCGCGTCAGCACAAAGTAGCAGATGAAGATGGTCAACAGTGCCAGGAATGCCTCCAAAATGCACAGCATCCAACTCCAACTTAACTGAAATCCACAACCATGGTGTACAAAATGAGCCACGAGCAGCGAGTGTCCTGCTGCGACAGACGGCCAGACATACTTGAATGACTGAGACGCTGCTCGTACTTTACCGTGTGAAAGGGGCGGTAGTAGTAAATCGGAGGAGATCGTCTGATTGGCACAGGGAGGACATACAGGACGACAGCCTAAGCAACCAGGAGACTGGAGTATGACATACAGGTATGGCTTGACAGCCATAACTATACCAGAGCGGTCTAGACAGCCTTAACTATACCCGAGTGGTCAGCCGATTCGACCAGTGCTACACCAGCTTTGTCCTGGGCTGCCCACTGCACACTGTGAGCAGCTTCTTCAGCACAAGAGTTTTATATCCCCACTGCAGGAAGGAGTGCTACCGCAGGTCATTTCTGCCCACAGCCATCTGTGTAACAGTGCACAATAACATCCACTCAAATGCAAGTTGTACCTGATCACATCTCACATTTTTTCTCTGTTCTGTTCGTCATTTTTAACCCTCCTGTTGTCTTCATGGTCAAATCTGACTGAATGACAGTTTCTCCCTATAAATTATGTAGTTAATTTCATCTGTTTGTAATAACATTCCTTGACTTTGTTCACCCATGGTATCTGAACACACAAAATGAATTTTGAGATTTTTTTTCAATTTTTGATGTTTTATTGAACTTGTGTACACCCTTGGTCTTCCCAGTCAGAAATGACTAGTCATTAAAAGTGAATGGGTAAGATTACAATAGAGCCTAACCCTAAAATAGAGATATCTGTGTGTGTGTGTGTGTGTGTGTGTGTGTGTGTGTGTGTGTGTGTGTGTGTGTGTGTGTGTGTCTCTCTCTAAATTAATTTCTGTGGCAGCACAATGGCTGAGTTAATTAGTTACTTATCTGAGGAGCACAAGAATTGTGTCTTTAATGTGACGAGTTTTTCATTGAGCTTCACTGAATGCACAGTGTACAAATTTGTTTTGTCTTTTCATTTTTATTAATTTAATTGGTGGGGACATAATGGCTAGAGAAGCTTAGTTATTTTCATCTGTAGTCCCTGGGTGTGTCTCTCACAATAACACAACACCTGTACAGTGAGAAACGATTGTTGCCTGATGTGCTATTAAAAAAAGTGCTATTAAAAAGGTTGATTAAGAGTTGGGCCTATGAGCATGATTTGTGACACCATAGTTTAGAAGCTAATACCGGTCCAAAATTCAGTGTTCAGAAGTGTGATGTGTTAACCTTAATTGTACAATACAAATGCCTAAAGGACTATATAGTGAAGTACACTGGGATACTAGGCAGGTAGTGTTTATTCAAACAATAACATTGCTAAAGTAGATTCCATATAAATTATCCTGTTTAATAGCTTTGCAGCCAGTGAATTGTGCAATAGAAATACTTTTTACTTTTAAAAGTACTTTTGAGTACATTTCAGAGCCTGTACATTTTACTTTTACTTGAGTAGATATTTGCATAAGTACTTTTTACTTTTACTCAAGTCGTTTTTTTACATAGGTATTTTACTTCTACTCAAGTAAGGAATCTGGGTACTTTTGCCATCTCTGCTAACCAGACTGCATAGGGAGTACTGAGAGGGTAGTCTCATGTGCTTCACAGAGACAGAGAGTGCAGCAAGAGGTAAATAGGCAGTAGTAGCAGTTGAGTGGATGTCTGGCATAGCCCTTGCGAGACGTAGCTATAATCCACAATCCAGGTTTAGCATGGGAACCTGTGAGATGACAAAGCACAAAGACTGGGGAAGAAGCTAAGCTAGTAACATGCCTTGGTAGGACATGAAAGCAAGAAGAGAGGAGCTTGGTGTATCTTTGGAAGTCCCCTGACAGTTTGATCCTATGGTCGCATAACTAGGGGCTGGTCCAAAGCAAGCCTGAGCCAGCCCTAACTATAAGATTTATCAAAAAGGAAAATACTAAGCCTACTCTTAAATGTAGAGATGGTGTCTGCATCCTGGACAGAGACTGGAAGATGGTTCCACAAGAGAGGAGCTTGATAGCTAAAGGCTCTGGCTCCCATTGTGCTTTTGGAGACTGTAGGAAGCATAAGTAAGGCTGGATTCTGGAAATGCAGGGTTCTAGTGGGGTAATAATGTACTGTAGTGAGACAGCAGGCAGAGCTGTCTCCCTGCAAGAGAAAGACTAAATAAAGACAATGGTACACACCTGGTGAATGCCAGGTAGAGAGGAGAGGTGTCAAAAAGGGACGATCACTACGTTTACATGCAGTCAAGTAACCTTTTCATAACCGGAATATCAGCAACAACCCAGTTGCGCACGGCCATGTAAACACCAATAACCCTTTTGAAAAAACAGAATATGCTTATATTCTGGTTTTTAAAAATCCGAATATGACCCCTGGCACAGCTCCAGCTCCATTTCCTATTTCTTCACATTCTCGCCTTCCATTAATGAAGAAAGTGAGGCGGAATACTGTCCAGTACTGGTGGTGGGTCAGTACCAGCACAAAAGAGCAAACGAAGGCGACTGCTACCGCACTGGGCTGTTCATTATCTGCCGTGTTGCTGTTGTTGTTGTTTTTGGATACAAGAAGAAGAAACTGAAATGACACGCATTGTGTCATGACGTTCTCCGTGCATCGAAACATTGTCTGTGCATCGCTGTTTTGATCGGGATATCCCAATTGATTACCCCTGTTTGCTCACGCATGTAAACAGGTTATTCCGAATGTTTCAGAAACCATAATATCCTCGCCAACGGGCGTGTTAAGTACTCATTTGTGTTTTGTGACCTTATCTTATTATTGAGTTGTGTCTTATATGTTATCTTATGTTAGTTTATTTGTGTTACTGATTTATTTTAAATTGCATGGGGAGCCGGCAGGCTGAATCGGGAGAACGGGTGGATGACAACCTTGTGGGGATTAATACGGGCAGTATCTCCAGCGTGTATCGTGTGCTGTGTAACTGAAGCGTGCAGTGGCATGCGTGATTTAAACCGGAGTGCTGTGTGGTTAATGCTAGTCCAGTTTCTATCTAGCTCTTTATGATGGGATAAGCTCTGTAGCCTGACTTGTAATTCTTGCCTGTCTGTGTTTTATAGCCATCATATTCCTGCGCCCTAATTTATTAACTATTTTAAGAATATCAATAAAGTACATATTTCATACACTACGGCTGTCTGTCCTTTGTGGGTTTATTCTATTCCTCTGACAGAAACCTTACTGGTAAGTTACAGGTGGTGGCAGCATTCCTTTGCCTGGCTTACAAGGTTAATTACAGTAGTAGTGCTCTTTAAGATAAGATGGTGCTTGACCATTTCTGGCTTTGTACATAGGCGAAGGATTTTAAATTCTATTCTAAATTTTAAAGGGAGCCAGTGCAGAGTGGCTAATATTGGAAAAATATGATCTCTCTGCCTTGTTTTTGTCAGAACATGTGCTGCAGCACCCTGGGGCAACTTGAGAACATACAGCAACGACTTTAGGGCCTGACCTGATTGTGAGGAAATGTAATAATCCAACCTGGAAGTTATGAATGCATCGACTCAATGTAATCAGCCTGACGGAGCTAGTTACCTGTGGTCAACTTTCAGTTTCCCTCTCCTCAAAAAATGGCTAAACAGAAGGTGGACTTTGAAAACAGTCTTCAAGGCAGGTGGGAGGCAGAGTATATGTCCACAGATATGAAGGGCAAAGCTGTCCTCTGTGCGGAGACAGTGTGGCTGTAATGAAAGAATATAACCTAAGAAGACAATATGAAAGGACACCACGACAGATAGATTACTCTGGAAAAGCTGCAAGAGCCATAAGAAATGAATGCAACTGATTTTTCTTGTATTTAACGTTGTCGTTTATAGATAAAAAATGGTCTCACAAACTGTGTTAGTTTCAGGTTCAAGTATCTGTCTTAGACTGCATCAGAGATCAGCAAACTCAGGTTTAATATATTTTTTATTTTTTGGCACTATTTTCTTGCTACCAATGGGCATGTTTGGCTTTCTTTGAAGGAAATTATTTTTTGGCTGTTGTTGGCCTGTCAGAAAATGTTTTCATTTGAAATTACTATGGAAAGCTGCAGATAAAGCCATAAGAAATGAATGCAACTGATTTTTTCATTTTTTATAATGATTAATGTTGTTTTATAGGCAATAACTTATAGGCTCCAGGTTCAATATGTGCAATAAGGTAATTTCAGTCAATTTCAATTTTCACCAGTCCGGCCCTCAACTGGGAACAATTTTTTTGGCCCACTGTGTATTTGAGTTTGACACCCCTAGTCTAAGCTAGCTAGCTTAAAGCCTAAAGAAACAATTTTAGCTGCTGCTGGCCACTCAGCAGTGTCTCATCTGCTGAGACACTGCTGAGGGTCTCATCTTCACCAGTATGTCAGGTGGGAAGAAAGAGGAGAGACGACCCCCCAGTCAACGAGTAGAAATATAAGTTGGACCAAATAATTGCCATGTCTACTTGTCTGCTTCACTTTTACTGTACATCCAGTCACAGTGCCATGTATGCAGAAAATAAGAAAATAGGATGACCTGTAAGGAAACCTAATTGTTTCATGGCACTTTATCTGGCACACTGTAAGCATTCATTTTTATATGATTTAGTATGGTGTATATATATATATATATATATATATATATATATATATATATATATATATATATATATATATATAGTATAAGTATGGTAAGTTAGTAACACATTCTCAGCCTTCTGACTAAATGCATAGTCCAAAGTATCATGAAACTGTCTGAGAAAATTCTAACTTAAACATTTAACTAAAATTAAACAAAACCTGGATTCCACTGACTTAATCTTGAGGAGAACAAAATAAAAGACTAAAATGTGACTTAAACCAACTACAATTTTCAGCTAAGCAACTAAGACTAAAACTAAATTTAAAATGATTTTCACTATGTGACTATGACTAAAAATACATTTCAAATTATTTTCAGTAAACAACTAAGACTAACACTAAATTTTAAATTCTTGTCAGAATTAACAATTGGATGTGCCTGATTTTTGCAATGTTATGAAGGTGAAAAAAGGCAGTCCTTGAAATATGTTTTACATGGGAATTAAAAGACATATCAATTTCAATTTCAATTTCAATTTTATTTGTATAGCGCCAAATCACAACAAAAGTTGTCTCAGGACCCTTTCCATATAGAGCTGGTTCAAATCAAGCTCTTTTATCTACAGAAAACCAACAATTCCCCCATGAGCAAGCACTTGGCGACAGTGGCGAGGAAAAACTTCCTTTTAACAGGCAGAAACCTCGGGCAGAACCAGACTCTGGGTGGGCGGCCATCTGCCTTGACCGGTTGGGTGAGAGAGGGAGAGCAAGAGAGGGAGAGTGAGACAGACACAGACAGACAGACAGACAGACAGACAGACAGACAGACAGACAGACAGACAGACAGACAGACAGACAGACAGACAGAAATGCAGTCAGAGAGAGGGAGAGAGCGAGAGAGAGAGAGAGAGAGAGAGAGAGAGACAGAGACAGAGAGACAGAGAGACAGACATGCAATCAAAGTAACAGTGACAGTGGATGTAATAATAGCAGTGGCGGTTGCAGTGGATGTCAGGCAGGGCCAAGGCGGGAGACGCAGCTGAAATCCACAATCCAGATTCAGCCACTGCGTAACCTGCAAGACGACAAAGCACAGAGACTCCGGGGAAGGAGCTAAGTTAGTAACACGCTGTGGTAGGACATGAAAGCGTGCAGATGGAGAGGGACAGAAGGACAGAGGAGCTCTGTGTATCTTTGGAGGTCCCCCGACAGTCTAATCCTATAGCAGCACACCTAGGGGCTGGTCCAGGACCAGGCTGAGCCAGCCCTAACTATAAGCTTTATCAAAAATAACTCCCAGATTTTTTACAGTAGTGCTGGTGGCCAGCGCAATACCACCCTGCTATATCATCAGAAAGTGAGTTTCTAAGGTGTTTAGGGCCCACTACTTCAACAGTTTTGTCCGAGTTTAACAACAAAAAACTGCAGGGCATCCACGTCTTTATGTCCTGAACACATGCTTGTAGTCTGGGTATCGTCTGCATAGCAATGAAAATTTGTTTCCTGATAATGTTCCCTAAAGGACCAATTATATATAGGGTAAATATAATTGGTCTTGGCTGTAGCGAGCACAGAGGAGTATCATTAACAGGTATAAACTGAGAGTGCTCTGAAAAGTAGGGTTTAAATCAGTTTAGTGCAGTTCCCTTACTGCCAATAAAGTGTTCCAGTCTCTGCAATAGGATACTACGGTCAATGGTGTTGAATGCAGCACTAAAATCTAATAAGACTAGAGACAATCCTTTGTCTGATGCAATTAGAAGGTCATTTGTAACTTTAGCCAGTGTTGTCTGTTTGCCATGATGCACTCTAAATCCCGACTAGAAATTCTCAAATAATCTATTGTGTAGAAAGTCGCACAGCTGACTAGCAAATGCTTCCTCAAGAATTTTTAGAGACAGGGGAGTTTGGATATCGGTCTATACTTGGCTAGTAAGTATGTGCCATGCTTCTGTGAAATTGTTTCCTCCACGTTTAACCCATCCTGGTAAGTCCTTCCTCCACGGCAGACCAGGAGCGGTGGGCTGCCAGCCAACAGTGGCGCCTGGGGACCCAGTTCCTTCCTGTTACCATTGGTCAGGTGGTGATCTTCTTGCATGTTTCTAGTGTTTTTTTTTTTTTTTTTTTTGTGGAGGATACAACTGGGGGGTATTCCAGAAAGCGGGTTATGTGAAAAATCAGAGTAAGTTAACCCTGAGATGAGGGAAACTCTGAGTTTTCCACTCCATTAAGAGAGGTAACTGAAACTCTGAGACAGTCACCATGGTAACAGACTCTGTGAACATAACCTGCTCGCTGGCAGGTTTACTTTAAGAAACCTTGAGTTTCTACCTGTCTCCTCCCACATGAAGAAAGTTGGTAGACATGGATTGCCCATTCATTCCCAATCCAATATATATATATGATATTGAAGCCCAACTGATTCGAAATGCTTTACGTCGCGAGATGTTCGAATGCTGCTGCTTTTCATCAAACGGTATAAACGGTATAGCATTCTCCGGCCATACATCACCAACCTCACACACCGCGGATGTGCGCTCACATCACAGCAAATTTTACACACAGTGCTACGTTTTTCTTTTTGCAAACGGTAGTTTTTTGTACAATATTGAGGATGCAGAGCACTTCGGAAAGGCAACAGTGTGTAGAGCTGTGAGGAAAGTAACCTCGCACTGAAACGCCTGTTACTAATGTGACTGGTGTCTGATGTAGAAATCATATATTCTTTTATTTAATTCTGATATACATTCTGCTGCCACCTCAGAGTGGGTTCAGTAGCTTAATTATCTGTCATTTTGCAGGGCTTCCAAATGTGATAGGATGCATAGATGGGATGGAAATTCCTGTTACTGCGCCTGCAGAAAACGAAAGGGACTATGTGAATAGAAAATCCTTTCACAGCATCAATGTCCATGTTTATGACCTACCATCTTAAAAATTATGTACATGGAAATGTATACATTACAATACACTGTAACTCATGTCATTCTCTGCACTGTGAAGATCATAGGTGATCCAGCCTACATCATTACAAATGTAGAAGCCAAGTGGCCTTGCTCTGTACATGATTCCTGGAACCATCTCCCAGTCTTTGTCCGGGAGGCAGACACTGTCTCTACATTTAAGAGTAGGCTTAAAACTTTCCTTTTTGGTAAAGCTTATAGTTCCTGGACCAGCCCCTAGTTATGCTGCTATAGGATGAGACTGTCGGGGGACCTCCAAAGACACACCAAACTCCTCTTTCTTTCGCTCCCTCTCCATCTGCACACTTTCATGTCCTACCACGGCGTGTTACTAACTTAGCTCCTTCCCCAGAGTCTCTGTGCTTTGTTGTCTCGCAGGTTCCCATGGACAGTGGCTGAATCTGGATTGTGGATTGTGGCTGCGTCTCCTGCCTGCCTGAGGTTTCTGCCTGTTAAAAGGAAGTTTTTCCTCACCACTGTTGCCAAGTGCTTGCTCATGGGGGAATTGTTGGGTCTTGTTGGAGCTTGGCCTGTACCAGCTCTGTATGGAAAGTGTCCTGAGACAACTTCTGTTGTGATTTGGTGCTATACAAATAAAATTGAATTGAATTGAATTGAACTATTAGAGGAGAGTAACACCCTGCTGTACAAATTAATGACCCTGAGGATGACCATCCCATCCATCCTGCTGACGTCCAGGATGGAAGGGCTGTAAGGAACCTAAACAGCAGAAACTACTTTTGATTAAAACAGTCAAATAATGACAAATTCACATGTGGTTTGGTCTTCTTTATTCCCTAAAAGTAGAAAAGCAGCAGTTAGGATTTGTAATATAATTCCATCCATTAACATATTTCGTCTGTGAAATGCACCCACCTTAACTGGTGCTCCAGTAATGGAATTTCAAGGTCTGTTATTCTAATCTGGCGATCCAGATAGGCCATTTCCTTTTCACTTTTCTCTATACTCTTCATGAGGTGGACACTATACAACTTCTTCACTGGTAACTGGGACACTTATGGACGACATTTAAATCCTACAGTTCTACAAACAGATTTAACATGGTATTGACCAAAAATCTCACTGTGTCAAGCTGCACTGTGGAAGTTCTGTTGAAGGACAGGAATGTGCTAGTTATTTGTCCATTATCTAGGCTCATCACTTCAGTGTACATGTCAAACTCCAAATTCCACTCCAGAATGTAAAGGAATGTGAATGGGCAGAGCACTGCCAGTAGCTATACATAATATTAAGACACACTTCAGTCGGCCTCTCTGGATCGCTCCCTGTGGCAGCAGTGTTTCATCATCATCATCATCCTCCTGTGATGAAGGAAAAGATACTGTTTCAGAATACTTTGGTGGTGGATGTGGCCCTCCACCCATTTTTGGGCCTCTGCCATCTCTCTGTTGGCTGAGCAGAACTCAAATGTTAATCTTTTTTTAAATTAGTATTTTATTGAGTGTTCGTGGACACATCGTCACATTTTAAATGACCTCAATACGTATAAAATAAAAATGTGTAAACATTGTATCAAGTGTTAATCTACTAAGTGGGATATTAAGTGAGATGACACGTTAAAAGAATGTTTTGTTAGGGGATTAAATTACTAATTGAAGCCGCCACTGAATTAATATTTAGTCCTACTTATATTCATAACTGTATGCTACAATCTTAAGTACGGTTAAATGTTAAGTCAATGGAATAGTACATTCAAACTTACGCGTTGTCTCGGGTAGCAGTTTTCTCCCATACCATTTCTAACTCCTATTTACGCCGAAACATGTGCTCATACTCCGCATAGGCCTGCAATAAGAGCTCCAACTCCATCAAGGTAAAATAACTTGATCTTTTTTTTTTTTTTTTCAGTTGTCATGGTGACTCGTGGTATGGGGGCTCTATTGATGATGGCTTTTTATAGTTGATTGAACTAACTCACCCGCGACCCTGAAAGGGATAAGCGCCATAGAAAATGGATGGATGGATGAACTAACTCAGATCTGGGGGGTATTCCAGGTAGGAGGTTCAACAAACTCTGAGTTTATCTCTGAACTCTGAGTTGACTTACAAGAGATAGATCATGAGATAGATGGGAAACTCTGAGTATCCGGTTCCAGAACAGCTGATCTGAGTTAGTTCAATCAACTCTGAGTATGTTAACCTTGAGTTGCGCGCGTGCACAGCCACTATAAAAAGCCATCATCAATAGAGCCCCGATACCGCGAGTCACCATGACAACTGAAAAAAAAAAAGAGAAAAAAAGATCAAGTTATTTTACCCCGACGGAGTTGGAGGTCTTATTGTTGGCCTATGTGGAGTATGAGCACATATTTCGGCGTAAATATATCACCGCTGCAGCAGCGAAGGAGATAGAAACGGCATGGGAGAAAACTGCTACCCGAGACAACGCGTAAGTTTAAAGTGTACTATTCCATCGACTTAACATTTAACCGTACTTAAGATCGTAGCATACAGTTATGAATGTAAGTAGGAATAAAATCTGATTTTCATTTAGGTGCAATCCAACAGCAGAGAAAGAAGCAGCGAAAAATGAAATATAAAAACATCATTCAAAAAGGTAAGGCATATTTTGCTAGGCTATGATTGTACCTCACTTTGATTTTAATTTTATTTTTTAATTGACTTAAATTAAACAAAGTGAATATTAATTCAGTGGCGACTTCAAGTAGTAATTTAAACCCCTAACAACATGTTGTTTTAATATGTCATCTCACTTAATATCCCACTTAGTAGATTAACACTTGATACAATGTTTACACATTTTTATTTTACAGGTATTGAAGTCATTTAAAATGTGACGATGTGTACACGAACACTGAATAAAATACTAATTTAAAAAAGATTAACATTTGAGGACTGCACGGTGGCGCAAGCAGGTAGTGCGCGTGCCTCACAGCAAGAAGGTTGCCGGTTCGATTCCCAGGTCTGTGTGAAGTTTGCATGTTCTTCCCGTGCATGCGTGGGTTCTCTCCGGGTACTCTGGCTTCCTCCTACAGACAAAAAACATGCTCATTAGGTTGATTGGTGACTCTAAATTGCCCCTAGGTGTGAGTGTGAGTCTGAATGCTTGTGTGTTTGTGCCCTGCGATCGGCTGGCGACCTGTCCAGGGTGTACCCCGCCTCTCGCCCGTTGACAGCCGAGATAGGCTCCGGCCCCCCCGCAACCCCGAAAGGGATACGCGGCGTAGAAAATGGATGGATGGATTAACATTTGAGTTCTGCTCAGCCAATAGAGAGATGGCAGAGGGCCACCTCCACCACCAAAGTATTCTGAAACAGTATATTTTCCTTCATCACAGGAGGATGATGATGATGATGAAACACTGTCTGCTGCCACAGGGAGCAATCCAGAGAGGCCTACTGAAGTGTGTCTTAATATTATGTATAACTACTGGCAGTGCTCTGCCCATTCACATTCCTTTACATTCTGGAGTGGAATTTGGAGTTTGACGTGTACACTGATGAGCATAGATAATGTACAAACAACCAGCACATTCTTGTCCTTCAACAGAACAACTGGCCATCACCAGGAGGAAGGTCCATCGACTTTCACAGCACAGCTTGACACAGTCAGATTTTTGGTCAATACCATGTTAAATCTGTATGTAGAACTGTAGGATTTAAATGTCATCCATAAGTTTGTATAGAGTCCACTTCATGAAGAGTATAGAGAAAAGTGAAAAGGAAATGGTCCATCTGGATTGCCAGATTAGAAAAACAGACCTTGAAATTCCATTACTGGGATGCCAGTTGAGGTGGGTGCACTTCACAGGTGAAATATGTTAATGGATGGAACTATATTACAAATCTTAACTGCTGCTTTTCTACTTTTAGGGAATAAAGAAGACCAAACCACATGTGAATTTGTCATTATTTGACTGTTTTAATCAAAAGAAGTGTCTGCTGTTTAGGTCCCTTACAGCCCTTCCATCCTGGATATCTGCAGGGTGGATGGGATGGTTATCCTCAGGGTCATTCATTTGTACAGCAGGGTGTTGTTCTCCTCTAATAGTTGCAATATTATGGAGAACAACACGTGCCACAATGATGTCACATGCCCTCTCTGGGGTTACGCAGGCACTGGAACCAGGATTTGAATATGCCTATGGCCACCTCTATCTGGGCTCCAGTCCTGCAGTGGGCCACATTAAAACGTTGTTGGGGCCCCGGCTCAGGGTCAGGGTAAGGGGTCAACAGAGTGGGCTGACATGGATAGCCTCGACCCCCCAGTAGGTAGCCATCAAGCACTCCTGTAATTATAGAGGACACTTTTGAGCGCATTAAAAAGGGAGACAAAAAACATTTGTGCAAAGTTTTAGCTTCCTTACCGCGTGCAAATGTGTTGCTCAGACTACACTTCCAGTAGATCTGGGAATCATGTACAGAGCCAGGCCACCTGGCTTCTACATTTGTAATGATGTAAGCATCACATATGATCTTCACAGTGCAGAGAATGACATGAGTTACAGTGTATTGTAATGTATACATTTTCATGTACATAATTTTTAAGATGGTAGGTCATAAACCTGGACATTGATGCTGTGAAAGGATTTTCTATTCGCATAGTCCCCTTCGTTTTCTGAAGGCGCAGTAACAGGAATTTGTGTCCCATCTATGCATCCTATCACATTTGGAAGCCCTGCAAAATGACAGCTAATTAAGCTACTGAACCCACTCTGAGGTCGCAGCAGAATGTATATCAGAATTAAATAAAAGAATATATGATTTCTACATCAGACACCAGTCACAACCATCATTGGTAACAGGCGTTTCAGTGCGAGGATCACTTTCCTCACAGCTCTTTCCTCACAGCTCTACACACTGTTGCCTTTCCGAAGTGCTCTGCATCCTCAATATTGTACAAAAAACTACCGTTTGCAAAAAGAAAAACGTAGCGCTATGCATAAATTTTGCTGTGATGTGAGCGCACGTCCGCGGTGTGTGAGGTTGGTGATGTATGGCTGGAGAATGTCATCGAGATAAATTCTACCGTTTGATGAAAAGCGGTAGCGTTTGAACAGATATTCTTCTGGAAATGACTGGACATCTAATCTCGGTCGGAAGACTCTCTTGCAGCGTAAAGCGTTTCGAATCAGTTGGGCTTCGATATCAATCGGATTGGTAATGAACGGGCAATCCATGTCTACCAGCTTTCTTCATGTGGGAGGAGAGGTAGAAACTCAGGGTTTCTTAAAGTAAACCTGCCAGCGAGCAGGTTATGTTCACAGAGTCTGTTACCATGGTGACTGACTCAGAGTTTCAGTTACCTCTCTTTATGGAACGGAAAACTCAGAGTTTCCCTCATCTCAGGGTTAACTTACTCTGAGTTTTCACATAACCCGCTTTCTGGAATACCCTCCAGCTGTTCTGGAACCAGATACTCAGAGTTGCCCATCTCAGAGTAAGTCAACTCAGAGTTCAGAGATAAACTCAGAGTTTGTTGAACCTCCTACCTGGAATACCCCCCCAGGTGAACACGGGGAGAACATGCAAACTCCACACAGACAGGCCCCTTCCTCGAGATAAAGGGCAGCAGGCACGAAAGGCATGGTGGAGGACACGCCCCCCAGCGCCCACAGCACCCCAAACAGATAAAGGCACATATAATATCCATCCATCCATTATCTATACTGCCTATCCCTTTCGGGGTTGCGGGGGGCTGGAGCCTATCCCAGCTACAATGGGCGAGAGGCGGGGTACACCCTGAACCGGTCACCAGCCGATTGCAGGGCCACATGCAAGGACAAACAAACATTCACGCTCACAGTCACACCTACGGACAATTTTAGAGTCATCAATTAACCTAATGAGCATGTTTTTGGTCTGTGGGATGAAGCCGGAGTACCCGGAGAGAACCCACGCATGCACGGGAAGAACATGCAAACTTCACACAGAAAGCCTGACCCGGAGATCGAACCGGCAACCTTCTTGCTGTGAGGCACGCGTACTACCTGCTGCGCCACCGTGCAGCACCACATATAATATAATAATAGCAATTTGTTGTGAATCTTTAACTTTTAAAAAGGAAAAAGTGACAGCAAAGCGGCCCAACTCTCTGTATGTACTTGCCCTGATGAAGACTTCAGTGGCTGAAACATGTTGTTGTGATTCAATAGCTGTGAGATATTGAAGGCTTTTTAATTCACCACTTTCTTGAGTGTCATAGATGTGTACAACAATTAGAACTGAGTAGGATCCCCAAACTGAAGAGCACCAGAGGGACACCATTTTTAACACCCAAGCACAGCTTATATACTGTTTTTTTTTTTTTTACTTTTTTTTTAAAAATCTTTATTTGTTCAGCTTTATTGTCCTTGTTCTTAGCTGTGTCTTTTCCTGTGTAATACATTGAGAGCAATGAAAAACTTCCTACTAGTGAAACTCTGATTCTGATAGATACCATTGTTTTTGGAAAAACTAAATCCATTGAAGGATGAACACCTGCTTCCTTCGTTGAAATGACAGCTAGTGCCAATTTGAAGTATTGTGAAGGAAAGACATTCATAGCTGACATAGCTTTCATTGGAAAATATATATGGCAATCAAAAATATACATAACATTATAAAATTAACATACTACCATCTTTGTGTGGGCTCGGGCCTGTCTGGCCTGGTTAGTAGTTTTGGATAGGGTTGCCACAACTAGACAATTTCCCCTGGGGAAATTTTGAAAGGACCACGGGGGCTACTGCTGGAGTGTGTATATTATGACAATGCTAACAGCGGCTAATGTTAAGCTAACATTAGCATGTCAAATAACACATTAAAAAGATCTCAAACACCATTAGAATGCATTTAAGAATCATTTTACTGTAGGTTATCATGTTAGCATTAGCATGCTAATCATTAGCACAACAACCCAACATCAAAAGTCAAACCTGATTTTTTGAGCAGATTGTGAGAGACAGAACAAATTTGTCTACAAATCTGGTAAAAATCATGCGTGTAGAGTAGGGCTGTCAGATTAATTAATTATGCTGCAAATTAACGCGCTATAAAAATTAACGCAATTAATCATGAGTGGCAAGTCAATGTGCAAGCATTTTAAATTTGGCCCTTTGAGTGACCTGTAGGCTGCAGTGGCAGGTCGCCTCCTACCTGCGCCACTAGTCAAAAGCACGGTGACAACAGACATGGATGCGACACCGGAGAGCGAGGCAAGCCTACTTGGACCTTTGAACGGCAAGTTTATTTATAAAAAGAACAAAGACGGAACTATTAACAAGAACGCAGTGATTTGTACCTTGTGTAAAAAAGAATTTTCCTATCACCGTAGCAGCTCCAGCCTGAATTATCATTTAAACATGTAGTTGCTGCTAGTGCCGCTAGTGCTACTGTGAGCTCACTCCGCCAACCCACACTTGCTGAGTTAGGAAAACGAATGAGCAAAGCCACGACAGAAAAACTGACAAACTCAATCGCAAAGTGGGTTGCTGCTGATTGCAGGCCGATTTCAATCGTGGAAGAAAAAGAGCCTAAAAGAGGTGTTTCAGATAGCGTCATCTGACTCTAATTTAGCTGTAATGTGAATGTCAGTGAATTGTAATGTCCTAGAATTCAAATTCTTTATTTGGGGACCTTTAGCAGATCCATCCATCCATCCATTATCTTCCGCTTATCCGGGGCCGGGTTGCGGGGGGAGCAGTCTGAGCAGGGACGCCCAGACTTCCCTCTCCCCGGACACTTCCTCCAACTCTTCCGGGGGGATCCCGAGGCGTTCCCAGGCCAGCCGAGTGACGTAGTCACCCCAGCGTGTCCTGGGTCTTCCCCGGGGCCTCCTCCCGGTGGGACATGCCTGGAACACCTCCCTAGGGAGGCGTCCAGGGGGCATCCGATAGAGATGCCCGAGCCACCTCAGCTGACTCCTCTCGATGCGGAGGAGCAGCGACTCTACTCTGAGCTCCTCCCGGGTGACAGAGCTCCTCACCCTATCTCTAAGGGAGCGCTCCGCCACCCTGCGGAGGAAACTCATTTCAGCCGCTTGTATCCGGGACCTCGTTCTTTCGGTCATGACCCAAAGTTCATGACCATAGGTGAGGGTAGGAACGTAGATTGACCGGTAAATCGAGAGCTTCGCCTTTCGGCTCAGCTCCTTCTTTACCACGACAGACCGATACAGCGACCGCATTACTGCAGCCGCTGCACCGATCCGCCTGTCAATCTCACGTTCCATCCTTCCCTCACTCGTGAACAGGATCCCAAGATACTTAAACTCCTCCACTTGAGGCAGGAACTCTCCTCCAACCTGAAGGGAGCAAGCCACCTTTTTCCGGTCGAGAACCATGGCCTCGGACTTGGAGGTGCTAACTCTCATCCCAGCTGCTTCACACTCGGCTGCGAACCGCCCCAGCGCATGCTGAAGGTCCTGGCTCGAGGAAGCCAACAAGACAACATCATCCGCGAAAAGCAGAGACGAAATCTGCCGGCCCCCGAACCGAACCCCCTCCGGCCCCTGGCTGCGCCTAGAAATCCTGTCCATAAAAATGATGAACAGAACCGGTGACATAGGGCAGCCCTGCCGGAGTCCAACATGCACTGGGAACAGGTCCGACTTACTGCCGGCAATGCGAACCAAGCTCCTGCTCCGGTTGTACAGGGACTGTACAGCCCTCAACAGAGGGCCTCCAACCCCATACTCCTGGAGCACCTCCCACAGAATGACGCGAGGGACACGGTCGAATGCCTTCTCCAAGTCCACGAAGCACATGTGGACTGTTTGGGCAAACTCCCATGAACCCTCAAGCACCCTGTGGAGGGTATAGAGCTGGTCCAGTGTTCCACGGCCAGGACGAAAACCGCATTGTTCCTCTTGAATCCGGGGTTCGACTATCGGCCGGATTCTCCTCTCCAGTACCCTGGAATAGACTTTACCAGGGAGGCTGAGGAGTGTGATCCCCCGATAGTTGGAACACACCCTCCGGTCCCCCTTTTTAAAAAGAGGGACCACCACCCCAGTCTGCCAGTCCAGAGGCACTGTCCCCGTCTGCCACGCGATGCTGCAGAGGCGTGTCAACCAAGACAGTCCTACAACATCCAGAGACTTGAGGTACTCAGGGCGGATCTCATCCACCCCCGGCGCTTTGCCACCGAGGAGCTTGCGAACTGCCTCAGTGACTTCAGCCCCGGTGATGAATGAATCGACCTCCAAGTCCCCAGTCTCTGCTTCCTCTACGGAAGACATGACAGAGGGATTGAGGAGATCCTCGAAGTATTCCTTCCACCGCCCGACAATATCCCCAGTCGAGGTCAACAGCTCCCCACCTCCACTGTAAACAGTGTTGACAGAAAGCTGCTTCCCCCTCCTGAGGCGCCGAACGGTTTGCCAGAATTTCCTCGAGGCCAACCGGTAGTCCTCCTCCATGGCCTCCCCGAACTCCTCCCAGACCCGAGTTTTTGCTTCTACAACCGCCCGAGCTGCCGCACGCTTGGTCTGCCGGTACCCATCAGCTGCCTCAGGAGTCCTATGAGCCAACCAGGCCCGATAGGACTCCTTCTTCAGCTTGACGGCATCCCTTACTTCCGGTGTCCACCACCGGGTTCGGGGGTTGCCGCCACGACAGGCACCGCCGACTTTACGGCCACAGCTATGGACGGCTGCATCAACAATGGAAGTGGAGAACATGGTCCATTCGGACTCAATGTCTCCAACCTCCCTCGGGATCTGGTTGAAGCTCTCCCGGAGGTGGGAGTTGAAAACTTCCCTGACAGCGGGTTCCGCCAGACGTTCCCAACAGACCCTCACGGTACGTTTGGGTCTGCCAAGTCTGTCCCGCTTCTTCCCCTGCCAGCGAATCCAACTCACCACCAGGTGGTGATCAGTTGACAGCTCAGCCCCTCTCTTTACCCGAGTGTCCAAGACATACCGCCGAAGGTCAGATGATACGACTACAAAGTCGATCATTGACCTCCGGCCTAGGGTGTCCTGGTGCCACGTGCACTGATGGACACCCTTATGCTCGAACATGGTGTTCGTTATGGACAAACTGTGACTAGCACAGAAATCCAATAACAGAACACCACTCGGGTTCAGATCGGGGAGGCCGTTCCTCCCAATCACTCCCCTCCAGGTGTCACTGTCGCTGCCCACGTGAGCATTGAAGTCTCCCAGCAGAACAATGGAGTCCCCGGTTGGAGCACTTTCCAGTACCCCTCCCAGGGACTCCAAGAAGGCCGGGTACTCTACGCTACTGTTCGGCCCGTAGGCCGAAACAATAGTGAGAGACCTATCCCCAACCCGAAGGCGCAGGGAAGCGACCCTCTCGCTCAGCGGGGAGAACTCCAACACATGGCGGCTGAGCTGGGGGGCTATAAGCAAGCCCACACCAGCTCGCCGCCTCTCACCGCGGGCAACTCCAGAGTAGAAGAGAGTCCAGCCTCTCTCAAGGAGTTGGGTTCCCGAGCCCAGACTGTGCGTGGAGGTGAGCCCGACTATCTCTAGCCGGTACCGCTCAACCTCCCGCACTAGCTCAGGCTCTTTCCCCCACAGTGAGGTGACATTCCATGTCCCCATAGCCAGAGTCGTTGTCCAGGATTTGGGTCGTCGGGGCCCCCGCCCACGACTGCTACCCATTCCACATAGCACCGGCCCCTTCTGATCCTTCCTGCGGGTGGTGGGCCTACGGGAAGGCGGGCCCACGTCGCTCCTTCGGGCTGTGCCCGGCCGGGTCCCGTGGGCAAAGACCCGGCCACCAGGCGCTCGCCTGCGAGCCCCAACCCCAGGACCTTTAGCAGATATGAGATTAAAATGCGATTAATTAGATTAATTAATTACAAATCCTGTAATTAATTAGATTATTTTTTTTAATCGCCTGACAGCACCAGTGTAGAGTGTAAATTGTGGCTGGGAAGAGTGTGGAAAGAGAAAAAATCTGGAGTCATTTTAGGCTCTCTCCCACTCTGACCGATGATGTCACCCACTCAAACACAGGTGCACATGCACACACGCCTGCTCTCAGCGCAGCAGACACACATGCATTCAGAGACAAAGAGCCACTGGTCTCACATGCTGACAAAACCGTAGCTCCTATCAGAAATAAACACAGACCATCATTGCTATAAGGACTTCCCGAACGAGTCGGTGTGATTTCGATGTTTCTACAGTCAATATTTTGGAGACACTTGCGAGTTTAAATCAGGGGTCCATTCTGCTTCTCTCAGAAAATCTTTGTATTGGAGTCAACGAGGAGCAGAGACAGACGTGGCCACACTTAGAGGCTGCTAACTCAAATTCTGTTAGTCTCTCTGATTTTTCAAGAACATTGTGAGAGACAGAACAAATTTATCTACAAACTTGGAATAAATCATGCATGTAGAGTGTAAATTGTGGCTGGGAGGAATATGGAAAGAATCAAAAATCAGGACTTTTTCGGCTCTCTCCCAACTCTGACCGATATCACCCACTCTGACATGAACATTCCGTGCAGTACACACCCATTGAAAGCTCAAAATTTCTCCCAAAATGATCATGGTCATTGAACAGTAATTGATCAAAAACTATAACACCTATCAAAATGTGGAATAACACAACAATACACAAGACTTATGTCTACAGTTTGAAGTTTAAATGGAGTCTCTAGGTGAAAGTGTGCCAGAGCAATAGGCAGTAGAAAAAGTCCAATGATTTGTCAGGTTTTTTTTTTGACTTCCTCCCATTCATTCTTTATGGAAAATTTATCGCAATTTTACAGTTTATCGCAGTTTTACTCGTTGCGAAAAAACTATTGCCTTTTGCATAGCTGTAAGGGCAATAGGCCTCAGTGTGATTGCCCCGTGGCCCTAATTAGAGGGGAACTTAAGTATTCACAGGTATCTCATCTACTCTTGTAGTCAGCCATTCATGTTGATAGTCTTTGGCCTTGTGAAGGAACACAGAATAGTATACTCGAATTTGAATTCAGTTGTTCTGAACTCTATATTGGTATTTTGTTGGTCAACAGAAATTATGCTGCCTCTTTTCCTGTATAGCACCATGCAGTGTCTGTATAATATCTGTGACAAACTGTCAAAAAAGCAGCTTGTAATTAACAAAATATAGGCAACTTGAATCAGTGTAATGACAAACATCTTATGAAGGCTGAAAGACTTATCCCATTTTCGAGCTGGGCAAAATAGACAAAATTAAATATGCTATTGATGACCAAATACCTCAATACTGATATTTTTAGGATTACTCTTTGTTCAAGAAATTTACTAAATAAAAAAAGTAGTAATAGGGATATGATGACCAAGGTGGGAAAGACTAAAAAAAAAAAAAACCCTACAAAAGCTATTTTGTCCCATAAAACTGTACTGTTATGAGAGACATGTCACCCAGTGAGTAATTAGTAATTCATGTCATGTCTGGGGTCAGGGATGTAGTCATACTCCTTGTCTATCTTCACTGATTACAGGCTCCACTTCCATGACTTCTTGTTGAACAGCTTCTGGTAGCTGACATAAGGAAATTAGAATATGACCAGAACAGGAAAAGGGAGACATTGACTATGATTATTTTAGATGTGTGCTTCATACAGTTAACATGGCCTGCAGCATGGACATATATTTTTCATCTTATATAAAATGAACCCTTCTGTTTTAGTGGGTATATTGTTGTTAATTTCAAGCATTTAATAAATGGAGCCATCAGCTTTTCTTTGCACTGGTTAGTGGTACTATTTCAGAAAGGATTCACCCTCTAAGAGCTATTGCTATTGGGTTTATCCCTGCATGTATTCACAATGTTTCAGATTTTCTTTTCTGCCTCTCTCTCATGTCCTCATCTACGGCATAGAACACTGTTGGAACATAAGTCTGCTTCTAAACCTTCTTCAGTGTCAAACAGCGTGACACTGAGTCCTCACACTCATGAGTCATTCAGTTTTAAATGTGGTAGACAGGACCTAAGATATGTAAATACAATATGATGATTAGAATCCAAACCGGAAAGTTGTGTGCGAGATTAATAGACAAGCGGGATAAAGCTGAATCTCTTCCTGGTATGCATCAGAATTTGGTTCTGAAAGGACTCTAATAAGTCTCTAATAAGTGCTGCTTCATTTACAACTACCTGTATTTTCGAGACTTGTCAGGAAGGGAACCACTCTCTGTGAGATTCTTCCCAAGATTTACTCCCTTTTTCTTTCTCTATGTGAATTTGTAGGGAGTTTTTTCATGTCTGCTCTGAGGGTTAACCCCCGGGCTATCATCCTTCCACTGAGAAATTAAATTAATGACTTATACTTGCCTTGTATATGAGTAATATTTAAACAATGTCATCTGTGCTCTAATTCAAGCATAGGAATCATTGTTAAACAGTTGTGAATGTAAACATTACAATTTAAAACCCATGCCCACACACCTAAAGCCCAGGTGCCACTCAACTTCCCCTAGCTAGCATTTAGCATTATCTTCCATCTCTATCTACTCTATCCCTATCACTTTTATGAGCCTACTTGTGTTTTCCTGTGACAAGGTGGAGTATGTCAGCCCACATGTCCTAAAAAAACGATAACACATAAGCAATGTCCTGCACATTAACAACTTAAAATGATGTATTTTATTCAGTATAGTATGTCAATGGAAAATATAAGAAACTGCTAGTAAAGAAAATGACAACTATTCAATTCAATTCAATTCAATTTTATTTGTATAGCGCCAAATCACAACAGAAGTTGTCTCAGGACACTTTCCATATAGAGCTGGTACAGACCAAGCTCTTTTATCTACAGAGAACCAACAATTGCCCCATGAGCAAGCACTTGGCGACAGAAAAGATGGCAGCACCCTGCTTGGCTGCATGGGCTCGCGACAGTTAACCATCATTGTTGACTTCAGGAAGAACTAGCCCAGCCACGCTCCACTTCTCCTCAAAAACATGGTTGTTCCTGGGGGTGCACATCACAGATGACCTCATCTGGTCTGTGAACAGCACGTCACTGGTCAAGAGGGCACAGCAACGGCTGCACTTCCTGCTCAGGATGATGGGAGCCCACCTGCCTCCGCCCAACCTCACTACATTATACAGAAGCACCATAGAGAGCATCTTGACCAGCTGCATCTCTGTGTGGTGCAGAAGCTGCAGTGTCGCTGACTGGAAGATTTTGAAGAAAGTGGTGAGGACATCAGAGAAAATCATTGGGACTTCTCCCCCCTCCATTCAGGACATCGCACCTAAACACTGCATGTCATATGCCAGAAACATCATCAGTGACTCCTCACACCCCTGTCTGTTCTCTCTGCTAGCCTCTGGAAAGAGGTTTTTAGATTAGATTCAACTTTATTGTCATTGTCAGAGTGCAACACAGAGACAATGAAATGCAGTTTTGCAGCATTTTGTGCCAGGTTCTGCAACAGCTTTTTCCCTCAGGTCATCAGACTGCTGAACTCAAAATGAATATTTTTGCACCACTGTTAACACCTTAGGTCATTCTTCACTAATACACTTTACAATAACCTCAGTGTATATTTCTGCTGTTTAATTTAATATACTTGTGCATATCACAACATTTTATATATATTTTAATCCTGTCCTGAGCATGTTGCAACAACATTTTGTTTGGCGTACACTTGCTGTTTACTGAATGACAATGAAGTTTGTTTGAAACAAACAACATTATTTGTGTCAGCATGCCATTTTTGTGGAGCAGAGAGAATGAGTTCAAATGAAATACATTCCATAATTTTACTGGGTGAATCTTCTTTCAAAGAGATTCCTGCATCACTCCTGCACAAGTCAATGCACCAATTAAAAAATCAACATGCCAAACAACAAACTCAAATCCTCTATACTTGCTGAAGACAGAAGCTATTTCCCTATGAGGATTGGTACCAGTTTTTAATTTGTAAATCAGCAGGTCCCGAAACACGGAAAGGGTGCTGTTCTAGTGGAAAGAAAAAGAACAGGTCATATCAAAATCTACAGTGCCTGAAGCACATTGGAAAACACCCAGGTGCTAGATGTTAAAACTAAATGAAACAAAATAAAACTCTTGTGACAAACAAAGCATTACTTATTTACACTTATGAATGAGAGCATTAACATTAATCTCTCAAAATCAGCAGGGGGGCTGTCCCTTCACACTTTCACACTTCACACACTTCGAATGCCCACTTGCTTTCAATCAGGTGTCAACCCTCTAGGAGGTCTCAGATTCTGTTTCAGCAGGATCCTGTTCCAGCACATATTAAGCCCTGGTCAGTACATATTTTGCTCTGATTTCCCATATTCTGACAAAGTGTGTCAAAAGTCTAGATAAAGGATTCCTCCTCCATGATGTTCGATCCCATTCTTTGGCATCATTGTCCATTACACCGTATGTGCAGTATGGTGTACAGAATCACCAGTTCTCTCCAATAATGGCCAATCTCTGATCAGAGCCCTGATCACCTTCACAGGAACTCCCCCAAGCCATTGGTTTAGGTACGTGGATGACACCTGGGTCAAAATTAAGAACACAGGAAGTGGAAGCTTTCACTGTATACATCAATGCAGAAGACAGCAACATCAAGTTCACTTAGGATGTCAAAGGAGACAGCCTGGCCTTTTTGGATTGTCCATCGCACATTGCAGAGGACAGGAGCCTCAAATTTGAAATATACAGAAAACCCACACACACTGATCAAAATTTGCTCTTTGATTCTCACCACCCTCTGGAGCACAAGCTGGGGGTTATCAGAACCCTTCAACACCAAGCTCAGAACATGTCCACAAGGACAGAAGGCAAGAATCCATCCATCCATCCATTCATCTTCTCCCACTTCATCCAGGGCCGGGTCGTGGGGGGAGCAGTCTGAGCAGGGACGCCCAAACTTCCCTCTGCCCGGACACTTCCTCTAGCTCTTCCGGGCGGATCCTAAGGCGTTCCCAGGCCAGCCGAGCAACATAGTCACTCCAGTGTGTCCTGGGTCTTCCTCGGGGCCTCCTCCCAGTGGGGCATGCCTGCATGGCATCCAATAGAGATGCCCCAGCCTCCTCAGCTGACTCCTTTCGATGTGGAGGAGCAGCGACTCTACTCTGAGCTCCTCCCGGGTGACAGAGCTCCTCACCCTATTTCTAAGGGAGCGCCCTGCCACCCTGCAGAGGAAATTCATTTCAGCCGGGACCTCGTTCTTTCGGTCATGACCCAAAGTTCATGACCATAGGTGAGGGCAGGAACGTAGACTGACCGGTAAATCGAGAGCTTCGCCTTTCGGCTCAGCTCCTTTGTTACAACCCAGCTCACTAGGGGAAAGGTAGTAACCGATGGCAGTGGTTGAAATGTAGTTATTTATTGAAACCAAAGTGTTCTAAATTGTTTTAATTCACAAAAGGCAAAAGGCCAAGACAATAGAAAGAGCGAGTGGGTGCTTTTCAAACAATTGAAATAATCCAAACCAAAAGAGTACTCTCCTAAAATGAGAGTTTAACCAACTTTAACTAAAAGAGAACTTTTCAAAAGGAAGACCTTAAGTAATGCAAACGAAAACAGAACTCTTCATAAAGAAGAGCTTACCTAATTCCCACACTCAAAACAAAATGGAAATAAAACCCTCTTAAATGAGGCCTACAGTAAAAGGTGTAAACGAGAATCACAAAGTACAAGATGAAATAGCACCCCTAAGCCTAGTGAAGCTAACAACAATATTCCTAAGTGTGTATACAAATCAGCCCCCCCCCCCCCCCGCACACACACACACACACACACACACACACACACACACACACACACACACACACACACACACACACACACACACACTTTCAAGTCTGGTTGCCAAAACAATACAAAGAGCAAAACTGTCACAAATCAATTTGTGTCTCTCCTGTGCCAAGGACTGGTCACCAAGATGCCAGCAGCAGACTGCCAGGCTGAGACGTCTCTTGTAGCTGGTAGGAAATGACAGCTTGCAGGCGATTGGGCAGCAGCTGACTAGGAGGAGGAGTCCGGTTTCCACACCCCTTCACCTGCAACCATTCAGACGCATGCAAGATACAGGAACACACACACACGCAAACAGACACAAATACCCCCAAGAAGGTTGGACAAACTCCCATGAACCCTTAAGCACCCTGTGGAGGGTATAGAGCTGGTCCAGTGTTCCACAGCCAGGACAAAAACCACACTGTTCCTCCTGAATCCAAGGTTCGATTTTCTGCCGGATTCTCCTCTCCAGTACCCTGGAAAAGACTTTCCCAGGGAGGCTGAGGAGTGTGATCCCCGATAGTTGGAACACACCCTCCGGTCCCCTTTTTTAAAAAGAGGGACCACCATCCCAGTCTGCCAGTCCAGAGGCATCGTCCCCAACTCCCACGCGATGTTGCAGAGGCGTGTCAGCCAAGACAGCCCTAAAACATCCAGAGACTTGAGGTACTCAGGGCGGACCTCAGTGACTTCAGCCCAGTCCTCAGTCCCCAGTCCCCAGTCCCCAGTCCCCAGTCTCTGCTTCCTCTACAAAAGACATGACAGTGGGGTTGAGGAGATCCTTGTTTTCCTTCCACCGCCCGACAATATCCCCAGTTGAGGTCAACAGCTCCACAGCTCCACTGTAAACAGTGTTGACAGAAAGCTGCTTCCCCTTCCTGAGGCGCCAAACAGTTTGCCAGAATTTCTTCGAGGCCAACCAGTAGTCCTCCTCCATGGCCTCCCCGAACTCCTCCCAGACGCGAGTTTTTGGTCGAAGCTCTCCCGGAGGTGGGAGTTGAAAACCTCCCCGACAGTGGCTTCCGCCAGACATTCCCAACAGACCCTCATGGTACATTTGGGTCTGCCAAGTCTGTCCCGCTGCCAGCGGATCCAACTTGCCACCAGGTGGTGATCAGTTGACAGCTCAGCCCCTCTCTTTACCCGAGTGTCCAAGACGTACCACCGAAGGTCAGATGATATGACTACGAAGTTAGTCATTGACCTAGGGTGTCCTGGTGCCACGTGCATTGATGGACACCCTTATGCTTGAACATGATGTTCGTTATGGACAAACTGTGACTAGCACAGAAATCCAATAACAAAACACTGCTCAGGTTCAGATCGGGGAGGCCATTCTTCCCCATCACACCCCTCCAGGTATCACTGTCGCTACCCACGTGAGCATTGAAGTCCCCCAGCAGAACAATGGAGTCTCTGGTTCTAGTAACCCTCTTGGAGTCCCTGGGAGGGGTACTAGAAGGCAAGAATAAGGAGCAGAAACACATCACGAAAGCACTCAGAATGTGTGGCTACCCAAACTGGGCTTTCATCAAGGCCGCAAAAAGACACAGAACAGAGAGGGAAGAAAGGGACCGTAAACGGAACAACATCACCGTCACCCTCTACATTGCAAAAGTATCTGGAAAAACTCAGAGGGATTTTCAACAAATACCAAATCCCCATTCACTTCAAGCCTAGTAACACCTTAAGACAGAAAATTGTCCACCCTAAGGACAAAACACCCAGACACAAGCAGAGCAATGTAGTTTATGCAGTGCAATGCAGTGAGGAATGCCGAGACTTGTACACTGGGGAAACCAAGCAACCAAGTGCACAACATAGAGGAGCCAACACAACACAATTACAATTACAATTACGTTATATTTGGCAGACAGTTTTATCCAAAGCAACGTACATGTGAATTCACACACCGATGGAGCACCATCGGGGACAGATTTGGGGTTCAGTATCTTGCCTTCGGCATGTCAAGGCCAGGGATTGAACTGTCAACCTTCTGCTTGGCAGATGACCGTTCTACCTCCTGAGCTAAAGCCACCTCAGCAGTTCACCTACACCTGCATCTCAAGGATAAGGGACATTCCTTTGAGGACGATACTGTACATATTTTGGCCAGGGAAGATGAATAGTTTGAAAGAGGAGTGAAGCAGCCATCCATGTCAAACTGGAAAGTCCCTTGCTGAACAGAGGAAGTGGGCTAAGACACCACTTCCTCAGCCTGACGTGCTGACGTGCTGAGGTAAGCGTATCGTCTCACTTCCTGTTTCTGGTTGCTGCCTTACGAGTAGTGTGCGTTTGTCGCTCTTGTTCCTCTGAGTGTAATTTGCTCTGTGTTTTGTTACAGCGGCCTTTTATCCGCACTCTGGAGTAACATTAGTTCTGCTCAAGCACCCATAAGTCTGTTTATTTAGCGACCGTCAATTTTATTTGTCTACACGCTTGTCTGCTCTGCTAGCTATACCAACTTAGCCTAGCAGCTAGCGATGGCTTCTCTCTGTCCCTCTCCAGCTCTCTCCTGCTTGGTGTGTCACATGTTTAGCTACTCCTCTGCCTCCTTTAGTGATACTGGTACGTGTAATAAATGTAGTTTATTTGGTGAGTTGGAGGCGAGGCTTAGTGAATTGGAAGCTCGGCTCCGCACCATGGAAACAAAACCATTAGCTATAGTTAGCCAGGCCCCCGTAGTCGGTGCGGACCGACCAAGTGCAGCTCCGGCTAGCCATCCCTCGACAGCTCCCGAGCAGCCGGGAAACCAGGGAGGCTGGGTGACTATTCGAAGGAAGCATAGTCCCAAGCTGAAGCCCACGGGTCACTACCAACCGCTTCATGTTTCTAACAGGTTCTCCCCACTCGGCGACACACCCGCTGAGAAACCAACTCTGATTATTGGCAGCTCCATTTTGAGAAATGTGAAGTTAGCGACACCAGCGACCATAGTCAAATGCCTGCCGGGGGCCAGAGCGGGCGACGTCGAATCAAATTTGAAACTGCTGGCTAAGGATAAGCGTAAATACCGTAAGATTGTTATTCACGTCGGCGGTAATGACACCCGGTTACGCCAATCGGAGGTCACTAAAATTAATGTGGAATCGGTGTGTACATATGCTAAAACGATGTCGGACTCCGTAGTTTTCTCTGGACCCCTGCCAAATCTGACCAGTGATGATATGTTTAGCCGCATGTCATCGTTCAATCGCTGGCTGTCGAGGTGGTGTCCAGCAAACGGTGTGGGCTTCATTGATAATTGGCAGACTTTCTGGGGAAGACCTGGTCTGATTAGGAGAGACGGCATCCATCCCACTTTGGAGGGAGCAGCTCTCATCTCTAGAAATTTGACCGATTTTACTTATGAACCTAACCCCTGACAACTCAGAGTTGAGACCAGGAGGCAGAGCTGCAGTCCTACACGCTTCTCTGCGCCTCCATTAGAGCAGTTACCCACCCAACACTCCATAGAGACTGTGTCTGCCCCCCGACCACGTAAACTAAGTAAACCAAAAGTACAGAGAAGAGGAGTTAAACATAAGAATCTAATTAAAATTAGAACAACCTCTGCAATAGTACAACAAGATAGGAGAATTAAATGTGGACTCCTTAACATCAGATCTCTGTCCTCTAAAGCTGTTCTAGTAAATGAGTTAATATCAGACCATAATGTTGATTTATTTTGTCTGACTGAAACCTGGCTGTGTCCTGAAGAGTATGTGAGCCTAAATGAAGCTACTCCTCCGAGCCATATTAATACTCACATTCCTCGAGGCAGCGGCAGAGGAGGTGGAGTTGCAGCCATTTTTGACTCAAGCCTTTTGATCAACCCTAAACCTAAACTCGACTACAACTCATTTGAAAGCCTTGTTCTCACTCTTTCTCATGAGAAATGGAAAACAGTGCAGCCACTTTTATTTGTTGTAGTATACCGCTCTCCTGGTCCTTACTCCGAATTTATAGCTGAGTTCTCGGAGTTTCTATCAAGCTTAGTTCTTGAAGCAGATAAAGTAATTATTGTAGGTGACTTTAATGTACATGTCGACGTTGATAATGACAGCCTTAGCACTGCGTTTATCTCAGTATTAGACTCAGTTGGCTTCCGCCAGAATGTACATGAACCGACTCATCATTTAATAACTTTCGAATTCATATTACCAGACTACCAGCCAGTAGGCAAAAATTCTTATACCAGACTCCTGTCTGATAGTGCTGTAGCTAAATTTAAGGATATGATCCCATCAGTATTTAATTCAATGCCATGTCTCAATACAACAGAGTCTTATGCTAACGTTAGTCCCTCCCAGATTGACTTCCTGGTTGATAGTGCTACAGGATCGTTGCGTATGACACTTGACTCTGTTGCTCCCCTAAAAAAGAAGAAAATTAAACATAGGAGGTTAGCTCCATGGTATACTCCTCAAACCCGCAAATTAAAGCAAACTTCACGGAAAATAGAAAGGAAATGGCGTTCTACCAATTTGGAAGAATTTCGGTCCGCCTGGCAAGACAGTCTTAAAATATACAGGAAAGCCCTCCGCAGTGCCAGGGCAGCCTATTACTCTGCACTAATAGAGGAAAATAAGAACAATCCCAGGTTTCTCTTCAGCACTGTAGCCAGGCTGACAGAGAGCCATAATTCTGTTAAACCATGTATTCCTTTAGCTCTGAACAGTAATGACTTCATGAGCTTCTTTAATGATAAAATTCTAACTATTAGAGACAGAATTCATCGACTCCTGCCGTTAACAGGTACTGTTTTGTCTTCAAACGCAGAAATCGTAGAAACTGTTACTCAGTCTGTCGCAGTTTTAGACTGTTTTACTCCTGTCGACCTTCACCAACTAATTTCAATAATTTCATCATCAAAATCATCTACCTGTATTTTAGATCCTATCCCGACTAAGCTGTTTAAAGAAGTATTACCTCTAATTGACTCTTCAGTTTTAGACATGATCAATCTCTCAATCTCTCAGGCTACGTACCACAGTCCTTTAAAGTAGCTGTGATAAAACCGCTACTGAAAAAGCCTACTCTTGATCCAGGGGTTTTAGCCAACTATAGACCGATATCCAACCTTCCCTTTCTCTCAAAAACTCTTGAGAAAGCAGTTGCCAATCAGCTGTGCGACTTTCTAAACAATAATAGTTTATTCGAGGATTTCCAGTCAGGATTTAGAGTGCATCATAGCACAGAGACAGCACTGGTTAAAGTTACAAATGACCTTCTAATTGCATCTGATAAAGGATTTGTCTCTGTACTAGTCTTACTGGATCTTAGTGCTGCATTTGACACCATTGACCATGGCATCCTATTGCAGACACTGGAACATTTCATTGGCATTAAGGGAACTGCGCTAAGCTGGTTTAAATCCTACTTGTCAGATCGCTCTCAGTTTGTACGCGTTAATGACGACTCCTCTGTGCTCACTAAAGTCAGCTATGGAGTTCCGCAGGGTTCTGTGCTTGGACCAATTCTATTCACCTTATATATGCTTCCTTTAGGTAAGATTATCAGGAAGCACTCAATAAATTTTCATTGCTATGCAGATGATACCCAGCTATATTTATCAATGAAACCGGAAGAAACCAGTCAGTTAACTAGACTACAAGCATGTCTTCATGACATAAAGACCTGGATGACCTGCAATTTTCTGATGCTAAACTCGGACAAAACTGAAATTATAGTAGTAGGCCCTAAACATCTTAGAAAGTCACTTTCTGATGACATAGCAGTTATGGATGGCATTGCGCTGGCCTCCAGCACCACTGTAAAGAATCTGGGAGTTATCTTTGACCAAGACATGTCCTTTCACTCCCATGTAAAACAAATTTCAAGGACTGCCTTTTTTCACCTACGTAATATCGCAAAAATCAGGCATATTTTGTCTCAAAATGATGCAGAAAAACTAGTCCATGCATTCGTAACTTCCAGACTGGATTATTGCAATTCTTTACTATCAGGCTGCCCAAATTCGCTGCTGAATATTCTCCAGTTGCTCCAGAACGCTGCAGCACGTGTTCTGACAAAAACCAGGAAGCGAGATCATATTTCTCCAATACTCGCCACTTTGCACTGGCTCCCTGTAAAGTTTAGAATAGAGTTTAAAATTCTCCTCCTTACTTACAAAGCCATAAATGGCCAGGCACCTTCTTATCTTAAAGAGCTCATAGTACCTTATTGCCCTACTCGAACACTGCGTTCCCAGAATGCAGGTCTACTTATGGTTCCTAAAGTCTCAAAAAGCAGAACAGGAGTCAGAGCATTTAGCTATCAAGCTCCTCTCCTGTGGAACCATCTTCCAGTCTTTGTCCGGGAGGCAGACACTGTCTCTACATTTAAGAGTAGGCTTAAAACTTTCCTTTTTGATAAAGCTTATAGTTAGGGCTGGCTCAGGCTTGTCCTGGACCAGCCCCTAGTTATGCTGCTATAGGATTAGACTGTCGGGGGACATCCAAAGATACACCGAGCTCCTCCGTCCTTCTGTCCCTCTCCATCCGCACGCTCTCATGTCCTACCACGGCGTGTTACTAACTTAGCTCCTTCCCCGGAGTCTCTGTGCTTTGTCGTCTTGCAGGTTCCCATGGACAGTGGCTGAATCTGGATTGTGGATTTCAGCTGCATCTCCTGCCTTGGCCCTGCCTGACATCCACTGAAACTGCTACTGCTGTTATTACATCCACTGTCACTGTTACTGTGACTGCATGTCTGTCTCTCTGTCTCTGTCTCTCTCTCTCTCTCTCTCTCTCTGACTGCTTTTCTGTCTGTCTGTCTGTCTCACTCTCCCTCTCTTGCTCTTCCTCTCTCACCCAACCGGTCGAGGCAGATGGCCGCCCACCCAGAGTCTGGTTCTGCTCGAGGTTTCTGCCTGTTAAAAGGAAGTTTTTCCTCGCCACTGTCGCCAAGTGCTTGCTCATGGGGGAATTGTTGGTTTCTTTGTAGATAAAAGAGCTTGGTCTGTACCAGCTCTATATGGAAAGTGTCCTGAGACAACTTCTGTTGTGATTTGGCGCTATACAAATAAAATTGAATTGAACTTATCAGCCACTATCTCCCCAGGCAGCGCAGCAAGGAATCCAGGAATCACATGACCCTGTTGTATCACATGATGGGTGGGTGGGTCAACGACCCAACCATTATCACCCATCAATGCCTATTGTGCCAGCCTTGACTCACTGTGACTCATGTGGCCCTATCATGCGAGTGCATGATTCTGGGTGGAGGTATGATCCTGCAAGAGGATAAATACCTGAGACTCCTAACCAGTCAGTTAGAAATGAAGAAGCCCTTTGGATAAAAGGCAAAACATCTTCTAGAGCAACAAACAAGTCCAGCTGCCTTTGGAAGCACTTAGAATCACAAGGTCTGTTGGGAAAATATTAGGTATTACAAAGCACTATCAAATGGCTACATCATTGCTAATATGTAGGACACCTGTTATGTAATATCTGTATTTTCATTAAACTCAGTAGGGCTTTAGCCTCTTCCTGGTACACAAATTAAGACTAAATAAAGCAAGTGAAGAGATAGATAATTACATACACAGGGAAGGCTTAACAAGCACCACAGCTGTCGCCTAGCCTGGTCATTAAGATTTTTCTCCTTTTCCCTGAATAATTCTTCACTTTGGTGTTTGGTGTTTTGTCTATCTTCAATTAATGGAACATAGTCAAGATGAGACCAGAGAGGGTTTAAACAAAAATATGTTGAAATACTTGTGTCTTATTGGTTGACAAGACTGTCAATTTTCCAAAGGTTATTATGTCAAATGCTAACTAGCTAAGCTCACGCGGTTGGTCAGTCATGGATATCAATAGATTTTTTTACTTGTAAAAGAAAGGAAGCAGTAGCACAAACATGCTAAGTCAGGAAAACAAGGTCTGTAAATGTCTGAATGAGTTCCAAGTTACTTGAACATGAAATGAGTGTAGTATAAGTTATATACAGCTAACATACAGCGTTACATTGCATTGCAGTCCTACAAACAGTGATAACACCTGACACAAGTTTTGTGACCAATCCAACCTACCTCTGGGGTCTGTCCGGTCCGGTCTTTGTCTGAGAGTGTTCCCAGGTTTGAAATGTACCGGGATGTTGTGTTTGTTCTCAAGGAACATAAACACCTGAGGGATGCTCTCAAAACTTGTGGTTATCCCAGCTGGTCTTTTGCGAAAAGTTCAGCCACTTCCAGAAAGAACAGGGTGACAGAGGAAGAAAAGAGAGACAGACGGCATAACATTGTCATTCCATATGTGTCTGGTGTATCAGAGAAACTCGGGCAAATCTTTAACAAACACAACATCCCGGTACATTTCAAACCTGGGAACACTCTCCGACAAAGGCTGGTGCACCCCAAAGACCGGACACCTCATACTCAGAAGAAAAATCTGGTGTATGCAGTCCAGTGCAGTGAGGAATGCACAGACTTATATATTGGGGAAACAAAACAGCCACTGAGCAGAGGCATGGCACAACACAGAAGAGCTAACTCTTCAGGTTTAGAATCAGCTGTTTACCTGCATCTCAAGGAGGAAGCACACTCCTTTGAGGATAAAAATGTGCATATTCTGGACAGAGAAGACAGATGGTTTGAAAGAGGAGTGAGAGAAGCCATCCATGTCAAGGTTGAAAAACCATCTCTGAACAGAGGGGGAGGTCTGAGACACCACCTATCTCCCACATACAATGCTGTCCTTTCATCTCTTCCAAAGAGATTCCAAAACTTAGCCTCTGAAAATAAACAACAAAGCCATTCACACATGGCTCAAGGAGCCTCCCAATGACAAGAATGGGACACTAACGAGGAAGACGACTGTCGTTGACACCCAAGGGTCGCACCCTACCCCACCTTAATGGGGGATCATTTGCCTCACAATAGAATGATACCATCCTTGGTTTTGGGGGTTGGCCTCACTCAGAGGATAAATACTTGAACCTAACAACATTTCATTGGACTAGAGCTGTCCTATCTAGTCCGGTGCGCATGAACTGATGAAGCCTGCCCGGATGAGAGGCGAAACGTCTTCCAAGACAAACTGACAAAGTCCAGTTGCGATCGATTGAATGCCCTGAAGCTAATGTCTTTTGAGCATGAGCATGAAAATAAGCTATGTAGCTAAAATGATCTTTTTAAGGAGACAGAACAGAACATAACAGCCATTGTATTATGTGTTGTGGACTTTTCTGTCATATAGTAATAATGATAATGGGTATCTACATTTATGCATATTGATGTTAATTTATTTGTTATCAAGCTGAAAAATTGATATCTTTTTGTGTCATATATTTTTTTGCATGTCATTTCTCTGTGACCATATTTTTTTTCTCCTTGTGGCACCTTGCATGAAAAGTTTGGACAGCCCACCTTACACCCTGAACTGATCGACTATTACTCAACTCTCAGTATAGGGTCACGAATATGTTTCGCGTTTTAAAGCCAATGGTCACATGTGTTCATGCTGTCTTTAATGAATTGATCAACACTGACAACATTCATAAGGCTGAAAATGAGTGGAGGGTTGATTTCATTTTTGCTCACTTTACACTGATAAAGACTAGGTGACGTGTTATAATTTCTATCGTTGAATTATTGTCATGGGTCAGTGTTATATTTTTAGTGTTTTTGTAGTGTTAGTACACTACTGAAGTAGTTCTTGTCATCATACAATAATTGCCAGGGTGGGTGTGTTTGTGCCTAGGTCAGGTCTGAGCTGGTAGCTATGGTATTCCGGTGGGCCTGACAGGCCTCCTCCAGGCTCTCTCTAATAGGTGCTAATTGCATTCCATCCTTCTTGGGTCAATAGCCAGAGGGAATGTGGCTGTTGTTATGGTGGAGCCCTACAGCTAGGGCCATCAGCACATTCTTCTGGACTCAGTCAAAACACACCTCCTACAACCACAAAGGTGTGAGGCAAGCTGCTGAGAGAGCAGCCCCAAGGCAAGGCTTATGATCTTATTAATTATTGTGTTATTCAGGATGATCTTAAATAAGGATACAAAAGACAATACTAATCCTAATAACAATACTAATGAGAGCAATTACTCTAATTTACAATTGTGAGCACTCAGTTGTGAACACATATGGCCCACTGTAAAGCCACTATGTCAGTGATGAAAATAAATAACGAAATGGATGCAGTGTCAAATCACAGTTTTTACTGTGAGTTAAATCTGTGTCCATTCCAATATTATTCAATTTTTTTATTTATATGTCTGTCTTGGTGTGGTCCGACAGTCCCTTTTACAGCAGCTTTGATTACTCACTGGTTTCACAGAGTGCATTTTGCATCTTGCCAGAGATGCATGTTAAATAAGTACACATTATTTTTCAAACTGAGCCTTAAACTACTTACAGACCCAGTTCATTAACAACCAGGACCACCTTTTTCCACCTTAGAAATTAAAATCATTTTCTACATGTTTCTATGAATGCTCTTAAATTTCTACAGTAGATATCTCAACTGTTACCAAACAGTAGAGATTTTCATAGTAAAACTACAGTTTCAACAATCTACACGAATTTTTCCACATTTTTGATTTCAACTTACTTATCTCTCAAGATGGATATGTAACATGCAAAAAACAACTAACAATATACTTTATATGTTTTCTTTAAAGACATATGTGACCTGCCACGAGAAAACAAGTTGGCGCAAGTTGTGTAAACAAAGAAAAATCGATTTTTTTTTAAAAAAAATAGTGATTTTCATTTTTTTGCAGAATATGTAAGTTGAAATCATGAAGAAGCCAGTCCATGTTTCAAATAACGGTATTGGGGCCTTAAAACCATAAACTTTGTATTTGAATTTGGGTTGTTTTAGCAGAAATCCTCAGTCCTAGTTGGGGGTGTGGCGATTCAGCAGTAATTAAGCACACTGGCTTTCTTTGGCTATTTGCCTGCTTCTGTTCTTTTTTCGGCCAATCAGCTGTACGTTGAAAGGGAACCACATGGCTACTTATGCAGCCTCTGGTTACACTGACACCGAGCTCACTTCTGATTCTGAAACCGAACTAGAAGATGAAACTGAAGAAATCGATGAGAGTGACTGCATTACACTGGAGAACATCCCTAATCTACAGTTGACCTTAGCTGAAGATGAAGACGATGAAGACTACGACGAAGAGTAGTAGTAGTGATGGCGGCACGCGCGGACGCAGTGGCTCCTCTCTGTCCTGATAATGTGGTGTCTACATGTTTGTCTTCGTCGGTGTGTTCGAATGATTTCATGTTTTCATTGCACTTGTTTGTCCTAATGCGCACATACAGCCGTGGGACTCTTTTTGACATCGGAAACACAGCAATCTGCAAATTAAACCCAGCACACGCCGGCGCCCGTTTCGACACCGACCACCACCACACCACCACAGACTGATCCATCCCACTGCACCACAGAGTGACAGAATTTATTTTTATAAAACTAGTTTGAGGAGTGCCTACATTCAAATGGCCACATCTTCTTCAATTCCATGTGTTAGACATCGTTGGAAAGCTTAGAAACTACACTTTCAGAATCTGTAAATAACTCAAAATGCCCCCGGGAGACTTGTTGCTGGTTTTCTCGTGGCTGGTCACATATAAAAAAAATCTATCTAATATACCCAAGAGTCATAAAAAGAACAAAACTCATATAATCTACAGTTCAGTCTTGCTTGAAGCAGGTCAAAGGTTTTCATGAATCAATACTGATTTAATAACCTTAAATACAATGGTACATGTAATCTTCCACAATGTCTACACTGACCCCCTGGATGGAAACAGGGGTCACTGGTGCCTTGGTTCTCCTCAGGTCCACTACTAGTTTCTTAGGTCGTTTTCACACCTGACCAAGAGGTCTCGGTTTGATTGGGGAGCTGAAAGTTGCAACATTGTTGCATTTATCACTAGTTTCGGTTCTGCTTTCACACTGTGATTTCTAAAGCGCACCAAACTTTCTGAGCAACATCACATGATGGCCGCAAGAGTGAACGCTTGCGCGTTTTAGCTGCCGCTACCCCCTCAGCTTTTATGGTTTTTAAGTAATTTTATCACATGTGGACTCTGCAGCTGTTATCTATGTGTTGAACATTCGTAAATCCAGTCTTCCTACTCGTAAATTAGCTGCAATCCATATCTGTGCGTGTTGGACTACCTGCTGCCTCCGCCGCTGCCATGGCTCTGGCAACTATGTGGGCTTGTTATGTGTGGCTTGTGCTGGCCTGGATCGTCCTGTCTCTAGTCCATCATCCAACGACAGCACTGCTCCAGTACTCTGCTGCTGAGCTTCTTAAGCTCCGCTTACATCTGCATGTGCCACCACCACCAGCTTTGCTGCAGCACCCGGACATTTTACACCTGCCCCGTCGGAAATACATTCACCGCGGCTCCCGCCGGAACCTCCGGTGGGACGGATCCAACTCCATCAAGTCCTTCTGGTCTACTGCTCGGCGTCCACTGAGGAACACCGGTCGCTGCGCTGATCACAGTGTGCTGGCCCGCCTGGCTAGGTCAGCTAACACGGCTCCCACCAACAACAGGACTACTGTCAACTTCGGTCTTTTCAACATCCGCTCACTCACGAGTAAGGGGTACTTTGTGCAGGATCTCCTCGCTGACCGTAAATTAGACTTTCTATGTTTAACTGAAACGTGGCAGCAGCCGTATGACTTTATTCCACTTAACGATGCTACTCCTCCGGGGTTTGTTTACATCGCTCAACCTCGTGATACTGGTCGAGGGGGAGGTCTCGCAATAATCTACCGCGAGAAGTGGAAGATAGCGCCTGTGAATGTTCCTGTCTGTCACTCATTTGAGGCAACTGTATGCCAGCTCTCTGGACCTACTCCCACTATTGTTACCGCCCACCGAAGCCCAACAAGGATTTTATTACTGATTTTGCAGCCTTCCTGATGCATCTTTCCACACTCTCACCAAACATAATACTTCTGGGGGATTTTAACATTCATATGGACAATGCCAACAATACACTCACAAAAGACTTTACATCCTGCTTGGACAGCTTTGGACTGCAGCAATATATCAATTTTCCTACACATGCTAAAGGACATATCCTGGACTTAGTCTGCTGCTCAGGTGTTATACCTGTTGACTGCAAAGCAGATTCCCTCCCTGTCTCAGACCATATGTTTTTATCATTCAGTGTTAATCTTTCACTCTCCAAAGCTAACCCCCCACGCAATATAACTTTTCGTAAAATTAAGGACATTGACTTGGACAATTTATCTTCTTGTATCAACAGCCTTCCCAGTGTTGACAGGTTTTCCACACCAGATGAACTACTCTCACACTATAACAACAGCCTTCATAACCTTCTAAACAATCTCGCTCCACTCAAAACCAGATCTGTCACATTCACTCATACTGCACCTTGGTTTACTCCCACTCTTAGACAGTTAAAAGCAAAAGGACGTCAACTTGAAAGACTACAGGAAAACTGGTCTCACTGTGCACAAAGACATGTATTCAAATCATATTCTCTCCTACAAGGACTGCATTTCTACAGCTAAATCCATATACTTTTCTGGTTTAATCAGTTCAAATGAGGGTAATTCTAAGGCCCTTTTCTCCCTACTTACAAATATTACAAAACCGCCAGATTCACTCCCTCCCGACCTGTACTCCTCTGATTTCTGTAACACTTTGGTATCATTTTTTTCTTCGAAAATTGAACACATTCACCAACAGCTTATACCCACCTCTGTTTCAACTTCCTCTGCCTCTGTTTCAATTGCCCCCACCCACACACTCTCAGTATTCACCTTGCCCTCAGTCAATGAAGTCTCTAAATTCATTCAAAAATCCAAATCTTCAACCTGCCAATTAGACCCGCTTCCCACTATTCTTGTTAAAGCCACCCTCCCCTCTCTGTCCCCTCTTATCACAGACTTTATACACTCTTCCCTTACCACTGGTGTTGTTCCTTCCGCCCTTAAAACAGCTGCTGTAACCCCAATACTCAAGAAACCTGGTTCAGATCCCAATAACCTCAATAATTTGCGTCCAATTTCAAATCTTCCATTCATTTCCAAAATTCTTGAAAAAACAGTTGCTGCTCAACTCCATACTCACTTGTGCTGCAATAATTCATATGAACAATTCCAATCTGGTTTCCGTCCCCTCCATAGCACTGAAACAGCACTCCTTAAAGTCACTAATGACCTCCTCCTCGCTGCTGACTCCGGTTCACTATCCATTCTCCTTCTGCTTGATCTGACTGCGGCCTTTGACACAATTTCACATACCATCCTTCTGGACAGACTTTCCTCTCTTGGCATTACAAATACACCTCTAAACTGGTTTCATTCATATCTTTCGTTCATTCAGTTAAAATCATTCACCTTCCATCCAGTCCCCGTCACCTCAGGTGTCCCCCAGGGTTCTGTCCTGGGGCCCCTGCTGTTCATTATTTACCTTCTCCCCCTCGGTCACATTTTCCGCAAACATCATATTCACTTTCATTGCTACGCGGATGACACCCAGCTCTACCTTTCAACCAAACCCAACTCCACACTCCCACCTCTGTCCTTCACCAACTGTCTCCTTGAAATAAAATCCTGGTTCACCTCAAACTTCCTTAAATTAAATTGCAGTAAAACAGAGCTTCTACATTAAAATCTACATTAAACAAACTCCATAATTTCTCCATTCCCATCGATAATTCCTCCATCTTTCCCTCCCCTCAGGTCAAGAGTCTGGGCGTCATCCTCGACAGCACCCTCTCCTTCGCCTCCCATGTCAATAACATTACTCGGTCTGCCTACTTCCATCTTCGCAACATCAACCGGCTTCGTCCTTCTCTCACTCGTCACTCCACTGCTGTTCTTGTTCACAGTCTGGTCACCTCCCGTTTAGATTATTGTAATTCTCTTCTCTTTGGCCTTCCGCATAAAACCCTCCATAAATTACAACTGGTCCAAAACTCAGCCGCCCGTATCATCACACGCACCCCTTCAATCCATCACATCACATTTATTTTACAACAGCTCCATTGGCTCCCCATCACATATTGCATCAACTACAAAATACTGCTTCTTACCTTCAAAGCTGTCCACAATCTCGCCCCTCCATATCTTTCTGACCTCCTCCACATTGCTACACCTGCCCGCACTCTCAGATCCTCTTCCTCCATCCATCTCACTGTCCCCCCTGCCCGTCTTGTTACCATGGGGAGCAGAGCATTCAGCCGCTCTGCTCCCCAGCTCTGGAACTCACTCCCACCTGACCTCCGTAACACAGACTCACTACCACATTTCAAATCCAAACTCAAAACTCATCTGTTTAAACTAGCTTACTCCCTCTGATCACAGCTGCATTGCCTAATTTAAATTGTATTTTGCATTTTTCTGTTTTTATGATTGATGGTGTAAGGTGACCTTGAGTGTCAAGAAAGTCGCCTATAAATTAAATGGTTAATCGCACACGATTAATCGCACACTTTTATCTATTCTAAATGTCTCATTAATTATCATTTTAATACTGTTTTAATACTGTGCAAATGTTTTTTATTGAAAACAACAACGTGTAATGTTTTATTTCACACTAACATTCTCACTTTGAGCAGTCATTCACATTTGAAGCAAAGTTTCACACAATTTAACACTGTCAATAAACAGATGACAAAAAAAAATACTTGGTTAAAAAAAAGCCTCTTCAACAACCCTTTTTAAGGGATCAAAACAGGGTGATCCAAAATAAAGTTACAAAGTGCACATCATTGTAAACTAGGACTCAGCCTATAGTGCAGTTAAACTATGGCTTAAACTTTCCAGCCTCTTATTTCTCTCCGGAAAGAATGAACATTACTTGGCCATGGCTGCAGTAAGCTTGTTCTTAGTTGCGGTATCTGTATGCCTCTGCTGAAAGCCATCCATTGTTGCCTGGGGGCGGCGGACAATTCGCATTCCCCCTGTGTTTGGCCATCAAGTGGTATTTCAGACTGGATGTGCTGCGGTGATAATGTAGTTCACACCAACAATACACACAGATAACTTTGGTCTTGTCAGTCGACCCATCTGGCAACTTTTTGAAACTTAACTTTCCATTCAGAATCTTGTTCGCATCCATTTCGGCATTTCGCACTTGACATCCACACAAACCGACAGCCTACTCTTTTACAGCTAGCGAGCAGACAAGACCAAACACATGTGTGGGTCGTGCCTATTGTTTTGTTTCCGGTTTACAATCGGATCCTGTAGTTTTTGTAATGTTACTAGCAGTGGCCACAGCATATAAAAAACTACAAGTTCACTAGGTCACAAAGAGCGTTAATCACGTGATTAAAAAAATGCCGCCGTTAAAATTGATTTGCGTTAATGCGTTAATAATGCAATATTTTTGACAGCACTAGTAAATATATCATGTAAAAGGTATATAGTTAGATGTGATGAGACTGATCTGAGCAAAATGGATATCACCTCTTTTGTGTTTGATTTTGAAATGAAAACATGATACTATATTTTTCTTTGATTTTTAAATTGAAGGACTGCTTTGAGTGAATCACAGAGCAAATGATATGACAAAAGAAGAAAGAGAGGCACAGAAGGGCAGGATCTTGTGGAAAAACAGAGATCAGTCTGGTTAGTCTGTTTCAGGTTTTCTGTTAGCTTTACCACTGACTGGCATTTTGTGAGAGCATATAGAGGACTGGAACCCTGCCAGCTGGAAACACCTGAGGATACAGTAAAGACACCAAGTCCCACACTATCAATGAGGAATGATTTTTTTCATTCAGTCAAACATTCACGGTGGTAATACTGATGGGAACTGATCTCACACCTGATGAGTTATTTCATAACTGATCTGGTCAGTGGGATACTTGGAGGGCCCATCAGTCTGTGTGTGTGTGCGTGTGATGAAATTACAGCAGAGATGTTGCCTGACCCCGGATCAGACTTCCCCTGTGAAAACATTGAAGATAAGATGACCATGTTGTTACGCGTCACTCTCTGTGTCTTTCTCTCTCTCTCTGTGTCTTTCTCTCTCTCTGTCCTCCCACCAGGTTAATGTGAGCCACACTCTCTTATCCTTCCTACTTTTCCTTCGATCATTTATCTGCTTCCCAGTATTGTTTGCTGCCATACAGGAGATGAGTAATACACACACACATGCATGCACACACAGATACGCGAAATATGAAACATTCTGTTGTGGAGTGGTGGAGAGAAGGTTTATTTAATGGTCACATGACTATGTAAAAGGGCTTGCTTATTTATTGGAAGTGACACTGAATGACTCATCGTAGACTGCTCTCGTGTCACATCCTGTTTGCCTGCCATGGCTGGTTAACTCTGAATTTTCCATTTTAATTTTGTGGCTCTCCCCTAGTGCTTCATTAAAGTTAGCACTTGGAGGATATTTGGTACACAGCCACCACTATAGTGACAGTGAATTCCCTTGGAGGGTCAAATGGTCAGCATTTCACAATCAAAACTGTACAACAAATGGCTATCAACTAACAAAGCATTAGTAGACCAGGTTCTTTTGAAGCAGACACACAGTATCCTTTTACATAGTATTTCTGTCTACATGTAAGGATATCAGCCCATCCAGCTGGATGGCTGTGTCTGGAATGTTGTCATGAAGCCACATTTCTCTGAGATTAAATTTGCAGCAAAATGGCTCTCATTTCTCTGTGTGTAGTATTATACCAGTTTATTTTCCAGTGATTGGGCATCGGACAATAGAAATGATAGGACAGTTGGCCTGTTGGGTTTTGCATTTAGAATAGTATGGAACCCAGCCTACATATGACATTATTAGTTTCCTCGCGCATCACCTCCTGCATTTCCTTCCTTGGGCAATTGCAACAGATAATGGAAAGTGCGAAGGTGCATCTACTTTACTTTAGCTGTGAATAACACTCTCTGCTGTTCCTCTCCTCTAAGTCTCAGCACCTGCTGATTCAGTGGGATGCAGCAGCATGGATCCAGGGCTCAGTGGTGACTGCACTGTTATTCAAGTCAAAGTGAAAGGATTCACCTTACTGTTATTATTGTCCCTCTGAAAACTGCTGGGAGAGATATAACAAAGCTCTCAGGCAGGGATAGCTGTCTCCATCAATAAACAATCTCTGATCTTTGTTGAACATGGCTGTTTGAGCAGATGTATCAAGTCAAATAAATAGATGGGAGAGTCCATTAAATCCAGATCTTCTTCGTAAGAGACAGCAGCAATATATGCTGAACTACAAAATAGAAAACACGTCTTTGTCATGTTGTTATAGTGTTAAATTGAGAAGTATTTATCTCAAGTATCACACCAAGGTACATTTTTGAAGCAACTGGGTGTTCCCATTTTCTAACTGCATACTTTTACAACTTTTTACTCTTTACTCTTACGAAAGGATAATTGTTAAGTTTCTCCAAAGTATCTAAACCACTTTATTTTGAGGCAAACTGAAAGTGACCCCTACTTGAAATGTTGCTAACAGACTTAGACTGGGATTTTACTTTATTGATCCCAATTTGGGAAATTATTTTGTTGCAGCAGCAGGTTCAACATACACATAACATAAATATATAATAAAGAAGAATAAGGATGATAAAAAATAACTAAGTATATAAAGTATATAAAAGATGACAGAATGTTTAAACAAGAATAACAGTAATTGTTAAAAATATAACTTTGTATAACTAAATCTATAGTTCTATAATATGTATTATAATATATAATACATATTTCACAATATATATTATGATAATATATCATAAAATACAGTATAACTAAGCATATAAACAAAGAATAAAAGCCAGTCTTAAAGTGAGAAAGGCAGAGCTATAAACAATGTACTAGAAAAAATATGTGCAAGTTCCAAGTGATAAATAAATGTAAACAATAAACAGTAATGTGCAATATTGCAGTAGAGCAAATAATATGTGAATATTGAACTGTTGGAGTTTGTGTGGTCAGTGGAGATTAACTGTTTAAATTACTATTGTATAGTGTGATGGCTCGTGGCAGGAATGATTTCATGAAGCGGCCCTTGTGACAGCGGACCTGAAGCAGTCTATTGGAAAAGGAGCTCTGCTGTCTGTCCATGAAGTGGTGAAGAGGATGTTCAGTGTTATCCATGATTAACAGTCTGTCCAGTGTCCTCCTCTCCACCACCTCCTCAAAGGTGTCTAATTTGCAGCCAATAATAGAGCCAGCCTTCCTGATCAGTTTGTTCAGTCTGTTGGTGTCACCAGCTCTGCTGCTGCTCCCCCAGCACACTGCAGCAAAGAAAGGTACACTGGCAACAATAGACTGGTAGAAGATCTCCAACATCTTGCTGCACATGTTGAATGATCTGAGGATCATTCAGCATGGCCAAGACCAAGGAAATGGTGATCTATTTCCTCAGGAAATAGAGTCTGCTCATCCCTGTCTTGTAAACAGCACTGATGTTAGTTTTCCACTTCAGTCTGTTGTGGAGACGCACTCTGAGGTATTTGTAATTCTCCACCACTGTGACATTCTCCCCCAGCATACACAGTGGTTGTGTGGTCATCCTGTTCTGTCTGAAATCAATCACCATCTACTTGGTCTTGGCCACGTTAAGCAGCCGGTGATTTCTAACAGATCATTCCCACCCAGGACACCACTGTCGGCTCTCAGCAACTACACTGAACAAAAATATAAACGCAACACTTTTGTTTTTGCTCGCATTTTGCATGAGCTGAACTCAAAGATCTAAAACATTTTCTATATACGCAAAAAAATCCAAAACAAAACGTTTTTCACAAATATTCTTCACAAATCTGTCTAAATCTGTGTTAGTGAGAACTTCTCCTTTGCCAAGATAATCCATCCCACCTCACAGGCGTGGCATATCAAGATTATTGCACAGGTGTGCCTTAGTCTAAAATGTTCAGTTTTATCACACAGCACAATGCCACAGATGTCGCAAGTTTTGAGGGAGCGTGCAATTGGCATGCTGACTGCAGGAATGTCCACCAGAGCTGTTGCCCGTGAACTGAATGTTCATTTCTCTACATAAGCTGTCTCCAAAGGTATTTCAGACAATTTGTCAGTACATCCAACCGGCCTCACAACCGCAGACCACGTGTAACCACACCAGCACAGGACCTCCACATGCAGCATGTTCACCTCCATGATCGTCTGAGACCAGCCTGATCCAAATATCTACTCAAGTAAAGTAAAAAGTACAGGCTCTGAAATGTACTCAAAAGTATTTTTAAAAGTATTTCTATTGCATGATTTGCTGGCTGCAAAGCTATTAAACAGGATAATTGATATGGAATCTACTTTAGCAATGTTATTGTTTGAATAAACACTACCTGCAAGGTATCCCAATGTACTTCACTATATAGTTCTTTCGGCATTTTTATACCATGGTCTGGGTGAATACTCGATTCTGATTGGCTGCAGGGTGTCTGTTAAAAAGTGTTGTAGGACACCTATAAAAAAGTCATGGTCAAATAGCCTGATTGTTCTAAATTATTGTGCTGGCTCAAACTAGTTGGTAACCGTGGCAACAGAAACTCAGAACATACGTTAACATACGTTATTTCACAGTTTATTTATCACAACGGCAAGACAGTAGAAAACATGAGTGATTTTATAGTTTCCTTTAACCTATTTGGTGAATTCGATAATTTTGAAGACTGGGATGCAGCAGAAGAAAAAGAGAGAAGAGAATATAAGAAGAAGGAGATGTGACACAAGGAGGTGACACCGGAGGAATTTAACAATTTAGAGGATGACAAGGACGAGGTAAACAAAAAGAAAACCACAAAATGGGCAGTTAAAGAGACTTCCTGGCTCAGAAAAACATGGACATCAACTTTGAGATTTACACTGCCACTACTCTCAATGACATTTTGCGACTGTGGCCAGAGCCGGTTACCTTGGCAACGCATCACAATGAGAAATATTAAATAGTCCACTAAGCTGCTTCTTGTGAAAAACTTACGATTTCAATGGTAAAAAACAACAATGTATTAATAATTGATTTAATATTTATTTCTTTCATAAGTGACCATGGTATAAGCGGGATAATGCCCTTTGAGGTGTCCATTATCAGAAATTACTTTGCGTCGGATGGTTCACGCCTCTGCATCATCCATTCATTTCTGATAATGGACACCTCGTCGGGCATTATCCCTTACGTATTGTACAATTAAGGTTAACACATCACACTTCTGACCGGGATTAGCTTGTAAACTATGGTGTCACAAATCATGCTCATAGGCCCAACTCATAATCAACCTTTTTAGTAGCACTTTTTTTTAATAGCACATTAGGCAACAATTGTTTCTCACTGTACAGGTGTTGTGTTATTGTGAGTGACACACCCAGGGACTACAGATGAAAATAACTAAGCTTCTCTAGCCATTATATCCCCACCAATTAAATTAATAAAAAATAAAAAGACAAAACAAATTTGTACACTGTGCATTCAGTGAAGCTCAATGAAAAACCCTTCACAATGAAGACACAATTCCTGTGCTCCTCTGAACAGTAACTCACTATTGCCACATTTCCACTAGCATGGCTCGACTCAACTCGACTCTATCCGGTTGTTTTGTGTTTCCATTAGGGATAGTACCTGGTACCCGATACTATTTTTAGTACCTGCTCTGGCGAGGTTCCAAGTGAGTAGAAGTGATACTATATGTGTGATGTTAACAGCCTGTCGGCCACTGATCTGCTGGAGAGTGTCATCACTGGTCTGCGACGTCCAACACCGGAAAAACAATCCCGCCCCCTCCATTGTAACGCTGGGCAACAGCAACCGCTGACTTTATTCTTTATTCTCACTCGAGGGAAATGGCTGCTCGTAAAATATCAGAGTGTTCTGCCTTGCAGCCCGAAGCCTTTTCTGGGTTTCTTCTCTTGCTTTGTGTGTGACAAAAAGCTACAAACCGAGCAGCAAATACAACATCGCCTCGATGTCCTCCATTGTTTGTCGGCTCTGTTTGCGTCACGTACAAATTGACGTCATGGCAGTTTCGCGCAGCTGTGGTATGACGACCCCACCTACGCTGAGGAGGTACTATGAAGTACTCAAATGTAATGGAAACTCAACCAAACCAAGAAGAGCAGAGTAGAACCGAGTCGAGTAGAACTGGAACTGTGTAATGGAAATGCGCCATATGTTTACACCTACACAATACACACTAGACCCCCCCATCTCTCTACATTGCATCACTCCATCCCTCTATGTGAGTCTAATATGAAGGCATGGTAAACAAAACAATGTAACAAACTCTTTTGTTGAACTTCAAGAGAAGCAGGTTCTCAAAGTTCCCAACTCTTAATCAAAAAATTTTAATAACACATCAGGCAACAATTGTTTAACACTGTACAGGTGGGTTATTGTGAGTAGCACACCCAGGAACTACAGATGAAAATAACTAAGCTTCTCTAGCTATTTTCTCTAGCTATTTTCTGGTACAATAAACACTGTGCAATGTCCCTGCCAAATAAATTAAAAATGGAAAAAAAGAAAAAGTTGCACACTGTGCATTCAGTGAAGCTCAATGAAAAACCCTTCACATTAAAGACACAATTCTTGTGCTCCTCAGATAAGTAACTCATCATATGTTTACACCAACACAACACATACTAGAGCCCCCTCTCCATCTCTCTACACTGCATCACTCCATCCCTCTATGCAAGTCTAATGTGAAGGCATGGTAAACAAAACAAATCTAACAAAACCTTTTGTTGAGCTTCATGAGAAGCAGGTTTTCCAAGTTCTCAGAAAGTAGCTTAGCCCTCTTGGGTCTAAAAATTATTCCTGCTGTGTTGAGCTGAAGAGACAGGTGGCACAAAGATGGAAATGTTTTCAGGATGTCCATGGTATCAGTTGGACTGCCCAGGTAGGACTCTAGTTCCTTGGTGTTACCATCCTGTTGATCCGTCTGCTTGATTGTCGAAAAGAAGTCCTCCTCCTCCGCCAAGGGCAGAGAGTCACCAGACTGGGCTGCACTGCTCTGTTCCTTCAGGTGGGTTTTGATGTAGTCGAGGCCTATGGGGGATACAAAACCAAATGAAGAAACAGAATTAGCATACAAGAGAAGGGGGTGGACAGAGAAAGGAGGGACTGAGAGCAAGGGAGGGCGAGGAAACTGTTAAATAGTTTGAGAACTGGTATTGGAGCTTCTCAGAGTACAGTCATTTAGCCTCTTTCACCGCCTTGCTAAACTTGTACTTCGCTCTTTGAATCTGTCTTTGTCCCAACTCCTGAAGGCCTCTTCCTTTACCAACCTTAGCTTTCTGAGTTTGGCTTTGAACCAGGGTTTGTCATTGTTGTAACTCACCCTGGTGCATGATGGAACACAGCAGTCCTCGCAGAAGCTGCTGTAGGACGTCACAGCCTCTGTGTACTCATCCAGACTGTTGGTAGCAGTCCTGAACACATCCCAGTCAGTAGAGTCCAAACACGCCTGGAGATCCTCCACTTCCTTGATGTCCTCACTACAGGTTTGCAGAGCTTTAGTTTAGTTTGCACATCCAATTCAATTTTGCACATTCAAAGTTCAGTATATGGGTCAAAGATGAATAAGGATCTAAAAAAATGAAAAAAAAAAAAAAAAAAAAAAAAAAAAATCTAATTGGCTAAAAATGCCCATTAAGTTACTTTCTACCTTTATTAGAGTGTTCTGTATACCACTCAACAACAGGAAGTTGTTGTGAGAATACAATAAACATTTTTCAGTGAATCGTGATTTCTCCCATGAAAAATGTCCTTCCTGGGTAACATCAATGGATTTGAAAATAAATTAAAATGTTTATTATTGTTTTGGCATTCAAAAGTTTATAGATAACAACAGTTAGAGCCCACCAAATAATTACTGCTCAGAAAACAACATTTTCAGCAGAATTAATGTAATGCATTTAAACATTTATAGTGAAATTGCTTCATTCGTTCCTGTTTGTCACACTATAGTTAATGCCAAAAAGAGAAAAATGATAGAAAATGTCTTAATTTTTTTTTTACATTATAAGTAAAAGGGTTGTTATTGTATCCTCAACTCAAAAAACACGATACTGTAATATAACATGAAATCTGGGTTAAATTATTTGACTCTGCCATTGTTACCCAGAATGTCATGCTGTTAGCCAGGAATGACCATGATCAAGTATTTCATGAAAGGCTGTTTAAGGAACATAGTTTTTAACAAACATATTGCAAAGAAACTGACAACTAAAGATTTGAAGAGTTAAAATTCTTTAATCCTTTCATCTTTTTCATGCAACAATGTAACTTGTGCAACACAGCAATGTAACTGGAAGGAAACAGGTTTGGTGACTTTTTTTTTTTTTTTTTTTTTTTTCAAAAATTCAAACTTTTTTTTCCACAATGTCAGAGTTAAAGTCACTATGTGACCAAGTCATTTTCAATGTTAGAATATTAAACTGTTCAAAAACCTTGAGTTGATTTTTCTAAACACAAAGACGAGTAAACACTTAAAATGCAATGGATTTGATTACACAATAAAATGAACTAAAAGCAACAAATCTTTCAAAGATGTATAGGTGTCTTGGGCTTAGCTTTGAATTTAGATTTGTAGTAGCTAGAAACAAAACAAATGACATAATGGTTTGATCAATTACCTCGATGCCAATTGCTCCAGAAGAAATGTATCCTGGTATAAGCTATCATATTGCTTAACTTACATATCGAGCCTTTTGCAAACAAGTGTAAACCTATTTTTTAATCCTTTTTAACTGATCTGCAGAATCACTTTATTACTAAATCACAATACCTTGCTCTCTTTTTCTCGAGATACTCAGCCCTAGCTTGTGGGTCAGCATTCTTCCTGGCCCTGAAAAGTCTTTGCCTTTCTTTATTAGACAGCGGCATCTGCAAGAACAAAACTGACCCTTAAACATCAAAAGCTATACTCATTTTTGGGTAATAGCTTCACAATATCTATGACAATGTCCTGTGTTGCTATCATTGAAAAAGATGGCAAAAATACCACAAAAGTTCAAAAATACACAATACTAGTGCTAGGCGATTTTTGCTAAAATGTGAATTTTTTTTTTTTACTCCACAAAGATTGAGATCTACGATTCTCACACAATTTTTTTTTCAACATTTTTAAAAATTTCTATAAACTGTATTGAAAATTTTTTGAACATTGATAAAAATTAAAACAAGGAACAAGAAGCCTTAGTCAACTGCTGAGGCTTAAAAAGGCACATACATCACACCTTAAAACTGAATCCTTGTAAATAAAACAACAAAATCAACAAAAATAAATAGATAAATAACCATCTTTTTCTGTTATTATATGTGTGTGCAATTTGGTATAACATGCAGTGTAAACAAGATCAAGATCAAAATGTAAACTTAAAAATAAAGTGCAGTAGTGATGTACACCATCCTTTCCTGATCCAAGTTCCATGAGTTGAGACTTTCCAATAATCCCACTGCATATTCGTCACCTGTGTGGTCTTCTGGGAAGAATGCCGTCTGTAAGCACCGACTTTTCATAGTGAAATCACTGCTGATGAAATGAAGCGTCAGGCTCATGTATGGTTCCATGGTTCAACTTGACCAGAAATCTGTTGTCGCAGCAAAGTAAGTGACGTCTTGCAGTTCTGTCTCGACTGTGGCTCTGGTCTCGGAGTACAAAGCAGGCAGTGTAGTGTGTGAAAAGTAGTTGCGAGACGGCATCTCGTATCGTTTATCCAGCGTCTTCACCAAGTGCTTGAACCCGTCATTTTGAACGGTGTTTATGGATGGCCATATCTTTAGCCAAAAAAAGGGTTACAGCCTCCGTTGAGTTATAGATGTTTGTGTGGTCGGGCGACCTGGCTTTTTCTTTTTTGGATTGTCTTTCGTTGCTTGTTTGTATTGTATTTTGTGGTGCCGCTCCAAGTGATTGAGCAGGTTTATGGTGTTATCTGACTTGGTTTTGACAATGCATGACATTGCATACAGATGGCTTGTTTTTGCAGGTCATCGTCGGGAGCAAAACCGAAAAAGTTCCACACGCTGGAAGAATGTGGTCCTTTTTTCGGCACGAGAACTTCGCTGGCTCGCCCGCTGGCTTGGCCACATTCGTCGTGGCCATCGTCTGCGCTGCCTTCAATGTTCATTTGGTCACTCATTTCTCTCTTTGGTCCATCACCAACTGTGCTGACGCACTTGACTGCATTGAGTGCTCCCTGCATTAAAGCTAATGTGCTAATCAAGTGCAGTAAATGAGTGTTGGGTGTCGGGTTGCCATAGCAATGGGGACCTTGCTGCATGAGGAGACGGACAGAACACAATCTGAATACTTTGTTAAATCAATAGCTTAATTTGCTTTACAGAAGAAGCATTCACAAGCAAAATAAAATACAGAATGCAGCGTGATGTCATAGAATCGCCGCAGTTCGATCTTATCAGGAATGAGATCGCACGAGCATCTGAATCTAGATCGAGGGTCTATTTTTGATTAATCGCCCAGCACTACACAACACTGCTTCTTTTATTGAATTAATCAATTGCTGTTATTAATAATAATAAAAGTATAACAATACAACATCAAATCAATGCCTAAAAAGCTACAGATACCGATACAAATCTGAATTGATTAACATGTCCATTCTGGATAACAGAGGACATGTCCTGGGTAACGGAATATCTTTGTTATCCAGGGAGGACATATCGTTATCCAGGAAGGACAAAAAAACAATTTTTCCTTTATTATCAGGCACTAACTGGGTCTACTGTGTAAAATATTAGCTTAATCTTCAACACATCAATGTCATATTTCACATTCAAATTTTTTTTAGCGTTATCCAGAAAGACACATTATGGTGGTACATCATGTACCACCGAGCGAAAAGGTCAAATTATCAACATTTTAAGAGAGACTGACCTTCTGATATCTTTTGGGGGTCCTTCAGAATCTGTTGGCTGATGCAGCACCCTGCCACATGACTATCCATATCCAATTATAGTCATGTATAGCCACTTTATGTCTGTTACCCAGGAAGGACATTAGAGAATCCAAAAATAGGGACAAAAGTATTTCTTGAATAAAAATGTAAATGAGCTTAGTGTTGTTACTATATTTGTAGGTTTCATTACAAACATCAACACATTATGCCCCAGTACATCATTTATGCTTTTATTGAGATTTTTGACATTTTTAGCATATTTTTGTGCTTAGATTTTTAGCCCGGACGTTATCCAGGAAGGACAGTTTTGTACTTTTGAGCTAAATAGCTCCTTGAATTTTCATTTCTTATGCTAAATACTCATATGAGTAAATAAAGTGGGGAGAGTTGAAAATGTAGCGTTTTAAAATTTTTATATATTTTTAACATTATAAACATGCCTCCACACACCAGAATCGACATGCCACGTCTTTGACCCATATATAGTAATTGTAATATATATTTCCCATTTCAATTTTGCACAGTTGCTCAGTATATATACTTGTTTTATTGTTGTGCATTTTATTATGTTGTATATTTGTTACTTACATATATCCTTAGTATTAATATTCAGTTTTTTTAATTTTGCCTTTATATATATATATTTCTTTCTTGTTCTTTCTTTCTATTTTTATTCTATTTCTGTAATTCTATCTTGTACGGAGCACTGCTACAAAAAAACAATTTCCCCTCGGGGATCAATAAAGGAATCTGAATCTTTAGTTTTGCTGGAAATTGAATAAAACCTACAGATTAACATCTGACTTCATGAAATGAAAAGAAAAAAAACCCACAAGTTTCACTATAACATTACTGCTGTTAACAGTACTGTTTACTGTTTTTGAGTTTTAACAATAGCACCATCTACCTAAAATCATTTCCCCAGACAATGTTTGTATCCCTAAGAACATGAATTCATGTTAATCTAGATGCTCATAGCAATAATGTCTGCACTGTAAAATGTTAGGTAGTCAAATGAGCACTAACACACTTGGATGTGGTGCTCATTTTAATATTTTGAGCGCTCATGAGTACTGAGCACCACGCTTATGTGCAGCCCTGGTCATAACGTTACAGCTGACTAGTAGAAAAAAGCGCGGTAGCTAGCACTAATGACTTACCTTTATGTGTTTCCTGAGGTTTGACAGACTGTTCTTGAACGCCAATATTTCCTGGAGGTAGATCAGTCATTACGTTCACAGCTGTCTATACTGATCTGTTACTGATGCCGTAGTTTCTAATCGGTATGCTGCGCATGTGCACTATGTCAATATGGTGTTGAGCTCATGGTTCAGTGCTACTGTCATGCTTACTTTGCATCGTCGTCATGTGCCTTTTAAACTAAGTTTGAAGCAACTCTGCTTGACGTGTTTTTGAACACATTTTTCAACATGGTGTCAGAAGATTTCTTCCGGATTTTTTTTACGGACAAGTGATTTTCTAGGTTTTTTCGAGCGAGGAGAAGTACAGTCGGTTAGACACATGGACGTATAACAACGCGGCTAAACAAAAAACATGGCGGACAGATTCCGGAGGCCGGACCCACTGCACGGCAACATTGCAGAAAATTGGCTTATCTTTGAACAAGAGTATGACATCTTTATTGCGGCAGCACACTTTGACAAGCCGGCCCGCACACAAGCGTACATTCTCCTCAATCTGCCAGGACCAGAGGCCATTGAACGTGTGTCTTTTGTGTATATGGGAGAAGTAAGAGAACAAGGCCAGGATGGAAACATCCTTGTTCCCACTGAATCCAAAGGGGACCCTGAGTGCCTCAAGAGAAAGTTTCGAGAGATGTGTAACCCTCAAACCAACATCACCATGGAAAGACACAAGTTCAACACACAAAGTCAAAGGGCTGGTGAGACAATTGAATCTCATGTCAGCGATTTAAGGATTAAAGCAAAAAGCTGCAACTTTGGAGATCTCCATGAGGAACTTATTAGAGACAGACTGGTATGTGGTATCAATAATGACAATCTGAGAAAAGTGTTATTGCGTGACACTGATTTGACATTGGCTAAGGCTATTAACATATGTCAGGTTCATAAAGTAACTGAAGAGCTCAACAAAACACTAGCTTTTCCACAACACTCTGCCGCAAGTGTTGATGCGGTCCAAGCTAAGTTCACGAGAAAACAAAAGCATAACACAAAGATGAAAGAGCATATAGAAACAAATGTAACACGGTGCATTGTTAACTGCCACAACTGTGGAGGCAGCCATGCTGCTAAGAAGGATAAATGCCCCGCTTTCGGACAGCAGTGAAATAGAGACTCATGGTATGGTTAAGCTACAGTGCCAGCTAGAAGAACAGAGGTATACATTACCATTCTTCATTGTCCAGGAAGATGTTTTGCCAATACTTGGGCTACGTGCATGCATTCAGTTGGGACCAGTTTCATTCAGCAAAGACGTTCATCAGCTGAGCCTCACTGATGATGATTTTTCACACTTAATTCAAGCTGAATATAGCGACCTCTTCTCTAATGAGCTCGGAAAGCTACCTGTAACCTACTCCATGACACTAGATCTGGATGTGAGACCTGTTGTTCGTCCTGCACATCGTATTCCTGTGGCTATGAAAGACAGAGTTAAAGTTGAGCTGGACAGGATGCAGGAACATCTGATTCTGATGCTGATTCTGATTCTGATTGTTGAGCAAAGGCAGCTCACATCACGGTAACTAGAAGAAAGAACTTCCTATGCAAGTTTCTCATAGTGTCATTCAGGAACCTTTTCTGTTTCTTGAACTTTCCTCTTGTAATTGTTTAAGATTTCCCAGCAGTTTCAGCAGTTTCCCACAGTTTGTAGCACAGGGATTTTTACTTCACCTTGTTGATGATGGATGACTCACTGTGTTTTTGTTGTTTTCTAGAAATTGCAAGGGTCTCCTGAATTCTTTTCTTGAACTAATATTTTTTCAAAATCTTTCCTGAAACTGCAGTTGCAATTACCTGTCTATGTTTTTTGTTTTTGGTCAAGGTGAACTTTGTGCGTATGTTGTCCAGCAGAGCATGGTGGAAAACTAACATTTTGTGCAATTCTCTAGGCACAGGAAACCTTTCTAACAAGTGCTGAGTTTTTGATCTGGGTGATTCTGAATCTTGCTGTTAAGTCTTTTTCTGAATTTGTCAGTTTTTCTTTTCTCTTGTTTGAGTTTTTCCTTCAGATCCTCAATTTCCCTATACAGTTTGGAATCCCTCCTCTTGATTTTTTTCCTTCCAGCACTACGATGTCTGAAATGATACGCAAACAAAGAAAATTTTAGAGGTCTTTCACTTGATATCAGACAACCATGTCTCTACCCCTGACCACCCCTTTCCCCACCTCCCCTTTCCCCACCTTCCTTGCCATGAAAGACCTGATGTCTGTACGGGTAATGCACATGCTAATGTTAACTTTATACACTACACTACTCTTTTCACCATGATTGTATGATCAAATCTATTTTCTAAAACTTTTTTGTTAAATAAATTTCTACCTTGACATCTGAGGCTCAACTTCTTCAGGACTCTGGGATGGAGGTTCTCTATCACTTTCTTTTTCTGGCCTGGCATTGGGTTCTTCTCCAATAGCGTCTCTTGCATCTCTTCTCCCTCTCACGCAAGTCTTGAACTGTCTTCACCTTCCCTAGTTGTCTGTCCTCATGCCACTTTTCTCTGTGTTTCTTTAAATATTATCTGCCGCTTTGAAAGACAAAGGGACAGTCCAGCAACCATCCCCCATGACACCTCCCAACAGCTCCAGCTGCAGTCACATCCAGCAATGCCTACCTTAAAGGCCCCCCCCCCCCCCCCCAGTGACGACTCTTTCCATCCATGAGATGGACGTCAACAAGCTCTTCAGGACACAGAACCCTTGGAAAGCAGCTGGACCAGATTCTGTCTCCCCATCCTCCTTGAAGCACTGCACTGATCAGTTGTCTTCAGTGTTCACAGACATTTTTAACATCTCACTGGAGACATGTCATGTGCCAGCCTGCTTCAAGTCTTCAACCATCATCACTGTTCCCAAGAAGCCAAGGACCACAGGACTTAATGACTTCAGACCCAGTCGCCCTGACCTCTGTGGTCATGAAGTCCTTTGAGCGCGTTGTGCTCTCACATCTCAAAGATATCACCGACCCTCTCCTGGACCCCCTGCAGTTTGCCTACAGAGCCAACAGGTCTGTAGACGACACAGTCAACTTGGCCCTCCACTTCATCCTCCAGCACCTGGACTCCGCAGGAACCTATGCTAGGATGCTGTTTGTGGATTTCAGCTCTGCTTTTAATACCATCATCCCAACTCTGCTTCAGGAGAAGCTCTCCCAGCTGAGCGTGCCTGACTCCACCTGCAGGTGGATTACAGACTTCCTGTCTGACAGGAAACAGTGCATGAAACTGGGGTAACACATCTCCGACGCAAAGACCATCAGTACCGGATCCCCTCAGGGCTGCATTCTTTCTCCTCTGCATCTCCAGTCACCAGCTCCTGAAGTTTACGGACAACACCACCTTCATCAGACTCATCTCTGATGGCCACGAGTCTGCCTACAGGTGGGAGGTTGATCATCTGGTGACCTGGTGCAACCAGAACACCCTAGAGCTCAACGCTCTAAAGACAGTGGAGATGGTTGTGGACTACAGGAAGAACTCAGCCTCACCTGCCCCCATCACCCTCTGTGACTCCACTATTGACACTGTGGAGTCTTTCCTCTTCCTGGGAACTATCATCGCCCAGGACCTCAAGTGGGAGCTGAACATCAGCTCCCTCATCAGCAGCTGAAGAAATTCAATCTGCCAAAGACAATGATGCACTTCTACACAGCCATCATTGAGTCCATCCTCACCTCCATCACCATCTGGTACGCTGCTGCCACCACCAAGGACAAGGGCAGACTGCAGCGCGTCATTAGGACTGCAGAGAAGGTGATTGATGGCAATCTCCCATCTCTTCAGGACCTGTACACCTCCAGGACCCTGAGGCATGCAGGAAAGATTGTGGCTGATCCCTCCCACCCCAGACACAAACTCTTTGAGTCACTTCCCTCTGGCAGGAGGCGGCGGTCCATCAGAACCACAACCTCAGACTTGTGCATATATATATATTTAGATTGTTATTTTTGCGTGTCATGTCATGTGTCATGCACCAACCTCACCAAAGCAAATTCCTCGTATGTGTAAAATCATACTTGGCAATAAAGCTTCTGATTCAGATTTCTCCCATTCTTCTCTGCAGATCTTCTCAAGCTCTGTCAGGTTAGATTTCAGGTCTTTCCAGAGATGTTCAATTGGATTCAAGTCTGGGCTCTGGTTTGGTCACACAAAGACATTCACAGACTTATCGGGAAGCCACTTTTTCGTTGTCTTGGCTTTGTGCTTAGGGTCGCTGTCCTGTTGGAAGGTTAACCTTCGCCCCAGTCTGAGGTCCTGAGCACACTAGAGCAGGTTTTCAAAAAAGATCTCTCTGTACTTTGCTCTGTTCATCTTTTCCTCGATCCTGACTAGTCTTCCAGTTCCTGCTGTTGAAAAACATCCCCATAGCATGATGCTGCCACCAACATGCTTCACCATTTGGATGCTATTAGTCAGGTGATGAGAGGTGCTTGGTTTCCTCCAGATGTGAGACTTGGCATTCAGGACAGAGTTCAATCTTGGTTTCATCAGACCCGAGAATCTTGTTTCTCATGGTCTGACAGTCCTTTAGGTGCTTTTTGGCAAACTCCAAGCAGGCTGTCATGTGCCTTTTACTGAGTAGAGGCTTCCATCTGGCCACTCTACCATAAAGGCCTGATTGGTGGAGTGCTGAAGAGATGGTTGTCCTTCTGGTAGGTTCTCCCATCTCCACAAAGGAACGCTGGAGTTCTGTCAGAGTGACCATCCGGTTCTTGCTGACCTTCCTGACAAAGGCCCATTTCTCCCAATTTCTCAGTTTGTCCAGGTGGCCAGCTCTAGCAAGAGTCCTGGTGGTTCCAAACTTCTTCCATATATGAATGATGGAGACCACTGAGCTCTTCAGGACCTTCACTGCAGCGGATTTTTTATTTTTTTTTTTACTCCTCCTCAGGTCTGTGCCTTGATACAATCCTGTCTCAGAGGTCTACAGACAATTCCTATGACTTCATGGATTGATTTCTGCTCTGAGATGTGCGGTCAACAGTGGGACCTTATATAGACAGAGGGGTTCCTTTCCAAATCATGTCCAATCAATTGAATTTACTACAGGTGGACTCCAATCAAGTTGTAGAAACATCTCAAGGATGATCAGTGGAAACAGAATGTACCGGAGCTCAATTTTGAGTGTCATAGCAAAGAGTGTTGCTTATGTACATGCAATATTTCAAGTTTTTATATTTAATAAATGTGAAAACATTTCTGAAAGCTTTTTCACTTTGTCATTATGGGGTATTGTGTGTAGAAAAGGAACTGAATCCATTTTCAAAAAAGGTTGTAACATAAAATGTGGGGAAAGTGAAGGGCTGTGAATACTTTCTGAATGCACTGTATTTTGGATTTTTTTTTCCCCTAAATTACATTCCTGTGTGGGTTGCAATATTCTTTTAAGATATGCAGCTGTCTGCACCAGCGCCATGCATGTGTTGTTGTTTCTCACAGATGTAACCATTACCTGAAGCGTTTACACTTCAAGTCTATTTTTTACACACATTAACGCAAGGTAGATGCTCAATAAAGAGAGACAGAATATATTTATCTACATTTTGCAATCTAGGTGGAGCAGAGTGTGCTGCTGTCTGGACAGAGTTTGCTGACAGCGAAAGCCCACATTTCCAATCATGCCTTGCTGAATTGAGTAGTTTGTCAAGTTTGTTGTTTGGTGTCAATGGCATCACTACCTTCATCATCCAGGAAGTGCTTACACAGTAATGTTTGTGATGCCTTTCCCTCCAAGCTGTTGTTCAGCGTGTTCACTTCAACTACATTATTACTGTAGTTGTATGACGGTTTTAACCTTTTTTCAATGTAATCACACTACAAGGGGAAAACAGTGTTTACAACAGCTACAGAAGGAGAAAACCATCAGCCATAAAAAATAGACCGGTGGACCCCACACCAAGGTAGGGAGTCCCCCAACCAGCCGGGCCAAGAGGGCCCAAGGACAGCGCCCCCTGCAACAGATCAGACACATCTCTCAGTGTGGAGGACCTGCCGAGGAAACACTGGAATTAAATAAATAAATAAATAAAATAAACATTTAAAAGAAGAAAAGTTCATAAGACAATAAGTAAAGTAAATAAAATAGAGTAAAATAATACAACATATAAAACATGAACATTGAATGAAATAAGATGAGTAAATGAAATAAATAGTAAATAGTCATGTCGTTAAAACATACAACTAAAATATGATAAGATAAGAAGCTTGATTAAAGGAATGAGATAAATCAAACATATCAATCGAAAGCCTGATTAAAAAGTGAGTCTTGAGCCTCTTTTTAAAAACATCAACAGTCTCTGCGGCCCTGAGGTTCTCTGGCAGGCTGTTCCACAGTCGGGGGCCATAATGACTAAAAGCCGCCTCACTGTGTGTTTTAGTTCTTACTTTTGGTATGGTTAAGAGGCCGGAGTCTGAGGACCTCAGGGTCCACGAGGGTTGATATGGTAAAAGTAGTTCAGATAAATAAGAAGGCCCGAGACCGTTAAGACATTTGAAAACTAATAAAGGAACCTTAAAATCTATCCTGAAACGCACGGGGAGCCAATGCAGCGATTTTAAAACTGGTGTAATGTGCTCCCGCCCTCTGGTCCTCGTCAGCACGCAAGCGGCTGAGTTCTGTAGTAATTGAAGATTTGAGATACTCTTTTTGGGAAGACCAGAGAGCAGGGCATTACAATAATCTAAGCGACAAGAGATAAAAGCATGCATCAGCACCTCTGTGCTGGCCTGAGAGAGAAACGGGCGGACTCTGGCTATATTCTTAAGATGGTAAAAACCTATCTTTGTTATGTTTTTGATGTGTGGAATAAAAGTAAGCTCAGAGTCAAAAATCAGAATGTGTTGGATTAAGATATTTTAGTTTTGGTAAAAGTTTCTCTCTCTGGCCTTCAGGACTAATGACTAAGACCTCTGTTTTGTCCTGATTGAGCTGAAGGAAATTTTCTGCCATCCATGACTTGATGTCTAAAATACAGTTAAAAAGGGCATCAATAGGCCCTGTGTCATCAGGAGACACGGCAATGTACAGTTGCATATCATCAGCATAACTATGGAAGCTGATGCTGTGCCTCCTGATGACGTCCCCGAGGGGTAGCATGTACAGATTAAAAAGAGGTGGACCTAAAATTGACCCCTGGGGAACCCCACACTTGATCTCATGGGTACCTGAGGAACATGCATCCCAACTTACAAAGAAGTGTTGGTCAGTGAGGTATGAGACAAACCAGTTAAAAGCAGTACCTGAGAGGCCGACCAGGTGCCTCAGTCTGTTTAATAAAATGTGATGGTCTACTGTATCGAAGGCGGCAGTTAGATCCAGTAGTACCAAGACTATGAGCTTGTGTTTATCTAAGTTGCATCTGATATAATTTAGAATCTTTAATAGGGCTGTCTCTGTACTGTGGTTCATCCTAAAACCAGACTGATAACTTTCTAAAATGTTTTTTTTTTTTGTTTAAAAAATCATTTACTTGGTTAAAAACCAGTTTTTTGAAAATTTTACTTAAAAAAGGTAAGTTGGATACAGGTCGGTAGTTATTGAGAATATTGGGGTCTAAATTGCTCTTCTGCAGAAGGGGCTTCAACACCGCCGTTTTAAAGGAGACAGGGAAGACACCTGTCTGAAGAGAGCAATTCACCATGTATAGCAGCTGTTCCTCAAAGAACCCAAAGAGAGTTTTAAAAACCGGTGTGGGAATTGGGTCTAAAAGGCAGGTTGTGGGGTTTACCTGGGAGAAAACTCGACCAAGTGTCCTTGTGTCAACCAGGGCAAAACTCTCCAGTGTTTCCTCAGGTAATACATGTGATCCAGACGTATTGGTAGCTAAAACCTGTTGAGATAAAAGACTGGATCTGATGTTATTTTTTTGCGCCTGAAGTGATCTGCAAAGTGTTCACACAGGGTATTTGTTATTGTCTTATGAGGTCTGTTAAAATTACTGTTTATTAAAAGATCAATTGTGGAGAAGAGAAATTTGGGATTATTTTTATGGTCAGAGATTAGCTTTTTGAAGTGAGAAATTCTTGCCTGTTTAATGGTGTTATTGTAAGTTTTGAGGTGATGACGTAAAATTTCATAGTGGACTGTCAGTTTTGATTTTCTCCATTTCCTCTCAGCACTCCTGCAGTTTCTTTTCAGATGCTTAATATCTTCATTTCTCCACAGAGGTGTAGGTTTTTTCCTAATTGTTTTTGTTAAAAGAGGAGCCACTGAGTCCAGCGTTGACTTCAGATTACTGATAAAATTGTCAACGATAAAATCACAGGATGCTGGTAAAATCTCTGCAGAAGTGCTCTGTAAAATCTGGATAAAATTTGCAGCCACTTCAGGAGTTAGGTAGCGTTTCCTTACTGTTCTCACTGGTGCCTCCCGCTGAATAAAACTGGCGATGTTAAAAAACACACATTGAGTTTGATTGACTCTGTTCCACTTTTGTTAAGAATAGCAAGTGTGGCCATTTTAAATGATACACAGTAATGATCAGAAAGAGCAACATTCATCACCACAACCTCAGAGATATTAAGCCCTTTGGAGATAACCAAATCTAATATATGCTCTTTGTTATGTGTTGAATGTGTTACGTGTTGAGGCCAAAATGATCCAGAACGTTTCAAAGTTCTGTAGCACATCCATCTTTGAGATTATCAACATGAATGTTGAAGTCACCCACTAACACAACACAGTCAAAATCAATACAATCAACAGACAGTAGATTGGCAAACTCATCAGAAAACTTTGCATTGTATTTTGGGGGTTTGTAGATGGTTACGAAGACTGATCGACAGGGAGACTTTGATTGAATGGCAACATATTCAAAAGATTCAAACTGACCATAACAGACTCTCTTGCATCGAATGTTATCATTAAAAAAAATGGCGACTCCGCCTCCTCTCTTATGCATTCTTACTTCACTTATGAAACTGAAATTCGGAGGGGCTGACTCACTGAGAACTGCTGTGCCATTATTTGTCCGAACCAAGTTTCAGTTAAAAACATAAAATCAAGCTTGTGTTTGATGATAAAGTCATTGATTAAGAATGATTTGCCTGCCAAAGACCTAACATTTAAAAGACCTAACTTAAATGTGCTAAAAAGTCCAACATCTCCATGTTTTAGAACATACTGTGGTTGACATGGAATACATGTTAAATTCGATGATGTGATGTTTCTGGAGAGATGGACAGATCTTCTCCTCCTACCTATTGAGACATGAATCAATGAAGCTTCCAGCACAATAGGCCCTGGCTTTTCCTTGGAAAAGTCAGGCATAACATTTGCCTTAAAAGCTGGACCCAGAACACATCAGTTACACAAATAGGTGGCTGTGCTGGGCTCTCACAAGGGGACTGGAGTAGGCTCAGATTAAGCTGTGGAGGGGGTGGTGGTGGTGGTACCCATCAGCGTTGTGGTGGTGGAGGGGGACAGGATGGTTGTGGGGGGTGGGGTGGGATTTGGGGGGACAGGATCCCAGATGGGCGAGGAGTAAGCCTGATACCAGCGCTGACAGGTTTGTTAATTTGGTCAGTAAACTCCAGCTGGAGGGAGGACGGTGATGGGATACCCAGTGAAGATGATGAGCTAGATGGAGTTTGGGTAGTTGGAGATGGTGACCTTGGTGGAGTTTTAGTAGTTGGAGATGGTGACCTAGGTGGAGTTTTATTGTTGTAACTGGAGTTGTAACTGACCCTCTTTCCCGCTTTTGCATTCCTTCAGGAGAAATGGAGTTGTAAAACATCCCAACTTTTAAGAGTTATTGACCATTTGGAATGTTCACAGGGAGGTGTGATTTCGGAGAGAGATGGATGGATGGATGGATGTCTGGCTTAGAAACACCTCTTCCACATTCTTTCAGGGAAGCGGGAAATACCAACACTTCTACTTCAAAGGTTACCTTTTACCCAGGATGTTTCTCATGGAGATGGTAATTCTTTCTTGATAGCCCTATGAGAGATAAGGACAATAAAACTGTCTGGATGAACAAGTGCCATGTCTCAGAGGAATCTACAAATCAGATAATGCTGACGCGTTGTAAATTAGACATTCCTGAGGCAAACTGTGTTGTATGTCTGTGTGCCCCTTTTCTATCACACCAGGATAATGAAATCTATATGTCTGATTTAACTTTGGATGTTTTTACATTACTAAGCCCATAATCTGTATGATATCAACGCTTTTCCGGTGTTTCTACCTTATAAAATGACAAAATTGTGATTTTAACTCTCCTAAAAAGTTTGTCTGAGTTTCTACCATGGAACTATACTGCCATCTGCCAAATAATTTTATAGGTTACATACAGGATAAGTGTCCTGACTCTCAAAAGCCTTTCATTTTCCAAATAAATTGCTAAATCAAATTTTGAAAATTAGAGCATTGACAGTTCTTTGACACGTCACAAACTTAATTTGATGTTGCATTTGTTGATAAACTATCGGGGCACCACCTTCCTCAGCAAAGAAGGACTGCAGAAATTAACTGCTATAATGCTGATAAAATACTAACGAATGAACCAACAGTAAACCAGTATGATAATGTGAAGTGTAAACTCTGGATACAGGGAACGTATATATTAAGCTCAAAAGGACACAGTCTAACCAGGACTTAAATCAAAATCTTATTTATTAAGCACAATTATGGATAATGAATAATGTATCATGAATAGTACGACAGAAGATATGAGGTGATATGACATAACACGAAAGAAACTTATGGCAACACAATGGCAAAACAAGTTGGCGATAGTGAGAAGTAGTTGTAAGGGGATAATAGGGACGCAAACATAAAGTTAAGTGATTAAACGAATAGTTGAGAGAATATGGATAAATTGACAGTATCGTAACCTCACAGACCAACTCTTATTCAAACCCGCTTAATGCATGCCTACTTGTCAGCAACACTCCTGTAGAGGCCTGCTCCAAACTAGCTGAAGATGCTTCCGGTGTCCGTCCGTGGCTTGTCTGCTCGGCAGTCCGATGGAAGACCCAGGCACACCAAGGTTGAGAGCTGATATTGGACAGTGATGATTCAGGAACTGGATTTTGACAGCGTCAGTGACAGGCGAGGAATGGCTTTGGATGGTCATCTGACCCGGACCAGCGGGTTAGCAGCAGGCTGCAGGGCTTCAGCTTGGTTGGTAACCATGAAGCAAGACTTAAGGTTTAACAATAATAAGATTGATAACCTCTTCGATGGCCGGTCGAAAAGTGTCTCCAAAATTATTATTACTTGACGAGAATTTACTACAGACAAAACAAATCATGTGACTTAGCGTGGCAAGTAAAAATTAAAGTTTTAAGGAGAGCAAACTTGAAGAATACGTCTTCTGAAGAATGAAATCAGTACAATAGACTTAGAAAACGAAGGAACAAAAACACGAAGACAAAAGGACAACTGGACCAGAAGAAACAAAAAGACAACTAAAACTAACTGAGTAACGCGCACTGAGTTCATGCTGCGGCTGCAGACATTTAAATCTCGCTCCAGGGCGTGTCTAATGTGTCACTATGGTCAATCACATATATTTTGAATGGACGATTTTCAATGGCATTTCAACATTGTTCACAACATGCGTTAGGCAATTCCTATGATTAGATGACAACATTAAACAATAATCATGGTAACAATTTATAATACTCATCCTAATATGTATGATGACTCAAGGTATAACTAACACAAAATAAAGAAATAAAGAAAGGCAGACTATATTTGCCCAAAATGATTATCACTATTCTCCTCCTTGAACCGACACCTTATCGTGGTGGAGGAGTTTGAGCACCCGAATGATCCTAGAAGCTATGTTGTCCGGGGCTTAATGTCCATGGTAGGGTCTCCAAAGGTAAACAGGTTCTAGGTGACGGGTCAGACTAAGAGCGGTTCAAAAGCCCCTTATGAAAGAGAAACAACCAAGGAAGCGTACGTCGCCCGGATTGGCGTCACCGGGGCCCCACCCTGGAGCCAGGCCTGGGGTTGGGGCTCGCTGGCAAGTGCCTGGTGGCCGGGACTTTGCCCACGGGACCCGGCCGGGCACAGCCCGAAGGAGCGCCGTGGGCCCACCTTCCCGTGGGCCCACCACCCGCAGAAAGGATCAGAAGGGGCCGGTGCTTTGTGATATGGGTGGCAGTCGTGGGCGGGGGCCCTGACGACCCAAACCCTGGACAACGACTCTGGCTATGGGGACATAGAATGTCACCTCACTGTGGGGGAAAGAGTGAGCTAGTGCGGGAGGTTGAGTGGTACTGGCTAGAGATAGTCGGGCTCACCTCCACGCACAGTCTGGGCTCTGGAACCCAACTCTTTGAGAGAGGCTGGACTCTCTTCTACTCTGGAGTTGCCCGCGGTGAGAGGCGGCGAGCTGGTGTGGGCTTGCTTATAGCCCCCCAGCTCAGCCACCATGTGTTGGAGTTCTCCCCGCTGAGCGAGAGGGTCGCTTCCCTGCGCCTTCGGGTCGGGGATAGGTCTCTCACTGTTGTTTCGGCCAATGGGCCGAACAGCAGTGCAGAGTACCCGGCCTTCTTGGAGTCCCTGGGAGGGGTACTGGAAAGTGCTCCAACTGGGGACTCCATTGTTCTGCTGGGGGACTTCAATGCTCACGTGGGTAGCGACAGTGATACCTGGAGGGGTGTGATTGGGAGGAACGGCCTCCCCGATCTGAACCCGAGTGGTGTTCTGTTATTGGATTTCTGTGCTAGGGGGAGGGGAGGAAGCGGGACAGACTTGGCAGACCCAAACGTACCGTGAGGGTCTGTTGGGAACGTCTGGCAGAACCCGCTGTCAGGGAGGTTTTCAACTCACACCTCCGGGAGAGCTTCAACCAGATTCCGAGGGAGGTTGGAGACATTGAGTCCGAATGGACCATGTTCTCCACTTCCATTGTTGATGCAGCCGTAGCTGCGGCCGTAAAGTCTGCGATGCCTGTCGTGGCGGCAACCCCCGTCAAGCTGATGAAGGAGTCCTATCGGGCCTGGCTGGCTCATAGGACTCCTGAGGCAGCTGATGGGTACCGGCAGACCAAGCGCGCAGCGGCTCGGGCGGTTGGAGAAGCAAAAACTTGGGTCTGGGAGGAGTTCGGGGAGGCCATGGAGGAGGACTACCGGTCGGCCTCGAGGAAATTCTGGCAAACCATTCGGCGCCTCAGGAAGGGGAAGCAGCTTTCTGTCAACACTGTTTACAGTGGAGATGGGGAGCTGTTGACCTCGACTGGGGATATTGTCGGGCGGTGGAAGGAATACTTCGAGGATCTCCTCAATCCCACTGTCATGTCTTCCGTAGAGGAAGCAGAGACTGGGGACTTGGAGGTCGATTCATTCATCACCGGGGCTGAAGTCACTGAGGTAGTTCACAAGCTCCTCGGTGGCAGAGCACCGGGGGTGGATGAGATCCGCCCTGAGTACCTCAAGTCTCTGGATGTTGTAGGCTTGTCTTGGTTGACGCGCCTCTGCAACATCGCATGGCAGATGGGGACAGTGCCTCTGGACTGGCAGACTGGGGTGGTGGTCCCTCTTTTTAAAAAGGGGGACCAGAGGGTGTGTTCCAACTAGTGGGGGATCACACTCCTCAGCCTCCCTGGGAAAGTCTATTCCAGGGTACTGGAGAGGAGAATCCGGCCGATAGTCGAACCTCGGATTCAGGAGACACAATGCGGTTTTCGTCCTGGCCGTGGAACACTGGACCAGCTCTATACCCTCCACAGCATGCTTGAGGGTTCATGGGAGTTTGCCCAAACAGTCCACATGTGTTTTGTGGACTTGGACAAGGCATTCGACTGTGTCCCTCGCGTCATTCTGTGGGAGGTGCTCCGGGAGTATGGGGTTGGAGGCCCTCTATTGAGGGCTATACAGTCCCTGTACAACCGGAGCAGGAGCTTGCTGTTCCCGGTGCATGTTGGACTCCGGCAGGGCTGCCCTTTGTCACCGGTTCTGTTCATCATTTTTATGGATAGTATTTCTAGGCGCAGCCAGGGGCCGGAGGGGGTTCGGTTCAGGAGCCACCAGATTTCGTCTCTGCTTTTTGCAGATGATGTTGTCTTGTTGGCTCCCTCGAGCCAGGACCTTCAGCATGCACTGGGGCGGTTCGCAGCCGAGTGTGAAGCAGCTGGATGAGAGTCAGCACCTCCAAGTCCGAGGCCATGGTTCTCGACCGGAAAAAGGTGGCTTGCTCCCTTCAGGTTGGGGGAGAGTTCCTGCCTCAAGTGGAGGAGTTTAAGTATCTTGGGATCCTGTTCACGAGTGAGGGAAGGATGGAGCGTGAGATTGACAGGCGGATCTATGTTCTATCTATGTATGCACAATCTATGTTCCTACCCTCACCACCTCACCATGGTCATGAACTTTGTTGAACCGAAAGAACGAGGTCCCGGATACAAGCGGCTGAAATGAGTTTCGTCCACAGGGTGGCGGGGCGCTCCCTTAGAGATAGGGTGAGGAGCTCTGTCACCCAGGAGGAGCTCAGAGTAGAGTCGCTGCTCCTCCACATCGAGAGGAGTCAGCTGAGGTGGCTCGGGCATCTTTATCGGATGCCCCCTGGACGCCTCCCTAGGGAGGTGTTCCAGGCATGTCCCACCGGAAGGAGACCCCGGGGAAGACCCAGGACATGCTGGGGTGACTATGTCACTCGGCTGGCCTGGGAACGCCTCGGGATCCCCCCGGAAGAGCTGGGGGAAGTGTCTAGGGAGAGGGAAGTCTGGGCGTCCCTGCTCAGACTGCTCCCCCCGCTACCTGGCCCCCGATAAGCGGGAGAAAATGGATGGATGGATGGATTATCACTATCACGGTTACTTATTAATAAATGTATCATGTCAAGCGTATTCAACCTGACTGTTATGAACCTCTAGATGGCAGTATGGTTCCATGGTAGAAATTCAGACAAACTTTATGAAACTGTTAAAATCACAACTTTGTCATTCTTCAAGTTAGAGAAACTGGAAAAAACACATTAAACAACATAGTGTGGGTCCTGTAAGGTGAAAACATCAAAAGTTAAGTTCAACATAGAGGTTTGGTTATCCTGGTGTATTAGGAAAAAGCACACAGACATACAAAACAGTTTGCTTCAGGAATGTCTAATTTACAACCCATCATCATTATCTGATTTTTGTAGGTTCCTCTGGAGCCTGGCACTTTTCATTCAGACAGGTTTATTGTGCTCTCTCATGGGGCTATCAGGAAAGAATTAGCATTGCCATAAACAAACATGGTGAGGAGAAGGCAACCTCTGATGTTAAGATATCTGTGTCTCTTGCTCTTCCGAAAGAGTGTGGAGGGGATGTCTCTGAGCCACACATCTTGTCTCTGAAATTAACACCTTCCCTGTAAACAGGTCAAATGGTCAATGGCTCGTGAAAAGTCCATTTCTTCTGAAGGAATGCAGAGAGGGTAAGAGAAGGTCAGTTAGAGGCCAGTTCTGCTACTAATGATTAGCTTGCAAAATTCCAGCAGGGTAAGTCCACTGATGACTCTTTAAGTAGGAATAAAATGGGAACACACCAAAGTAACTTTTCTTTTTTAAATTTTCGATGATGTCAGTTTCAAGAAGTTTACATGTTTTATATAAAAAAAAAAAGAAATTCAAAAGAAAATCAAAATAACTAGCAAAATCACAGCATGTTTTTCTTTCTACGCAACAAAAATTGTCTCGTGAGAAATTCCGAGAGCACGACTTCGCATATGATTGGACGCCTCTTCTGACGCAATGACGTCGGCAGAAAACGACCTCGGTGCATCTGTGAACGCAAATGGAGTCTTCAGTTTAAAGTGGACAGCCTGGCTGCGGAGCAACCATATCCAGAGAGTCCAAACAATTTAGAGAAGAAACTGCTGAGCGCCTTCAGTGGATTGTTTTGGCTGGTAACGCAGCGCAATTGGCGAGGAGAAATGGCCGAGATAAAAGCCAGACTGCTCGCTCTGGAGGAGCTGCCCCGACCGAACTGCAGCTGTGGAGACAAAGAGACGGGTGTATACAGTAAGAAATTACAGTAAGAAACGTTAGCATTTAATACTACATTGTGCAAGTTTTTAGGCCGCCAAAACCTTTATTATTCTTATTGCACTACGTTCCGAACATTTGGTAACCATTCACGTTACATTTAACATTACAATGTATTTTTATTTGGTTGATCCTTGTTGATGTGTGTTTACCACGATTTTATTTAAGACTTTTTTCAAAATGTTTCTGTCAACTGTGTTCTTTGTGTTCTACTGTGTGGTAGTGTAGTTTTCAGAAGGTGGATAGTCAAATAAATAAATCATTAAAATTATATATATATATATATATATATATATATATAGTGCTGTCAAAAATATCTCGCTATTAAGGCGTTAACACAAATCAATTTTAACTGCGTCATTTTTTTTATCGCGTGATTAACGTTCTTTGTGACCTAGTGAACTTGTAGTTTTTTTATAAGCTATGGCCACTGCTAGTAACATTACAAAAACTACAGGATCCGATTGTAAACCAGAAACAAAACAATAAACACGCCCCACACATGTTTTGGTCTCACCTGTTTGCTAGCTGTGAAAGTGTAGGCGGATGTCAAGCGCGAAACGCTGAAATAGATGCAAACAAGATTCTGAATAGAAAGTTTAGTTTCAAAAAGTTGCCAGATGGGTCGACTGACAAGACCAAAGTTTGGACAGAGGCATATGGATACCACAACTAAAAACAAGCTTACTGCAGCCATAGCCAAGTAATGTTCATTCTTTTTGGAGAGAAATAAGAGGCTGGGTTGATAAGCCTCTGGTGAATTAATAGAAGAGCATTATAGTCTGACTGCTTGTATGTTCAGAGGAAACTTAAGAAAGGAAAGTTTAAGCCATGGTTTAACTGCACTATATGCTGAATCCTAGTTTACAATGATGTGCACTTTGTAACTTTATCTTGTATCACCCTGTTTTGATCCCTTAGAAAGGGTTGTTGAAGGGGCTTTTTTGTAACCAAGCATTTATTTTTTTGTCATCTGTTTATTGACAGTGTTAAAATGTGTGAGATTTGATTCATTCAAATGTGAATGACTGCTCAAAGTGAGAATGTTAGTGTGAAATATAACACTACACATTGTTTTCAATAAAAAACATTTGCACAAAACAAGCCTATCCACTTTTCCATGTTGATAACAGTAATAAAATGATAAGTAATGGGACATTTAGAATAGATAAAAATGTGCGATTAATTTGCGATTAATTGCAAATTAACTATGACATTTATGCGATTAATCACAATTAAATATTTTAATCAATTGATTCAAATATTTGATTAATCAATTATTAATCAATATTAATATATTATTATGATTTTTTTTTTTCTTTTGTGGTGCACAGATGATCAATAACAGCAGAGTTGCCATTCAATCGCATGATCACTCACTCACGTGATTGGAGTTGCTATCCAATCACATGAAGGTTTCCTTTTAAAATGCCTGTGGAATCATCCAATGGTTGTTTGTGAAGCCAGCAGGCCAGCCTGAGTAGATCAACGTTGGTAGCATTCATGTGCTAATTAGGGCTATTTGCATCTTTGCGGAGGCACGAATAACCACGCCCCCCCGCCAACAGAGGGTCCATTTCCTCCAACATTTGGAGCGGGCGAACTTCCCCGTAAACTGGCTGTAAATTGCCGATAATCAATGAACTTCGCGAGGGTTTACTGGTCGTAAATGTGGTTTTTCATGCAGTGCTACTGGCCTAGCTATCAGTGGCATCTGGTGTCTGTTAGGCTGCAGGAAAGATTGTAGTATTTTGATCAATGGTTATCTAATGGAAATGGAAATTCTTTTGTTACAAAAAGCCCCTGGATAAAAAAACAAGAAAGGTAATATACTTAAGAGCCAGAAGGAGCAAACGTAGATACTTATTTCTAACATTAAATAAAATAAAATCAATTCTGTCACTGCGGTACAGTGGGATGGATCAGTCTGTTGCTGAATAAGCTGAATGAGTCAAGTCAAGTCAACTTTATTGTCAATGTTGCTATATGTACAGGACATTAACAGAGGCTGGCACTTGATGATCATAAACTCCACAAGGGGTGAACAGTGTTTAAAAATCACCACAGCGTCTTGACACCATGCATCCCTGGTATAAACACAGACTCTGCCACCGCGGGTTTTACCTCCTTCAATGAGGGCTCTGTCGGCTCTGTAGCATGTTAGCCGGTCCAGCTGGATGGTGGGAAACACAGCACTCTCACGATCTGCTGGGTCATTTTCAGGTGTTCATTTAAGGTGTATATAGTCCAGTTTGTTGTCCAAGGAGTGTACATTGGCAAGTACGATAGATGGTATAGCTGGCTTGTGTGGATTTGCTGCTAGCCTAGCCCAGATACCCTTGCGTTTTCCCCACTTCCGCCTCCTCTCGCACCGCCTGCGGAGCTTCCTCAGCAGGTGCGCTGCAGCAGTGGAGGTCGGTGTCGAAATGGGCTACCAGAGTAGGCCGAGGTTGAGTAACTCAGTTAATTTAGCACGTGCCGGGTTTAATTTGCAGATTGCTGTGATGCTGAGTCCCACGGCGACAAAGAAAAACATGTGGACACCACATTATCGGGACAGAGAGGAGCCGCTGCGTCCACACACGCCGCCATCACTACTACTACTCTTCGTCATATTCTTCATTGTCTTCATTTTCAGCATGCAGTTGCTCTCATTGATTTCTTCAGTTTCATCTTTTAGTTTGGGTTCAGAATCAGAGGTGAGCTCGGTGTTGGCGTAACCAGAAGCTGCATAAGTAGCCATGTGGTTCCCTTTTACCATGCAGCTGATTGGCTGAAAAAAGAACAGAAGCACGTGAATAGCCAAAGAAAGTCAGTGTGCTAATTTACTGTTGAATTGCCACACCCCCAACTAGGACCAAGGATTTCCTCAACAACAACTGATCATTGAGGTGTGCAAATTGTTAATGATGCCTCCAATTTTACTTATCAAGTGGCTTATTATTTTTAGCTGATAGTGGCCAATCAAGGCCCCATGACTACACAGGTTTACACACACACACACACACACACACACACACACACACACACACACACACACACGTCGTGTTGATATCACTTGTGGGGACATTACATAGACTTACATTCATTTCCTGGAGCCTTACCCTTACCCTAACCATAACCACTATCTGCCTATTCCTAACCCTGTACCTAACCTAACCTTACCTAACCCGTAACCCTATCCTCAGTCTGCACCCTGAAATTTAATGATTTACTTTAAGGGGACCTGCATTTTGTCCCCATAAGGGAGGTCAGTCCCCACAATGTGACTGTAAACAGATTTTTGTCCCCACAACGTGATAAATACCTGTTCACACACACACACACACACACAGTATGTATGAGCTCAGTTCTCCAGCGTTTTAGTCATGTCTGAAGGCAGAGACTGTAATAAATGTGACAGCTCAGAGTTGTTAAAGAAATTAGTTAATCTCCAGGCAAGGGTCACTCAGTCACCTGTTAAGTTAGATGACGCTGAAAACAAAGAGGCCGCTGACAGCAGGAATTAGTGTTTGAAACCTTCATGGTATGGAAGACTGATATGACAACAAGTGTGTGTGTGTGTGTGTGTGTGTGTGTGTGTGTGTGTGTGTGTGTGTGTGTGTGTGTGTGTGTGTGTGTGACCTGGTATTCATCACGTTGTGGGGACATACATCCTTTTACACAGTCACATTGTGGGGACTCTAAATGGAGGTCCCCTTAATGTAAATCATTAAATTTTAGGGTGAAGAATGAGGATAGGGTTACAGGTTAGGTAAGGTTAAGTTAAGTACAGGGTTAGGAATAGGCAAATAGTGGTTATGGTTAGGGTTAAGGTAAGGCTCCAGGAAATGAATGTAAGTCTATGTAATGTCCCCGCAAGTGCTATAAACACAACGTGTGTGTGTGTGTGTGTGTCTGTGTGTGTGTGTGTGTGTGTGTGTGTGTGTGTGTGTGTGTGTGTGTGTGTAGGGACTGAAGAAGAAGAGGAACTGAAGCTAAACAGGTGGGAGGAAGATGGGATCGAACAAAGCTTTAAAAATTTAGAAATGGAAACCCAATCATATACTTCTCAGACTGACACGTGACATGGATTAAAGTTGTGTTGGCAGTCAATCTCAATGCGTTACTGAAAGAATGTGAGTCAGAAACACGTCCATCTTGGTGAAAAGTTGTTTCTATACTGATTGGCCATTCAGAAAGTGTGTGCAAGGGGTTAGGAGCCAGTTATAGAAAGAATGTGATTAGAAGGTTGCAGTGAGGTTCTTTAGGACCCTGCTGACAACTTATGTTTGAAAAGCAATTCTACCAACAAATGCTGGAGAAACTGTGGTATGATAGATGGCCATACTAAAATATTTGGAACTGGAACAAGAAATGAAGAATATTCAGAAAACACCCCTGGACCCATTCTAGTTCTTACCTTGTTGTTATTAGAAGTGTCACCTTGTTTACCACACTCAAGTCATATACTACATATTTTGTTGATGTAAGAAATATAATTATTATTAATTAGATGAAGCCTAAGCCTACCAGGCCTTCCATGGTTGTTCAGTGGATACTAAAAGTAAAAGATGTGAGATAATGGAACAAATGCCCAGCTACATCTCTATCTCTCTCTGTCTCTCTCTTCCTCTTTGCCAAAAGTTTTTGGCAGGTGTAAAAAAATGCGACTGTAAACTAAGAATGATTTAAAAAATGTAAGTGTTTGTAGTTTATTTTCATTAATTAACAAAATGCAGTGAATGAACAGAACAGAATCAAAATCAAATCAATATTTGGTGTGACCACTCTGCCTTCAAAACGGCATCAATTCTTCTATTTACACTTGCACAGAGTTTTTGAAGGAACTCGGCTGGTAGGTTGTTACAAACATCTTGGAGAATTAACCACAGATCATCTGTAGATGTAGGCTTCCTCAAATCATTCTGTCATGTAATCCTGGACAGACTTGATGATGTTGAGATCAGGGCTCTGTGTGGGCCATACCATCGAGGTGATGGATTTCTTGTTCTCCTTTACACTGAAGTTCTTAATGACATTGGCTGTATGTTTGGGGCTGTTGTCCTGCTGCAGAATAAATTTGGGGCCTATCATAAGCCTCCCTGATGGTATTGCATGATGGATAAGTATCTGCCTATATTTCTCAGCATTGAGGACACCATTAATCCTGACCAAATCTCCAACTCCATTTGCAGGAATGTAGCCCCAGACTTGCAAATGGAGTTGGAGATTTGGTCAGGATTAATGACCAAAATCTCCAAACCAAAAATGTCCACCATGCTTCATTGTTGCCTGTAGAGACTCATTATCGTACCACTCTCCAGCTCTTCGGTGAAAAAACTGCCCTCTGCTACAGCCAAATATTACAATTTTGACTCAGTCCAGAGCACCCGCTGCCATTTTCTGCACCCCAGTTCCTATGTTTTTATGCATAATTGATTCGCTTAGCCTTGTTTCCATGTCAGAGGTATGGCTTTTTGGCTACAACCCTTTCACAAAAACCACTTCTGGCCAGACTTCTTTGGACAGTAAATGTGTGTACTGGTTTCTGCCATCTGAGCTGATGGCACTGCTGGACATTTTCCGATTTCAGGACGGAAAAGTTTCCTTGGCTGACCACTGCATCTACGATCCTCAACACTGCCCGTTTCTTTGTGCCTCAAAAGAGCTTGAATAGCACAACTTGAAATCCCAGTCTGTTTTGAAATCTTTGTTTGGGAGAGACCTTGCTGATGCAGCATAACTACCTTGATAATCATTAGCACCTTTTTGGTATATATGGTTGATCATACACCTGACTATAATCCTACAAAATCCCTGACTTTGTTCAAGTGTCCCTAAGAATTGATACTAGTTTGAAGGCAAAGGGTAGTAACACCAAATATTGATTTGATATAGATTTTTTGCTCACTTTGCATTGTGTAAATTGATCAAAATAAACAATTATTACGTATATTTTTAAAAGCATTCTTAGTTTACTGTATTTATTCACACCTGTTTAGAACTTTTGCACAGTTCTGTGTATATATATATTTAGCTGTGATATTAACAATTTTTTTGATACTATTCTTGAATAACCCTGTAATGTTGCTGTTTGTGCCAGCTTTAAAAGTCCTGTATTGTAGAAAGTGAAATTTCTGTATCTTTTTTTTTTATTATTATAAATCAGGTCTAGGTGCCATATAACTACAGTGATTAAAAGTATCAAAATGCTCAATCCCCTACGAAATGCGCACAGTCTGTATTCAGAAACTGTGCCTTTTAAACAGCCGTCAGGACTTAAAATATTTCTGATGGCTTCACACCATTTCCGACTTGAGACGCATGGGCCTCTATTTTCGACTCTGCCGCCAGTGCGGCGCAGGCTGCAGTGGTATTTTTGAGCAGTGCAGGCAGGCGCATGGCGCACTTGGTATTTTGGTAAATTGAGGCGTACAGAGGTGCGCCAGGATGGGCGTTGCGGCGCAGTAGGGGGGACGTGTTGGCATAATGAGCCGGTGCATTGGGATATTCGACCATTTTGGTCTGCATAAAAGTGCGCTGAAAGCTAGCCACCCCAGACCTGGTCAGCTCTGTGCGCCAGCGGCGCACCGCCAGGCAAGTGGATTTTCGTAAACCGGCAGATTCATGTGCTCACGTCGCCAATACAGATGTAGCGGCCTCGAAATTCCCCTAATCTCGTGCTGGGGCCCTGGCGGGTCCGTGACCAGTCCCTGCTCTGCAGTAGGCGGGTTCGTGACTGTAATGAGATCCCCTGCGATGACGTCATCGGCGCGGGGCCAACTCGTAACGCCCCTAAGCTCCATTTGCGGAAACTACCTGCACTCGCTCGATCAGTCCACCAGGAGGAGCAGTCATTATAATTGGCCAATGTGTCAGCTTTGCTGAGTCATTCATTAGATCTGCACCTAGCCTCCACTGCTGTAAGAAAAACTGCTTGTCTAGTAGAGCACCCTGTGCAGTTTTTTAAATATAATTATGCTTAATCATCCACATTATTGTAGTGCTCGTTCACAAACTTCTTGGATCTGCTCATCTGCCCATCCTGCCTTTTCCTCCACATCTCTCTCCACCTTTGGAGAGGCTCCCAGCGCATCTCCGCGTGCCGAGTGATTTGTGCCCAGAAAATTAATCATGAATAACAGAAGTTGTGCGTCGCGTTTTTCTAGCATTTTGAACTGCTAAACAGTTAAATGTTTAATACTCTGCCTGATTCGCGGAGCCACTCTGCTTTTCAGTTGGTGGGTTTCCTGTTTTTATAGCGCATTTTAGATTTGCGGGTCGCTATTTGATGCGGCGACCAGCAATACGCAGAGTCCTGTATGTGTGTGTACTGTATATTACTGGACAGAAATCATTTACAGTGCGCTGAAGAGGGAGGGACGGGAGGATGAAATGCCAATTTCAGCCTGTGATCTGTTAATGTCTGACTGAACAGCCTCATGGAAGTGATATTTTACAGTTCTACATATTTTAATCTAACGAAATTCGTTAAAACAAATCACCTGGTGCTTTCAATGTCATGTCATTGAGATGAAAGGTTCCAGATTTCGTTCGCCTTCATAGGCGGCTGCGGAGCGCAGCAGACGGCTCGCACTGCGCACTGCGATGTTCAACATCATAGGCTTAATATACTGTAGTTAATTATCACTGATCTTTTTCATCACTCTGTCTGTGTGACTGTCTGTGTCCTCCTCTCTGTGTCTCTGTCTCTTTTTTCAGACTGTTCACGCAATGAATATAAACAGTAACTATTAAAAAAAGTTATAGTTGCGGGAAAACATAGTACTCAGAAGCACACCAAGAATGCATTTTTTTACATCAGGCGTTGTGCATGCGTGTTTGATATTAATATTGTGCCGTTGCACCTCAAATAAATGTTTTTTTGGGAAACGGAAATGTTCAACATGACTTCATGTTAGACCAGGCAGACAGGTTCTTACTACAACATCAACTCTCCCTCCGCAGCCAGCGAGCCTCATCCCCCGCACGACACCTACATTCAATCATGAATAATCCTAATGGGCCAATCAGACCAATGAAAAAAAACAATGTTGTGGGGCATAAAGGGCCAATGGGCCGATGTAGATGGGCCAATCTACTTGTTTTTATTGGCCAATCAGTTAACACACAGACATGAAAATGGCCAATAAACAGTGAAATCAGTATCATGACTATTTCTCAGATGATGATTTCTGTATCTATCTAATCCGTGGCATGCAATATTGCACCACGATTTTGGATAAAGTATAAATCCAATTGTTTCATTGTTTCATATTTTGAAGTATTTCCACACAAAGCTGGTGGCAGACAGCACGTTATGCACGTAAATAAATAAATATAAAGCCGACTAAATTGACATTAGACATTGAAAAGTTTGTGATCCTTCTCTAGGCTGTGATATTTTGTTGATTCTTCATAATTTCCGGAGTAGAAAATGCATTCTTGATGTGCTTCTGAGTACAAAGAAGACGCACATGATTTGCACACTTCACACTTAGACATCAGAAGCAAACACAGTTTTGCATCACAGAAGTTTACATTTCAGCTGTCGTGGCCAAATCTCTTGTTAACTTAATAAGCTCTTCCGCACAGTGTGACATCTATTTTAATTATTAGAGAGCTGCTCTAATGGCCACTGATAGACAGTCCATCCTATTCTATAAACTGTTGGTGGTTTGTGAACTTCACTGCATTTGTGCATTTGAAGCGATTAACTCCCGGCACATTTCAGAGCTGAGTAAACCTATAGTTTCTCTGACACATCGCGCATCATCACCATGGGCGTCATGATGTTCTCCTGTCTGTCACTCTGTCAGGCATGTGTAGTGTCGAGCCGGCCACGTTGTTGGCTGAAAAGTCATTATTTGCATTACAGTGTATCCTTTGTTCTAACTCAATGGATGGTTGCCAGCCAAACAGGCTCCCAGCCCCCACTGTCCCACAGACTAGCTATGGCCAGTAAAATAGGTGGAGGGCTGAGGGAGAGCCGCGCGCGCCTGTTGCGGAAAACATAGGCGAGCCCTGCCCTCTCCAGATGACACGCTCTGCTCCTGCAGCTCTGTCTCTGTTCCAGCGCATGTAAAGTAAAATTAGGTCATCATTTTTGTTGATAATTATCAAAAGCAAACTATGTAAACAGATGGAGCCTGTTTATTTTTGAGGTCACAGGCTGTTTTGTAAAGCTACATCACTTTTATGACTCAGGAATGATTTGGTAACTTTTTTTTTTCGAAGTTATGTTTTGGGCTTTTTGGTCTTTAGTGTATAGGACAGCTGAAGAGCAGCCATAAAGGTGGTTCAAGAGAGGGAAGATGACATGCAGCAAAGGGCTGAAAGCGGGAATCGAACCCGTAGCCGCTGCAGAACATGGGGCGGATGCTCTACCAACTGCGCCAAATCTCCTCCACGTAACTTTGAGCTGATACTTCTCATTATCAAGTTAAAACATTTTTTTTTTTTTTAGGATGAGAACTGAATCTTTTCGACTGTTCCTGTAATGTGAAGTATGCTTATTATCATATAGGAAGTGATTATATACAACTTTTTTACATGAGTTTGTTTTTTTTGATCGCAACAATCACAAAAAAATTCATACAGTATATTGTAAGAGAAAAACTTAGGAATTTCCTGTTTGCAAATCGAAAATATGCATTAAAACAGGCTGATGGAAACACACATTTATGACTTTTTTAAGACTTTGTGCGAGAAATATTTTTCTAAGTTGATTTAAATAATCAACGTAAAATAGTTGAGTAACTGTGACTGCCTAACTACAAATAAGCCTACTAAAGCAGATGAATGTAGTGGAGTAAAAATCTTTGCCCTTGAGATGTGTTCCTGTGAGGGACACGCCATCTCTTGGTGACACCCTGCGATTGAATGAAGAGGCGTGTTTATAGTGGATTCTGGGCACACCCCCAAGAGGAGGGGGGGGACTGGTAGCTAGCTGGCAGCCGGCTGGGAGCCAGCTGGGAGCTGGATGGCCTCTGGCTGGGAGGGGAATTTCGAGGCTGCTGCATCTGTAGCTCACACAGGTTGATAGAAGTACAGTCTGTATTAGAAGGCTTCAACAAGGGTCCACCTAGCATCTACATTCATACAACAAGAGAAAACAAGCATGAAAGACAAAGTGGGCCATCTTTATTTAACCCATTAGTCCTGATTCATGATTGGTCTCATCTAATGATGGGACACATGATTTGAGGCGTTGGAGCATCTGTTGAGTAAAAGTGGGTGTGACAGATGAAGCTCCGATTTGAGGCTTGTATCGTTCTTGTGGAAATCACGTGACTGATGACAAACGAGGCCTCGGTTTGTGTGGGTGACGTAACTGTCTCATTCCGAGTATCGCTTCCATATAAAGCGCGTTCGAAATGCATGTGTCTTTGTGGGTGTGTCGGTGTTTATGGTAGTGTGGTGGTAGTGTTTCAGCGTGTCAGTAGTGAGTTCAGTAGATTATATAAATAGACTATTAGCAAGTGATCAGTATATAGCTAGATCAGTACTCATGTCATCATAACACCCACCCCACCCATTTTCTATACCGCCTATCCCTTTCGGGGTTGTGGGGGGGCTGGAGCCTATCCCAGCTATCAATGGGCGAGAGGCGGGGTACACCCTTGACCGGTCGCCAGTCAATCGCAGGGCAACACACGACAAACAACCATTCACACACACACTCACACCTAGGGGCAATTTTAGAGTCACCAATTAACCTAATGAGCATGTTTTTGGTCTGTGGGAGGAAGCCGGAGTACCGGAGAGAACCCACGCATGCACAGGAAGAACATGCAAACTTCACACAGAAAGGCCCTGCCCTGCCCTGGGGATCGAACCGGCAACCTTCTTGCTGTGAGGCACGTGCACTACCTGCTGCGCCACTGTGCTGCCCGTCATCATAACAATTATTATCATTATTCATAGTATTATTATTAGTATTATCTGCAGTAAATTCTGCCAGTGGCACAACCCCAGCTCAGGTAGCAGCCTCTTCAGCAATATCTTCAACAACAACATCCATGAACAACATTAAGTAGTCTCATCCACCACCCAATGAAACAGTGTCTCCCATGTAACTTTCCCAGTCCAACATCCATAACCCTAAGCACAAAAACAAAGTTTTATTTGTGGTGTTCACACAGGCATCTGTAATCAAAAACAATATTTGACAAATGAGCATAAACATGGGTGTGTGAGAGAACTGTGACAAAGATTAATGTTTTATTATATACAATCACAGAAAAAGTGTCTACTCAGGTGATGAGCAAAATTAGTTTTATTTCTTGCAACAGGTGTCGCTAGTGAGAACTGAATGAAGCTTCGGGTAGTGAAGCTTCAGTGGTTCAGGAAGCCTCAGTTTGCTATCATTAGTTTCATCGTTATCTCCTGGTGAAGAGATTTTTCTTCTTTTTTTTTTACAAGAGGCTTGAATAACAGCTGTACTTTAGAAGCTAAGTAACTGTGAATTTGCATGGCCAATGTAAACACAACCAACATCTGTAGCCACTGTTGCAGTGCTGTGTAAGGCTAGTAAAATGGTCCCTGTCAGTGTTTTACTATTATGTCCGATGGTTTGGATTTATATTAGCACTCCATTAATTGTCTATGTTGCATTTTACTGCTGAAGATGCTATGTTGAATGTTATGCTGCCTGCACTCAAAACTTTTACTGTGCTCTACTCAATTTCTTTGCTGAAACATTTTTATACTTACAAATATTGAGTAAATATTATAATAGTAAATAGACTTTATGATCTTGGTAAATCTAAGTAAAAATATTAAGTCTAACTAAACACGTTTAGTACCATGACGTGAAACAATTGAGTAGATCCTGAGTCAATGCAACTGTGCCTCGTAAGTCGAAAACCACAAAAAAAACTAAGTACATAAAATTCCAAATGCAAAGTCGATGTAACTGAAAATTAGACATATGTGCTAATTTTACTAATTGTTGTGATGGTTAATTATCAAAAAAAATTAGGTTGTACTTACTTAATTTTAAAATTGTATTTTACCTTTTACTCCAGGAATGCTTTAATGGAATCAATTGTTAATAAAAAAAAAAGTACACATAGTAACATTTTAAGAAAGCATTTATTAAACCAAAATTTAACCTGGTATACAATGCCAATGCTACAAAAACCAACTCTGCATATTAGTTAAATGCTTCAAGAACAATGGGCACACTCTCACACACACACGCACTCTCATTCCCCTGCACACATACACAGAGGTTTTTGTTTTTGCTTTTGTTGTTTGTTTTTTGTTGTTGTTGTTCTCTTCAAGAGCTCATAGTACCTTATTGCCCCACTCGAACACTGCGTTCCCAAAATCTATTTATGGTTCCTAAAGTCTCAAAAAGCAGAACAGGAGTCAGAGCATTTAGCTATCAAGCTCCTCTCCTGTGGAACCATCTTCCAGTCTTTGTCCGGGAGGCAGACACTGTCTCTACATTTAAGAGTAGGCTTAAAGCTTTCCTTTTTGATAAAGCTTATAGTTAGGGCTGGATCAGGCTGGTCCTGGACCAGCCCATAGTTATGCTGCTATAGGATTAGACTGTCAGGGGACCTCCAAAGACACACCGAGCTCCTCTGTCCTTCTGTCCCTCTCCATCTGCACGTTTTCATGTCATACCACGGCGTGTTACTAACGTAGCTCCTTCCCCGGAGTCTCTGTGCTTTGTCGTCTTGCAGGTTACACAGTGGCTGAATCTGGATTGTGGATTGCAGCTGCGTCTCCTGCCTTGGCCCTGCCTGACATCCACTGCAACTGCTACTGCTATTATTACATCCACTGTCACTGTTACTGTGATTGCATGTCTGTCTCTCTGTCTCTCTTTCTCTCTCTCTCTGACTGCATTTCTGTCTGTCTGTCTGTCTGTCTGTCTGTCTGTCTGTCTGTCTGTCTGTCTGTCTGTCTGTCTGTCTGTGTCACTCTCCCTCTCTTGCTCTCCCTCTCTCACCCAACCGGTCGAGGCAGATGGCCGCCCATCCAGAGTCTGGTTCTGCCCGAGGTTTCTGCCTGTTAAAAGGAAGTTTTTCCTCGCCACTGTTGCCAAGTGCTTGCTCATGGGGGAATTGTTGGTTTGGTAGATAAAAGAGCTTGGTCTGTACCAGCTCTATATGGAAAGTGTCCTGAGACAACTTCTGTTGTGATTTGGCGCTATACAAATAAATTGAATTGAATTGGATTGGTTCACAGGCAAAAAAAAATCTAAATATTGAATCACCTGGCTAAAATACAATGTACAATACAATGTTTACTTCAAGAAACCCATCTTTCCAAATCAGACCACGACAAATTAAAATCATCACAATTCACTCATACATCCTCAGCTCATTATAACTCGAAACAAAGAGGGGTATCTATTCTAATAAACAAAAATGTCTCTCTTTCCCATAATTCCACCATTACACATCCAGAAAGACGTTTCATCATCGTTAACATTTCAATCGATAATAATCCAATCACAATAGGCAATATCTATGGTCAAAATACTGACAACCCTTCTTTTTTTCAAAACTTTTTTCATCTATCTAGGACACTGCATGAAAAACCACACCCGTAAATCCCCACGAAGTTTGTTGATTTTTGGCGATTTACGGCAAGTTTACGGGGAACTTCGCAGGCTCCAAATATTGTTGGAAATGAACCATCTGTCGGCGGGGGGCGTGGTTAATCGCGCCTTCACAAAGGTGCAAATAGCTCTAATTAGCACATGAATGCTACCGACATTGATCTACTCAGGCTGGCCTGCTGACTTCACAAACAACCATTGGATGATTCCACAGGCATTTTAAAAGGAAACCATCATGTGATTGGATAGCAACTCCAATCACATGAGTGAGCGATCATGTGATTGGATGATCTGGATGATTGGAACTCTGCTGCTATTGGTCATCTGTGCGCCACAAATAATAATAATAATAATAAATACATACATATTAAATTAAATACTATATAATAAATTAATATATTAAAAATAATTATTATATTGTTATATTTATGTATATATAAAATATAAAATATAGATGATTTATTTGATTGATGATTCATTGATTTATTTGGCGATCCACCTTCTACACTACCACACAGTAGAACACAAAGAACACAGTTGACAGAACCATTTTGAAAAAAGTCTTTAATGAAATTGTGCCACACACATTAACAAGGGAAGGAAAAAAAGAAAGGAAATGTGGGGGTTCACACAGTCTCTGGGTTGGGCCATGCCGCTGTTCTACGGTGCATGCCAAAGGCCTGTGAAAATGCCTTTTTGCTGCCTCTGGGTCATACACAGTTAGTGCCGGTTGCTTTGATGGGGACTCAATGCAAAGCCTCTTGCGGTGTGTCGCCACATATTTTGGGTCGCTCTCCAGCCACTCTTGAAGTGTCTGGCAGAGTCGGAAGAGCCTCTGTCTGCGGAAAGATGGAGGCTTTACGACCCACCCAGCTTCCCCTTCCACGGTGTCATCCTCCTCATTAGACATCATGTCAGCAGTGACCCCCTGCCAAAAATCTATTTCCTGCTGGGTGGCTAGGACACTCCTTCTTGCTTCCAGAAGCTGTAAATACAGGTTTTAATATAATATTAGTACTGCAAAGAAACAATAACACATGATAACATGCTTTGTCTGCTGCGAGCTGAAATCTTCACAGCTGCTGCCTGAACTGAAAGAGCTGGATGGGCATTCCTGAAGCTCCTCCGCACTGTCTCATAATATGTCTTACAGGCCGCTGGAAGAAAATATTTATTGGTTTGAAATAATTAAGACAGGATTCAGGAAAGTAAAAACAACAACAGCACAACAACAACAACCACAACAAGAAACAACAGAAAGGGGTTAAATTTAAAAAAAAAAAGTTAGGACACTCCTTCTTATATAAAAACTTACATAAAAGGACTTCTCTCTCCACACCATCCATGTCTGGACTCGCAGTTAAAGTGGCCATCAAATATGACGTCACGTTTCGTTGTGGGGCGAGTTCAGTCTGTATGACACAAAAAGTACAAACAGGTCATGCAATGTTTATATTTACTTATATTCTGCAGAATATTTCCTGTGTATTTAATTAACTTACCCCTGCTCAGGTTCATATTGCCTGTCGTTTCCGTCACTATTGTGCAGAAGTCGCACCTTTTCCTACATTGTACATTGTAATGTTAAATGTAACTCGAACGGTTACCAAACGTTTGGAACGTAGTGCAATAAGAATAATAAAGGTTTGGTGCCCTAAAAACTGCACAATGTAGTATTAAATGCTAAAGTTACTTACTGCAACTTATGCACCCGTCTCTTCGTCTCCGCAGCTGCAGTTCAGTCGGGGCTGCTCCTCCAGAGCGAGCAGTCTGGCTTTTATCATGGTCATTCTCCTCGCCAGTTGCGCGATCAGCTGCGTTAGCAGCCAAGACAATCCACTGAAGGTGCTCAGCAGTTTCTTCTCTAAATTGTTTGGACTTTCTGGATATGGTTGCTCCGCAGCCAGGCCGTCCACTCGTCGCAGAAGAGTGCCTTCTGGGGTGAACTGAAGACGATGTCCGGCCATTGTATGAACAGAATTAAAATTTAGCAGGACCCGATATGTAATTGTTCTGATCCAAACACGATTCGCGTTCACAGATGCACCGAGGTCGTTTTCTGCCGACGTCATTGCGTCAGAGGAGGCATCCAATCATATGCGAGGTCGCGCTCCCGGAATTTCTCGCGAGACCATTTTTGTTGCAGAAAGAAAAACATGCTGTGATTTTGTTAGGTACTTTTATTTTCTATTTTTGTACCTGAATATTTTATAAAACATGTAAAATTCTTTAAACTAACATCATCGAAAATAAAAAAAGAAAAGTTACTTTGGTGTGTTCCCTTTTTATTGCTACTTAAAGAATCATCAGTGGACTGACCCTGCTGGAATTTTGCAAGCTAATCATGCAAGCATTGTTCATCTGGTGTTGTGGTGGCAAAATGAGAAAAATTGTGACCAGTGTCCAAGAACTGTAGATGCTTTAATTTTCACAATTTGATTTAGGAATTTAAGTGGAAAATTAAAGTCTTTTGAGAGTCAGGACACTTAATCTGTATGTACCCTATAAAATTATTTAAACACACTTTTAAATCCTCATGAAAAAAAAAAAAAATCTTTGTATTCACACACACACACACACACACACACACACACACACACACACACACACACACACACACACACACACACACACACACACACACACAATCCCAATTTGCATTTGTAAAGCTTGCAGCATTTACATTTGCATTTTAACAACTCATGGTCACAGGGGCTGAGAGAGAACTTCCACAGCAATTTACAGTGACGGAAATTGAAGGAAATGTTACTTTTCATGCAGTGGGAGGCGATTTCAACACAGTCATTAACCCATCAGTAGACAGAAGTAACACATCATACAACAACCAATCTGGCATTCAACAGAAACAATAAAACAATTCATGAGTGATCTAGGTCTTGGCGATAGTTGGCGATTACAACACCCATCCACTGGAGAATATTCATCCTTTTCACCAGTTCACCATTCCTATTCATGAATTGATTTCTTCCTCACCAGCAACTCAATTACACCTAGCATCCTCACTTCAAAGATCCACCCTATAATTATCAGTGACCATGCCCCAGTAACATTCACATGGAACACAATCAACTCACACAAACCCAACACTAGATGGTGCTTTAATACATCAGTCCTCAAAGATACAGAATTTGACAGCCTCATCAAAAAAGAATGGGCATCCCTCCTAGAACTAAATGATTCCCTAAAGTCATCTCTGTCTGTTTTATGGGAAACAGGTAAAGCAGTTCTTAGAGGCATATTCATTTCATTTTCCGTTTACAAAAAAAGAAAGATCAACAAGAAGAAGCTGAACTAGAACATAAAATTGTACAATTAGAAAACATCAACTCAGGTAACCCAACAGAAGAAACACAGAATGTATTAAGAAAGAACAAATTTAAATTGAATGAAATCATAAACAATAAAACCCAATTTTTCATACATAGACTCTGCCAAAAGCATCTTCACCATAACAACAAATCTGGCAAATACCTGGCAAATTTAATTAAACAAAACAAAGAAAAATCAATAATCTCCATCATCAAGGACTCAGAAGGGAAACTAATACAATCACCTGAACAAATAAATAACATTTTTAGAAATTTTTATGCAAATCTATATTCATCAAAAAAAACAACAAGCCAAGAAGACATGGACTCATTTCTTAACAATATCAATCTACCACAACTCAACAAGGAACAAATCGACACAATAGACTCACCACTGACAGATAAAGAACTTTCCACTGCTCTCAATATTATGCACAACAATAAATCTCCAGGACCCGATGGCTTCCCTGCTGAATTCTATAAACACTTCTGGTCCATTTTAGCTCCACTCTTCAACAGACTCATAAAAAGATATAAAACAAAATTCAAAAATACTGCCAAACATGAACACAACCACAATTTCTCCTCTTCTAAAACCCAACACAACCAGCTAGTTACTGCCCAATCTCTCTCTCCTCAATGTTGACACTAAAATCATCACTAAAGCACTCACCCACCGAATAGAAAAAAACATTCCATCCCTAATCCACCCAGATCAGACTGGTTTCATTAAGGGGAGAAATTCATCCAGTAACACACGTAGACTTTTCAACTTAATGGACTACTCGCAGCAAGAATCACAAACCATCATTGCTACATTAGATGCAGAAAAAGCTTTCAACAGAGTCAACTGGACTTTTCTCATTTCCACGCTACAAAAAATTGGCTTTGGGAAATCATTTATTAACTGGATTAAAATCATGTACACTGCACCATCAGCAACTGTAATCACCAATGGGTTAACGTCACAACGCTTCACACTACACAGGGGGACCAGGCAAGGATGCCCACTCTCACTCTTACTATTAACCATTTTCACTGAACCACTTGCTGCAGCCATCTGCCTAAACAACAAAAATCACAAGTATTCAAACACCAAATGCACACCATAAAATTAGTCTTTGATGACATTCTGCTTTTCCTACAAAACCCACACACATCACTACAAGAAACAGTCAAACTCATAGAAGAATACTCCAACATTTCTGATAACTCCATGAACTGTCTGAAATCATCCATCCTCCCACTACCTTTCCACCAGGCTGTCAGAGCTGTTTGATCTCAATTTCTCCCCTCTTCTTAAAACAATAACTGACAACCTTAACCACTGGATGAACTTACCACTCAATCTAATAGGCAGAATAGCAACAGCATAGATGTCAATACTCCCCAAAATAAATTACCTTTTCACTATGATCCCAACCCAACCAACCGCCTCCTGGTTCAAATCACTAGACTCAATAATTTCAAAATTTTATTGAAAAAATAAAACACCAAGAATAAAATTGGCAACCCTACAAAAACCCAAATTACAAGGGGGGCTGGCTATTACTCTCTGGCAAATCAACTGCAGTACATAAAACATTAAATGGATTCACCCCCAACAATCAGATGTCACATGGTTAGACACAGAACAGACAGTTTGCAAAGAAATTATGATCTCAAATGTACCATTCCTCAGCCAGCTAATAAAACACCACACTTGTTTCAAATCAATAACAATATTGGCAACTCTGACAGCCTGGTGGAAATTCCATAAAATAAATCATTCTACTTTGACCACGTCTAAATTCACTCTGATCTGGAACAATCCTGGCTTTCTAAGTAACAAAAAACCACTTAATTTCCGCTCTTGGTCAGACAAAGGGATCACACACTTGCAACACATATTTTAAAATAATACTCTTATCTCATTTCCCCAACTGGTCCAGCAGTACAGAATCAGAAGCGATCAATTTCTAGGATATCTGTCAAACTAACTCAATACAACTCAAATCATCAATTCAAAGCACATATAACTTTACAACAATCAATCATGACCTCCCCACTTTAAGCTCAAAATTGGTTAACATCAGCTCTACAAGAAAACTCCTCTCCAAAATAAACAGAGTAATTTTACAATCTCACACAACACTATCCATACCATCAGCAAAATGGGAAAAAGACCTATTTCTTGCGCCTGATCCCGACTTCTGGAACCAAATTTACAAAAACAACTACATCATGTCAAAAAGCGCAAATCGACAACTAATACAATACAAAATACTCCACAGAACTCACATCACTGGGCAGAAAATGTTTAAAATGGGATTCAATTCAGAAGTTTGTACCAACTGCACACAAAAGAAACCGGACAGTTATATTCATGCAATATGGCACTGCATACCTATCCAACAATTTTGGAAAAAAGTCACTGAATCACTCTCTGCTTTCTTTGGGTGCCTTATCCCTTTATCCCCCCCCCCCCCCCATTCTGTCTACTAGGCGACATATCAACAATCAACCTCAACGGATCGAATAATATGATAGTCCTCACTTCACTAACTATCACCAAGAAAACTATCCTTATGAACTGGAAATCAAAAGTCAACACAAACATCGCACAAATCTCTACAGAATACTTATCCACCCCCATTCAATACATTGCAATAGAACCCCTCTTGATCTGGTTACTACTCATTAACCTTTTACAATCCTGATCCTATCCATAGATATCAGCCTCATCAGATGTATATGTGTGTATGTATATAATACATATATGTATATATTAGTGCTGTCAATCAATTAAAATTTTTAATCGCGATTAATCGCATAAATGTCATAGTTAACTCGCAATTAATCACAAATTACTCACACATTTTTATCTATTCTAAATGTCCCATTAATTATCATTTTAATACTGTTATCAACATGGAAAAGTGGATAGGCTTGCTTTGTGCAAATGTTTTTTTATTGAAAACAATGTGTAGTGTTATATTTCACACTAACATTCTCATTTTGAGCAGTCATTCACATTTGAATGAATCAAATCTCACACAGTTTAACACTGTCAATAAACAGATGACAAAAAAAATAAATGCTTGGTTACAAAAAAGCCCCTTCAACAACCCTTTCTAAGGGATCAAAACAGGGTGATACAAGATAAAGTTACAAAGTGCACATCATTGTAAACTAGGACTCAGGCTATAGTGCAGTTAAACCATGGCTTACACTTTCCTCTGAACATACAAGCAGTCAGACTATACTGCTCAACCCAGCCTCTTATTTCTCTCCAAAAAGAATGTACATTACTTGGCTATGGCTGCAGTGAGCTTGTTTTTAGTTGCGGTATCCATATGCCTCTGTCCAAACTTTGGTCTTGTCAGTCGATCCATCTGGCAATTTTTGAAACTAAACTTTCTATTCAGAATCTTGTTCGCATTTCGGCGTTTTGCGCTTGACATCCACCTAGACTTTCACAGCTAGCGAGCAGGCGAGACCAAAACATGCGTGGGGCGTGCCTATTGTTTTGTTTCCGTATATATATATATATGTTTCCGTATATAAAGATGGTGATGATGGCTGGGTATGCTCCTGTGTGCGTGTGTGCATGGGTGTGTGTGTGTGTATGTGTGCGTGTGCATTTGTGTGTACGTGTGTATGTTTGTATAAATATATGTATTGTGCATGCATATATCTGTGTGATTGTGTATGTATGTGTGTATGTGTGTATGTATGTATGTATGTATATGTGTGTGTGTATATATGTGTGTGTGTGTGTGTGTGTGTGTGTGTGTGAGTGTGTGAATGTGTATGTATATATACACATACTGTATACCTATACAGTTATAAGGATGGTGATGATGATATAAATGATGACTGGGATAGATTAGAGGGAAGGGTGACAAAACAAACAAATAAACAATAACATAGAACCAAGGTTATAATAGTTTTGGATTTTTTATTAGTTTTAGTTTTTATTTCGTTTTGATTTTTTGTTTTCAAATTCAGTTAGTTTTAATTAGTTTTTAGAGCATATTTTCTAGTTTTTATTAGTTTTATTTTCTTGAAAATGCTTAGATTTGGTTTAGTTTCTATTAGTTTTAGTGTTAGTTTGAGTTTTTTTCTAAATAAGGGTATTTGTCAGGTATTTGTCAAAATCGTCAGAATATGTATTGTATAATAAAAACTCAACGAAACAGAATTTTAAAACATGTATTCAGAGGATAGATAAACAGCCATCCACAAATCAAATACAACAGCCCACAAGATAGCAGCCTTTAGTACAAAATGAGTGCAATACTGCTTCTGAGGTTAGATGCACGTAATGTGCTGGGTAAAAATCCACATAGCCAACAGACTAAAGACACACATAACAAGGACATAACAACATGAACCCATTCATGAGACAAGTCACATTGCTTGGCAGCCAGGTGTCTTAGGGAGCTCAATCTAAGAAATCATGAACAACCTCAAAAACCCAACAAACTCTGGATTGAGGTTTGATTAATTTAGATGAACCAACTCAAAATTAACTACATAAAGAATTGCACTAGAGCTGCCTAGCTGCCTAAGCATTAGTGCAAATCACTGCAGTTGATTAATAATACAGTACTTCGCATGTCATATTTGACATCATAAAGTGAATACAGTGAATGTTTTAGACACTGAAAGTGCACAAGTATCTGATAGAACACAGAGGCAGACTGCTGGTTAAGATACTGTTCTACTTCAGCTGGATGCTGATGTGCTTTTTTTCTATGTTAAACTTACATAGCCTTCTGTCCAACATTCTAAACAAAAACAAATTTAAGTCTTAGCATTATGAATGAATGAACTATTTCAAATTCAGGTTTTCAAGATTGTGTGTGTGTGTGTGTGTGTGTGTGTGTGTGTGTGTGTGTGTGTGTGTGTGTGTGTGTGTGTGTGTGTGTGTGTGTGTGAGAAAAAGCAAGAGATGTGTGTCACTTTAGTCAAGCAACAATTTCTTGTTGATCTTGAGGAAAACACACTGCTCCAGAGATGTGGTTGTTCTGTTTCTAAGGCCAGATGACAACAGTCCACACACAGAGAAGATACGCTCCACAAAGGTTTGTGAGGCAGGGGCACTAACAAGGTCCAATGCGACAGGGGCAAGTTTTGGATAGACAGCCTCTCTTGATCTCCAGAACTGCAGAGTTGTCTCATTAAACACACCCTGCTTGACATCATCAACATACTTCTTCATTTCAGTCAACAGACTATTGGTCACATCAGGCTGATTTGTCGTTGATACATTGACCTCCATATGGGATGCAAGGAAGCAGTATTTCTGCAGGACAGTAGGAGGGGAGCTTGTTGGAGTTTGACTGGCCCTTGCAGTGGCAACATCATCCTGAGAAGCTGGGTTATACTGAGCAGCCATGTTCTGCACAAAAGACTGTGCTGCCCTCCTCAGTGGCACTGTGTCTGGTGTTTGAAGAACCAGCAAAACACCTGGATCCATTAGGCAGGCTGCTGCTGGTGTAGCATCAAACTGTGGGGAATCAGGCTTAAGAATGGCAACAAAACGCTCTCGCAAGGACTTCAGCAGCACTTGAGCTAATTGCTTTCCAGCAGTAGTCGTCAGCAGGTGTGCCTCAAGGTTGAGCAGGCATGGTACTACTTGTGAGAGTGACTGGCTGTCACTCTGAAGCTGGTCTTTGTGAATGGCAAAGGGCTCAAGCAGCTTGACCAGGTTCTCTAGCTTAGCCCAATTGCTTGTGAGAAGTGTGTCCATGCCCAGCTCTTCCAGTACTTGGTTTAATTCCGCTCTGATCTCCAGCAGTCTTCTCAGCATATCAAATGTGCTGTTCCAGCGTGTGCTACAATCCCGGACCAGAGTTTTGCCGCACTTTTTGATCATTGCTTCATTTGCCACTGGCGAATTCCTATCAGAATCCAACCTCCTGGAATCCTGAATATCAAATCATAGGAAATGGTAATAATAACGATGTCAAAGTGCAGACAGTTAGTTTAAACTTCAAAGTTTTTAACCTGGGCTAGAGTACCCTCCTTACTTTTTAACAGGTGTATACTACTTGGCTTGGAATTTTTTTTAAGTTTGTGTAGACTTATATCGGTAGCCAAAAGTGTACTGATGTAGGCTAATCAACTACAAAAGCATGGATAATCTTTTTTCATGTCAATGACTAGTCTAAATATTATTGGCCATTTTAGTTCAACAAAATAAAAATAAATAAAGGGACCACATTAAGAGGCATCTCCAAGTTTGGGGAAGGTTGCTTCATACACAGGACTAAAGGGTAGCTGCAGTATGTATGAAATACATAATTGCAGTAAATGGGAGCAAGTAAACAAGGATTTTCCTCTCTCTTTTCCCCTGTTGAACTCTATGAGGAACTATCAAGAATGCTGTTTATATCATTGTGACATTTAACATCCAAATTAAAAAAAAAAAATCACATAATATAAACTAATATATATGTCAATGTCTATCTAACATCTGATCAATGCAGCGGGCAATGGCCTCCCCGGTGTGTGGGTGCTCCATTCGGTGTAGGTTCAGCAAAGCATGGTGAACATGGCCTCCGGGCGGATGATATAAACAAGCTGACACACCCATGAATGATGCCGTTAGTCCTCTCTTGCTCCAACCATCTACACATAGGCTCAGCTTCCCCGCCTCCTTTATGATGTCTTTCAGTTTCTGCTTAGCCTTATCCATCTTAGCTCCAATGAGGTTATTGACTCTTGCAGCTCCGGGTGCTTTGAATTTTGGTTCGTGTGAAGTGCTGAACTTTTTGAAGGCAATCGAGTCACATAGTCGCGGAGACATTCCAGTCTCAATAAACATATTTACCAATGCTTCTTCCCGCTTGTGGTGCTCTTGCGTATTTACTGACCAGCAGCTATTTGGTCGCCGGTGGAAGCAGTCCATTATGGATGCTGCTGTCTCACGTTCCGTCCTCATGCTTCCTGGCCTTGTTGTAGCTTCTCTTTCTGGGGAGGGGGGCAGAGAGGCTACCTTGTCCAGGTACTCTTTGTTAGCCTTCTTGTGCGAGCTTCTCAAATGGACTTTCAGATTCGTGGGATTTTTCCCCTTGAGAAGTATTCCACATATTTTATCGCCTGCTTCTACAACAAGGCACTTACTTTTACCGTCGACGCGGCCATATTCAAAGAAATCCCAAATAGGACTCTGCCGCTTTCTCCCAACTTTGGCTGTAGCCATCACGCTAGCTGGTGCAGGCACATTTTCAGCAGGTGATGTCACGGACCAAGAGGTGCCGTATGGTGCAGACACCTGGCGTAAAACCGGCAGAGCTAAGCAAATAGATTTCATATCAACCCAAAAGGATTATGTATGAAGTACATTTACAAAGATGAAAACTATGGATGTTTTTGCTATAATTTTAGTTCGTTTAAGTTAGTTTTGTAAAAACACAAAACAGTTTCAGTTAGTTATCGTTTTTTTGTAAACTCTCGTTTTTATTTTTATTTCAGTTAACGAAAATGTTTTTTCAATTTTAGTTTTTGTTGTTTCGTTCGTTTTCGTTAACTATATTACTATACCTTGCATAGAACTAATAACAATATTAACTTCTATTCATATATGAGCCCTATTTTCACATTTACCATTACCACTAATACAATTAATACTGAGAATACCGTCATTACTATCCTGATCAATGATGTCATTGTCACTACTGTTATCACTATCATTACTATTACTGTCATTGTCATCATCATCATCGTCACCATCAATTTTTATTATCATTACTATAATTATTGTTATTGTTGTGATTATTGTTATTAATAATTAATTAATTATCAGAATTAATACCAATATTGTCACCGCCTATTACGACAAAACCTGTATAATTACAATTGCCATTATTGCTATCATTATTATCATCACCCTAATTAATTGTGCTGTTGCCCCCACTATCACCACTCCTAATGTCATTTCAGTTTAATAATGTTATATTATGCATACCTACTGTATCCTAAAATTACTATTACTATTATTATTATAATTTTGCTACTTAGTATTGCTATTATTATAATCTCATCTTAAATGATAAAATTATTATCTTTTAAATAATATTTATATATATGGTTACAATGACTTGTTGATGGTGTTGAAGCTGGCAGTATAATAATAACTCTATTGTTATTGATAATATTACAAAAAATACACTTAATGAATACACTTATCATCATTATTCTTATTAATATCCCCTTATTAATGATACTATTATTCTTATAAATCATTAATAATCTTGATATTGTTATTACTATCATTACAAGCACAAGCACAATCTCTATTAATAATCCACGTTATATTATACCACCATTAATAATATTTGCAACAAATCAACACACCACACAAACTACACATAACATCAGTAATATACGCGATACCTACATCAGTTTGAATAATTACACCCAATCAATAGTTTTGTCTCCCTCCCTTTTTTTTTTTCTTGAATCATAAGATCTTATTTACCCCTTTGTTTTCTCTCTCTCCCTTGAACCTCCCACCTCTATCTTCTTCACCCTTGCCCAACGCCTCCATGCCAAAAAAAAGGGGGGTAACCCACATAACCCACATCAACCCCACAAACACCCACTCCCATTGGGTCCGGGGGTTGTTCTGCATGGGTGAAGGAGCAGCAGGTGGTGTCACCGGAAAGTTGGCCTCCTCCCCAGGGTCTGGGGGTGACTAAGGGAATTCAAACCTCTGCAATTTAACTCAACTAATAATTTATTATGATAAATTTAAAGAGGCGAACGGAGGAAGAGAAAGAAAAGGGGAGGGGGGATGAAGAGGGAGAGAGGAGAAAGGGAGAAGGGGTAAAGGAGAGGGTTTATTTATTTATCTATTTATTTACTTATGTCTCTCCTTTATATTTATTATTGTTACCTGTTATTTATTTATTTACCCTTTCTTATTTCACCTAGCTTAACTTATTTATACCCTTTTCTCTTTCCCTTGTGTTTGCTCCACCTGTCTTCTGTCTTTCATATTCCCCTTTGTAACTTCACCAGCACACACGCGCTCATGCACACACACACTGCCTTTCAACATCTTCAACACCCTCAACACTCAACATACATTTAATAGACTTGCCATCATGCCTGTATGTTTGTCTATTGTGTCTATTGTCTCTTACACCTGTCCTTTTTTGTTGTCTCTGTTATTCACTTTTTGCGTATTTTCATCACCTAATAAAAAAAAGAAAGAAAAAAAAAGAACATTGGGCACTTCAATCAAACATAGTCACCACAAACTCTCAAGAAAAGCCAAAAGTTTTTTTTCTTGCCAATGACAATGTGAGACCAACAGGCAGAATTGAAACTGAAAATTATGGGGTAAGGTTACTGTCAAAAGTTTCGTGCGTGGACACATAAAAATCGTGCACGTATTAAAAATGTGTGCGTGTTAGTCTGTAGTTGTGCATAAATAAAAAATTTGTAAACTCTTGTTTAAGTCAAATCATGCATAGATTATGCAGTGTATAAATTATCTGTGAGAATGCAACTCGTAAAGTTACAACTTTCCAAAATGACAAATACTGATTGCAGTTTACGGACGTACGCTTCCTTCAGAATGAATACGAATCTAACAAGCGTGAAGTAACTGTCAAAACTACGTCACGAGGTCACAGGCATTATGTATCGAGTGGAAGATAACATCGATTCTACAAACTGCGCATGCGTGAAAGATGACGGCGGCGAGGGATTTGGAGCAAAGTCAAGTACGTAATTTTCAAATTGTTTTCTTACTACATTGGTCTCGGGAACTGACTCAAAGTGTACATCTGTCTTATATTGGTGAGGGTAACAAATCTTGCACAATCACCTAACAATTTTTTTAAAATGAAAGTCTCTGCTGTCTCATTGTCTTTCTAGCCATCATCAAGTATTCACCCCAAAATATGGTAAGACCTTTAGCAAGTAGGACACTCAAAAATAAAATATATAACTCCTTATTAGAATAATAATAAATCATTAGTTTCATAAGAAAGGTAGTTAGTTACAGGCATTTGTATTATCATACTGTGGCAAGCTGTTTAACTTCATATCTAGATTGGATATACATCACAACATTAAAACCAGGTACCAGGTTTAAGGTTTTGGCTGAATGTTGTATAAAATTGTTTCCCATACAATGACCGCAGCAACAAGCACTATATACAGTGAGGTCAATAAGTATTTGATCACCCTGTGATTTTGCAAGTTCTCCCACTTAGAAATCATGGAGGGCTCTAAAATTTTCATCGTAGGTGCATTTCCACTGTGAGGGACAGAATCTAAAAAAAGAAAAAGAAAAAAAATCCAGAAATCACATTGTATGATTTTTTTTAAACAATTTATTTGTTTATTACTGTGTCAAATAAGTATTTGATCACTTGCTTATCAGACAGATTTCTGACCAGCAAAGACCTGCTATGCTGCTTTTAAATAGTCCAACTACACTCTGCTCATGATTCTAATTTAGTAGCACCTGTTTGAGGTCGTTAGCTTTCATAAAGGCACCTGTGCACCCCACAATCAGTCAAAAGTCTAACAACCAACATGGGCAAAACCAAAGAGCTGTCAAAAGACACAAGAGACAAAATTGTAGACCTTCACAAAGCTGGAAAGGGCTACGGGGCAATTGCCAAGCAGCTTGGTGAGAAAAGAACAACTGTTGGAGCAATTGTCAGAAAATGGAAGAGGCTAATGATGACTGTCAGTGTCCCTCGGACTGGGGCCCCACGCAAGATCTCACCTCGTGGGGTATCAATGATGCTAAGGAAGGTGAAGAATCAACCCAGGACTACACAGGAGGAGCTGGTCAATGACCTGAAGAGAGCCGGGACCACCGTTTGCAAGGCTACTATCAGTAATACACCAAGATGTCATGGTTAAAATGATGCAGCGCACGGAAGGTTTCCCTGCTGAAGTCAGCCCATGTCAAGGCCTGTCTGAAGTTTGCCAGTGACCATCTGGATGATCCAGAGGAGTCATGGGAGAAAGGCATGTGGTCAGATGAGACCAAAATAGACCTTTTTGGTCTTAACTCGATTTGCCGTGTTTGGAGGAGGAAGAAGGAGGAGTATCATCCCAAGAAAACCATACCTACAGTGAAGCATGGGGGTGGAAGCATCATGCTCTGGGCATGTTTTTCTGCACAGGGGACAGGACAACTGCACTGTATTAAGGAGAGGATGAACGGGGCCGTGTATTGTGAGATATTGGGCAAAAACCTCCTTCCCTCAGTCAGAGCGTTGAAGATGGGTCGTGGCTGGGCCTTCCAACATGACCTGAAGCACACAGCCAGGAAAACCAAGGAGTTGCTCCGTAAGAAGCATATCAAGGTTCTGGAGTGGCCTAGCCAGCAAGGCCAGTGACGTTGTGGGAATGGAGTGTGACTCTCTGACAGTGGTGTCAGAGAGGGGGATGCTGACTAAGCTACGGACTATCTTGTATGTCTCACACCCACTTCATGATGTACTGGTTAGGCACAAGAGTACTTTCAGTGAGAGACTCATCCCACCAAAATGCACAACACCACAGGAAATCACTCCTGACTGTGGCGATCAAACTGTACAACTCCTCCCTCTAAATGGCCCTTGGACTTTTTCAATATATATATGTACATATTGATAATATGTATATATATATATATATATATATATATATATATATATATATAATGATTAATTATCATTTTAATACTGTTATCAACATGGAAAAGTGGATAGGCTTACTTTGTGCAAATGTTTTTTATTGAAAACAATGTGTAGTGTTATATTTCACACTAACATTCTCATTTTGAGTAGTCATTCACATTTGAATGAATCAAATCTCACACAATTTAACACTGTCAATAAACAGATGACAAAAAAAAAAATAAATGCTTGGTTACAAAAAAAGCCCCTTCAACAACCCTTTCTAACGGATCAAAACAGGGTGATACAAGATAAAGTTACAAAGTGCACATCATTGTAAACTAGGATTCAGCCTATAGTGCAGTTAAACCATGGCTTAAACTTTCCTGCTCTTCTGTTTTATTCACCAGAGGTTTATCAACGCACATTACTTGGCTATGGCTGCACTAAGCTTGTTTTTAGTTGCAGTATCCATATGCCTCTGTCCAAACTTAGATCTTGTCAGTCGACCCATCTGGCAACTTTTTGAAACTAAACTTTCTATTCAGAATCTTGTCATTGCTGGGGTACCTACTAAGTGCACCTCACATCTGTAGATGTTTTGTTTACAGATCTGCTGCAGTACAAATTAGACAGAATTATGTTAACAAATAGAAGGGAAGTTTTAAATGTCAAGACACCATCATTTTTGTGAAATTAAAATGTGTGTTTACAGAGTAAGTCATGCATATTTGTAAATCACTCCATTGATATGACTACACAACACAAAAAAATTGCATGTTTATGGATAGTGAAATGTTTACCAATTATGGTACACATTTGTGGATTGTCATCTGTGGGTTTAATTAATTAGGCTATGCAATTAATAGTGATGTTATGTCAATGTCTCACATTGACAGGGGTTTCTAATACTTTTTTTTTCATATCATATATGTATATACAGCACATTTAACAGGATTGGTGTATTTAAGTGTCATGTAGTTTAAAACAACTTAACAGTTCATTGGAAGAACTAAGCTCATATAAAGCTCACCCCAATATCACAAAAGTTTCTCACTGAAAATCACGTGAAGCCATTTGATGTGCTGCTGATCAAGTTAAAATGCAGTAGCGCTTGATGAATTGGATGAATTTGTTTTGCTTCATGTCATTCTGTCTTTTTTTTAACCATAAATGAAGACTATTAATTCACTGAAGAAAGCTTCTATAATGTATCTGTGCCATCTAGGAGTTAACACTTCAGCTGTGCAGGTCCATGAATAAACACCAGGTAGTCTTGCTGAAGTTGTGCAACCATCAGCAACAAAGGCACTGTGGGACTTTTATTTTGGATGTGCCTGGGAAAACATTAAAAGCACACTGCGAAGCCCAACCTCCACACTGCCTCTTAAGCCCCATTTTGAGAGAATGTGCCAAAGTTGGAATGAAAAGCTTGTTTTGCCTCTTCCACTGAACAGCAAAGCACCCAGAAACCCCTGCAAGGTCTCCTCTCAATCCTCAGTCTCTGTTTAATGAAAAGGCAATATGCATGAAAACTTTTTGGACTTATGTGGCTTAGAATGTAATGCTTTTATTTATTTAAGATGCTGAGAGAAACAGTGTGTTACAGCAGTAAGGTCAAAAGCAAACACATCTACACATCCAGTGGTTCTGGTAGCTGGTAAATGCCATGGTTCTCCAGGACCACTCTTAGAAATAACATCATTGCCTTTCAAATTTGAAGTGTAATGAAAAGTTGGTGCATCCATGATTGTAACCACTGGAGACAAATTTCAGCATTGTTCATCCAACATGAAGGAGCTGGAGCAGTTTTGCCTTGAGGAATGGGCAAAAATCCCAGTGGCAAGATATAGCATGCTCATAGAGATTTATCCAAAGCTATTTGCAGCTGTAATTGCGGCAAAAGGTGGCTCTACAAAGTACTGACTTTAGGGGGTGAATAGTTATGCACGCTGAAGTTGTCTGTTATTTTGTCCTATTTATTGATTAATTCACAATTAAAAAAATAAAATAAAAATCACGTCTTCAAAGTTGTAGGCATGTTCTGTAAATGAAATGATGTAAACCCTCAAACAATCCATTTTTATTCCAGATTGTGAGGCAACAAAACATGAAAAATGCCAAGGGAGTGAATACTTTTGCAAGTCACTGTACGTGAATGGTTATGTGATATGCTTTGTCAGGTGTGTTAGTCTGGATGGAGATTATTTCTGATACAGTGCTAAACCATTTGTCTGGATGGAGAACATTTTCATTTTAGAAAGCTGTTTTAAGATGAAACTCTGTGATGCATTCTCAAATATAACTATAAAATTGTTTAATTTAATATTTCTGTTTGTACAAATACATTTTATCTGACCATGTGACTTGTGGTAGATAAATTACAATTACTACCACCACTACTATTATTACTATTAGGCTGTAACAAAGTTAAATAACACTACTGATTAATACTAGTAGTGTTAATGTGATGTGATTATAAAAGTAACAATTGCTAATAATAGTAACAATAACAAAAACCTGAAACAATAGTACTAGTTGTACTTACAAAGTTCAGAGGGAGGCGAACATGAAGGATCTGGTGTCCTTTCTCTACCAGGTGCTGGCCTCTACAAATATTGCCTGAGTGGATCTGGCCATTTAAAAAAACAAAACAAAACAAACAAAAAAAACAAAGTAAAACAAAACAACAACAACAAAAAAACATATACCTATATTAGTATATTCCTGGAGGGGAACTTTACAGAAGTGTGAACACCACCACTATCACCAAAAACCCCACTGTATTGCTAGTTGAGAACTCACTAAAAAGAATACCTTTTAACTAGGGCTGTCAGTTTAACGCGTTAATTAGATTAATTAATTATGCTGCAAATCAACGCGCTATAAAAATTAACGCAATTAATCATGAGTGGCAAGTCAATGCGCAAGCATTTGAAATTTGGCCCTTTGAGTGACCCGTATAGGCTGCAGTGGCAGGTCGCATCTTACCTACGCCACTAGTCATAAGCAGGGTGACAACAGACATGGATTCGACAGCGGAGAGCGAGGCAAGCCTACTTGGACCTTTGAACGGCAAGTTTATTTATAAAAAGAACAAAGACTGGACTATTAACAAGAACGCAGTGATTTGTACCTTGTGTAAAAAAGAATTTTCCTATCACCGTAGCAGCTCCAGCCTGAATTATCATTTAAATGCTAAACATGTAGTTGCTGCTAGTGCCGCTAGTGCTACCGTGAGCTCACTCCGCCAACCCACACTTGCTGAGTTAGGAAAACGAATGAGCAAAGCCATCAGAAAAACTGACAAACTCAATTGCAAAGTGGGTTGCTGCTGATTGCAGGCCGATTTCAATCGTGGAAGACGAGGGCCTAAAAGAGGCGTTTCAGATAGCGTCATCTGACTCTAATTTCCAGCTACCGTTTTATTGCATTTTTGAATAATGCACCTGGCCTAATTGGTTTGCTGATGTGTTTGACCTTTTTTCTTTTGAATTTCATTTATGAAGCACACTTCACCAATAAAAATGTGGATATCAAATCTTCTCTTCTTGGTGTATTCAATTGATAAGTCATGCACTACAATTTTGTAATGTCCTAGAATTCAAATTCTTTATTTGGGGACCTTTAGCAGATATGAGATTAAAATGCAATTAATTAGATTAATTAATTACAAATCCTGTAATTAATTAGATTAATTTTTTTAATCGCCTGACAGCACCACTTTTAACTATAATAAATGTAGAGACTGTAGCCTACTTTTCATAACTATTATGAGGGTTTTCAAAACCAAAAGGAGGGGGAAAATGCAAAAAAAAATGAAAGAAGGGGTCGAAGCACTGGAGATATTACTGACAGCACATTAGCTGGCGATCTAGGCTATGATTCTGGAAGTTGTGGAATAAGCTAAGGAGTCCACTGCCCAGAACCATGGCTAAACTCAGACGCAGTAGCCTGCTTATGCTTGCAAAAATAGAGTTCATGTTCATGTATCTGAAACATCCTATGTTTAAGAGATAATTAAAATGAATGTTACAATGCAACCTCTCTGACAACCTGCACTATTCAAAGTATACGTTATCCAGATACTTGCCTTTGACATTTACATCTATGTAGGTTATCAGTGAAGTTATACCTATACGTAGCACACTAGCAAAGTAACAGTCGCTAGCTAGCCATAGCGTAGTGACAGCAATGGAAAATCCAATATTAGGTGATGCACAATACTAACTTAACAAACTTTAACGTTTGACACTTAAATGACTGAGATGAGAAGACTTACCTCTATATTTGGCTTTCTTTTATCTTCTTCCTTTTTCCATTTTCGACCCTGTGCACCAGAGGGTTTAGACCGCCTCATTTTGGGAATCAGCCTAGGTGGTGAAGCTTGATCAAGGCAGCAGCTGAGTGCTTGCCTAATGTAACGCAACACAAATAGAGTGCGCATGCGAACTAGCACCACCCCCCCTTAGGAATGATCGACAAATTCATCAATTCAATCTAATAATCACATTGACAAGTAAACGTGCGGCAGAGGGGCGCCCTAATGGTTAAGGGCAACAAAAAGCAAGGGTGACACTAGAGGGTGCCCCCAACACATTTGTCACCCTAGGCAATCGCCTAGATTGGCTATAGCAATCGCCGGCCCTGATTATACCAAACAATAATTTGAAAACCAATTAATTTTCTCCTGTCAAACCCAAAATGTAGCGAAGTATTGAAGTGATAACCCTCCCTTTGCCAAAAATGAGTTTACACATTGATTGTTAAAGGTGATGTTACACTTACTGGGTAAAATAGAAAAATCTAACTCCCTGACCTCTTATGAACAAACTGTTATAAAACTCCAATATCAGAAATCTAAACTGACTTATTTGGGAAGAGTTGCTGTATAAAAAGTATTCACAACATGAATCTAAGATAAGCAGATAAAAATCCATTTTATTTAATCACACGACGACTGTGGTCTCAAAGCCAAACAGCAAAAAATGCCAAATAATCAGTAGAGATATTCAGAAAGATATCATCAGTTCAAAATCATGTTTGTAAGCAATTTTCATAAAATGGAGAGTAGCCAATAACTTGCAATAATGGATGCAAAACAGAGGCAAACTGCAAATTCATGTGATAATTCTTTGCCAGTTTATTGACTGACCCCTTTGACATTGTCATGTTGTTTTCACACCACCAATAAAAACAGGTTGAATAGGTTTTTTGACTTAATAAAGAGAGCCTGCAGAATATAAGAACACCATTTCCTAAAAATGAAATCAAAGTTATTGAACTTAATCAGCTCATGTAATCATGTAATCAGCTCTCTGTCTTAGCCTTCGCAAATTCAACAGATTCAGATCCATATCCTCAATCAAATCAATTTTATATCAACATATAATTAATGTACATAAACACTCATACATACCAATAGCGTCTCTGTGCTTCTCTCCATCAAGCTGAACCCAGGGCAGACAAAGGCCACCCAGGTGCTCAACCAAGGTTAATCAGCTTGGTGCTTCTCACTTTCTCCCTGAAAAGTGAACACTCGGACCCTCTACTGCCCTCTGGCACATATCTCACACACAACTTAAACATTTAACACCTAGTCACCCTGAAAAAATCAACAGCATATAATGCATGACTCAACAGGTATGGAGGTCACGATCGTGGATGGGTTTGACTTAAATGAGACCAGACTTAAATGACAGTTAACTTCTGCTTCTTTTTAAACTAACCACCGCAGTCTTGCAAAAAACACTAACAAAAAAACTTAACTGAACTTCCAAGTGCAGAATACTGTTGAAAAAAATTACTGAATAACTTTGTCACTGTACATATTTTGGGGTTTTGACCAGTATAAACCAAAATTGACCAGTATCAGTGTTCATGTCTGGTGAAAGGGATAGTTCTGACAGATATTTTACACAATGAACAACAACAAAGTTCTAACTAATAATTAGGATATAATTTGTTATAGGTGTTTTCACATCATTCTGTAAACATTGCTGTAAACAATGAGTAAAACTGGCCTGTATTGCTTCCTGTAATTTATGTGGTGGAAAAAATGGCTGATTGGTCCTTTATTTTGGCTGAACAGTGCAAAAGGGTGGGTGCTGACAACATCTTTCATTGTATCTTCACCTAGATTTTATGTGTTTGTGCTCTACCTAATCCAGTCACCTGGAAAACAGGTTCAACTTTTTTTCCTTTTTTTGCACATAGGAGGCCAATAAAGCACAAGGAATTTATCCAAGGTAATCTCACATTATTGGAGAGAGTGAACAAGATAACATGAAATAGATTAGATCTGCTGACAGCTCACTGGTGTGTGCCCTCACATGCCCTGGCACACATACCTGACATACCTTGGGCTGACTGTAGACGCCAAATTTGTTCTCTCTCACTACCCCCCCCCCCCCCCCCCCCCCCCAGCCTCCACACACACACACACACACACACACACACACACACACACACACACACACACACACACACACACACACACACACACACGGACACACAGACACTTCGGAAAAACTTATACAATTTGAAGTCAATTCAGATGTTAGTGTATAAATGGGTAAGGGCTGCTCTCTGCTCTCTCTCCCACACAGAGGAAGTGTACTTCTCTCTCCCTCTCCTCTCATTCATAGCTGCTTATAAAGTCCTCCCACTCGAACATGACCATCAGACTGGCATGCTAATTGAAAACAGCACTTTCCCCCTGCTTCCTGCCTTTTCAGCAGCCTCATATAGACATGGACACACACATGCTCACACACACACACAAAAAAGTATCAAACCTTCTTCGTCAGTCAATACAGTGCAAACAGAGCATTGTTAGCTGCACAGTGAACCTCTCCTTTATATCTAATGTGATGGTTTAAAAAATAGAAACTTGTTTCTGTTTTCTGCCCCATCATGTGTGCATTAAGTCTGGCTGCTGTGTGGTATGGAGACAGGAATCCAGGCATTATACAATGGCTGGATTTGCCAGGATGGTGTTTAATTTAAAAATACTGAATACATAGGAGTCGTACCCGACATGTCTGTCCATCCAAAACACGATGAGGTGATAAACAACTTCTTAACATCGCTTTTGTTATTCACTTATTTAAGTGGCATGAGTCAGAGTCACACACTGCAATACTTACTGTGCTAACAGTGCCATACTTGAATGTTAAATGTTAGTCAGTATGTAGGAATTTCCTTTGAGATATGATTGTACCCCAGCTAACACAAACCTTCCAATAACATTTCCAGAACGTTCCTTGCAGGTTTCTATTTAGCAACTTCCCACAACTTGCAGAAAAAATGTTGTGCAAATGTTTTTGTTCAACATGCCATTTCCAAAGCATTCTAATAACCACATGGAGTAACACTTTTTAGGGGTAATTTCTGCGACGTTCCCTCAAGGTTCCCTGCTGGTAGCCTTTTTCTGCTGCTTGTTTTTTAATTATGTGTTTTCATAAAGATTCATAATTTCTTATTATTTTTATATAAAAACATGTGTATACAATTCCAACAATAAATGGTTTAGTGTGTATGTGTGTTTTACAAGTTTGGACCACCTCATATAAAAGGTGAGAATTCAGTTCCAAGTTATTCAGGACGACAGACTGACAGGGCATAGGCTGTAGCATGAGGCTAAGCACCTGGACACATGAAGACAAAACTGAGGAAGTCAAGAAGAAGACAAGGCAAAAATAGTCACTATAACAGGTAGATCTCAGGAGTCTCAGTGTTACCACAGAGGTGACCGGATGATTTGACGAATATTGGGTGAAAGGGTGGCGTTTTTATATTGTGTCAGCAGATTGGTTTTGATTGAATAATTGGTCAGAGGTGTGCTCAGGAGAGGAGAAGGCCAGACCAGACCTGTTAGCCATGCCCTGTGTAGGGGAACTACCTTAATTTGATGTTACATTCGTTGATAAAATGATGGGGCACCACCTTCCTCAGCTAAGAAGGACTGCAGAAATTAACTGCTATAACACTGATACAATACTAACGAATGAACTAACGGAGAACCAGTCTGATAATCTGAAGTGTAAACTCTGGATACAGGAATCGTATATATTCAGCTCAAAAGGACACCGTCTAACCAGGACTTAAATCAAAATCTCATTTATTAAGCAGAATTATGGATAATGAATGATATATCATGAATGGTACGACAGAAGATATGAGGTGATATGACAGAACACAAAAGAAACTTATGGCAACGCGATGACAAACAAGTTTGGCGATAGTGAGAAGTAGTTGTAAAGGGGATAATGGGGACCCGAACGTAAAGTTAAGGGATTAAATGAGCATTTGAGAGAATTTGGATAAATTAGCAGTATCTTAACCTCGCGGACCAACTCTTATTCAAACCCGCTGAGCATGCCCACTGGTTTGATGGCGTCACGGTGAGTTCTGCTCCAAACTAACTCGAAGATGCCCAGGTGCTCGTCCGTGGCTCGATCTGCTCGGTGGTCCGGTGGAAGGCCCAGGCACACCAAGGTGAAGAGCTGATGCTGGACGGTGATGTCTCTCGAACTGGGTTCTACGGTGTCGGTTACAGATAAGGGACGGCTCCGGATGGTTGTTAACCCAGACCAAGGATCAACAGCTGGCTGCAGGGTTTTGGTTCGGTTGAGTCCGTGAAGGATTATTTTAGACAGATAGTAACAAAATTGATAGTCTCTTCGATGGCCGATCGAAAAGGGTCTACAAAATTATTATTATTTGACTAAAATTTACAGACTAAAACAAAAACATGTGGCTTAGAAAAATGAAGGTTTTACGGCAAACTATAGAAACACGTCTTCGGAAAATTAAATCACGCTACTCGGTATGGCTTTTGCATAGCTCGAAGACGGGAAAAACTTAAAGAGCAAAACGACTGTACAAGACTAAGATAACTAAGAAGTAACAAACAAAACTAAGACATAACGTAACATAACTTAAGACAAGACTGAGTAACGCGCACTGAATTCATGCTGCGGCTGCAGACATTTAAATCTCGCTCCGGGGCGTGTCTAATGGGCAGGCCGTCACACACGAGACGGTTTGTGACGCACAATGTAATCTCGCCTCCTGGAACTGGAATTAATTAATGATTCATACGAGGGGCTCATCTGCTTCTCACTATGGTCAATCACATATATTTTGAATGGACGATTTTCAATGACATTTCAACATTGTTCACAACATGCGTTAGGCAATTCCTATGATTGGATGACAACATTAAACGATAATCATGGTGACAATTTATAATACTCGTCCTAATATGAATGATGACTCAAGGTATAACTAACACAAAATAAAGAAATAAAGAGAGGCAGACTATATTTGCCCAAGATGATTATCATTATTACGGTTACTTATTAATAAATGCATCACGTCAAGCGTATTATTATGAACCTCTAGATGGCAGTATGGTTCCATCCATCCATTATCTATACCGCCTATCCCTTTCGGGGTTGCGGGGGGCTGGAGCCTATCCCAGCTACAATGGGCGAGAGGTGGGGTACACCCTGAACCGGTCGCCAGCCGATTGCAGGGCCACATACAAGGACAAACAAACATTCACACTTGCACTCACACCTACGGACAATTTAGAGTCATCAATTAACCTAATGAGCATGTTTTTGGTCTGTGGGAGGAAGCCGGAGTACCCGGAGAGAACCCACGCATGTACGGGAAGAACATGCAAACTTCACACAGAAAGGCCCCACCTGACCCGGGGATCGAACCGGCAAACTTCTTGCTGTGAGGTGCTTCTTGCACTACCTGCTGCGCCACCGTGCAGCCCCAGTATGGTTCCATGATAAAAATTCAGACAAACTTTATAAAACAGTTAAAATCACAACTTTGTCATACTTCAGGTTAGAGATACTGGGAAAACACCAATATTATGCATACAATGAGACCTGTAAGGTGAAAACATCAAAAGTCAAGTTTAACATAGAAGCTTGGTTATCAATTTCAATTCAATTCAATTCAATTCAATTTTATTTGTATAGCGCCAAATCACAACAGAAGTTGTCTCAGGACACTTTCCATATAGAGCTGGTACAGACCAAGCTCTTTTATCTACAAAGAAACCAACAATTCCCCCATGAGCAAGCACTTGGCGACAGTGGCGAGGAAAAACTTCCTTTTAACAGGCAGAAACCTCGAGCAGAACCAGACTCTGGGTGGGCGGCCATCTGCCTCGACCGGTTGGGTGAGAGAGGAAGAGCAAGAGAGAGAGAGTGAGACAGACAGACAGACAGACAGACAGACAGACAGACAGACAGACAGACAGACAGACAGAAAAGCAGTCAGAGAGAGAGAGAGAGAGAGAGAGAGAGAGAGACAGAGAGACAGACATGCAGTCACAGTAACAGTGACAGTGGATGTAATAACATCCTGGAGTATTGAGAAAAAGCACACAAGCATGCACCAGTTGCTTCAGGAATGTCCAATTTACAACCCATCAGCATTTGCTGATTTTTGTGGATTCCTCTGAGGCATGTCATTTGTCTCTCCAGACAGTTTTATTGTCTTGAGCCCTTAGGGCTATTGGGGAAGAATTAGCCTTAACATGGGACATCCTGGGTAGGAGATAGGCGTTGACCTTTTGGCTCGCCTCCTTCAACGTGCGAGAAGAGTAGTCGACTCAGCCAGACATCCTGTCTCTCTCCGAAATCACATTTCATTATAAGTAAACCAGATGGTATATAATTCAATCGGTTGGCTGGTTTACACCTCCGTTTCTCATGAGAAGTCAGAGAGGGTAAGAGAAGGTCAGTTAGAGGCCAGTTCTGCTACACCTGTAAATAAACACCCATACACCCATAAGACAGACAGGGGATAGACAGACATGAAACAAAGGGAAAGGGAAACACAAAGGCATAATAGGGCAAAAAGGAGGGGAAACTGCAGGTCCTGACATTGTTTCAAGAAAAAGTTTGACACTGGAAAATACGCTTATATGCTTTCTTGCTAAGAGTCAGATGAGTCAATCAATACCACTACCATGTCAGCCTGTTAGCTTGGCATAGCATATTGGGAGGAGGGGGAAAGGCTAGCAGATGGATGGATGAATGGACAAGGGGAATGGGGGGTGAGGGCCGAGGGGTGAAAGGAAGGAGGGATGGAGGCATGAAGGAGTAGCGGGGGGGATATGACTGCCTAGTCTTACTTTTGTAGTATAATTACATTATATGTGATGATTTGAGAGAATTGAGAGAAAACACTATAACCAATGGTAGCATGATAATAGTTGATTTGTTGAACATGATATTGTAAGTGAAGACGATCCATTTGATGTGATGTGATAATAGTTCATGTACTTAGAGTGCAGCTGATGCTTTGAAAATGACACTGTAGGAGAAACAGAGAAAGTCAAAGTGCAGAGCGGAGAGATCATGAAATCACAGTCGCAGAGCACCCTTATCAGGGATCTCTGAGGCCTTCTGTGCCCTTGCAGGTATCTTTACAGCAGCTTTTTTTGTGTGGCTTTATGTAACCTTACTATTTGAACAGAGCCTTTAAACATGTATTCTTTTACAACTCATATTTGTGTGTTTTACAATGACTACTGATAGATTGAATGTTCTTATAATCACACTATGGTTCAATATATAATCTCACTATGATTTAATGTAATCTCAAAGTGCACTTAATGACAATAGTAGACCCTGAGCTGAACTGTATAAAAGACAGAGCGCAGACCATTGTGAGTTGGAATTGATCAGGATTGCCTGTTGGGTGTTTCTGATGTGTTCCCCTTTATTGTCGACAATAAAGTACTTTGCTCTCTTGGACTTCTGACTCCTGTAGATCTTTATTTGGACACCTTCAAGAAGATTTTTTGAAATAATTAGATAGCTGAGTTTGGGTGTTTTTGGCCTTTGTGGTTTGTGCATTTGGCCTTCACATCTAAGCCTTAGAGCACCAATCAAGTGAAATCTTCCTGTATGCAAAGCTCTCAAGTCTCACCCATTGAGCATGAGACACATGCATTTCAACCCGTTCACACACTCACACGCCATATTTTATATTTCTCAAGCAGAGAAATTATCAGGATAACGCCCACCAAGTTGCGCCACTATTTTTTATAACAGTGGAACAGGTAGAGGGATTAGTGATGTGTCGGTCGCAAACGAAACAGCTCTTAGAGTCGACACTTTGAAGTGAACGATCAGAGCCAGCTACTGCCTGGGAGCTGGAGTGGGAGCCACTTTGTTTTCTGTGTTTTTTTTCTCTGAACTTTTTTTCTGTTCAAACCACACGTGATTGGTCAACTACATGATGTGTGGTGGCTTTTGTGTGTAGGCACTGAGCAGGAGGGGGATGGGCGGGGGTTACAGACACAGCGCGCGCGCACACACATATTTGCACTAAGAAATGCTGAATTGAATAAGTATTTTTATTTGTACGAATTTATGTGTCATTTATCAGATCAGACCCCTGTATCCACCCCAACCCTCACGGGCACTGCCAAAATTTCACTCTGAGCTCAGTTCAAACTTAAGAGTCCTGTGTGTGTCTTCCGTCAATTCCTGTGAGAATATCAGCTTTGTGTTTAATGAAACAGGCCCAGGTTTCACTCTGAGTATGTAAATTGACTAAATTGAGACTAGGGGCTCTATTTTTCGAGCAGCGCAGGCAGGCGCACAACGCACTTGGTATTTTGGTAAAACCAGGCCTACAGAGGTGCGCCAGAATGGCCGTTGCGGTGCAGTAGGGGGGAGGTGTCGGCATAATGTCTGCCTTGGCCCTGCCTGACATCCACTGCAACTGCTACTACTGTTATTACATCCACTGTCACTGTTACTGTGACTGCATGTCTGTCTCTCTGTCTCTCTCTCTCTTTCTCTCTCTCTCTCTGGCTGCATTTCTGTCTGTCTGTCTGTCTGTCTGTCTGTCTGTCTGTCTGTCTGTCTGTCTGTCTGTCCGTCTGTCTCACTCTCCCTCTCTTGCTCTTCCTCTCTCACCCAACCGGTCGAGGCAGATGGCCGCCCACCCAGAGTCTGGTTCTGCCCGAGGTTTCTGCCTGTTAAAAGGAAGTTTTTCCTCGCCACTGTCACCAAGTGCTTGCTCATGGGAGAATTGTTGGTTTCTTTGTAGATAAAAGAGCTTGGTTTGTATCAGCTCTATATGGAAAGTGCCCTGAGACAACTTCTGTTGTGATTTGGTGCTATACAAATAAAATTGAATTGAATTGAATTGAATTGAATTGAATTGAATTGAATTGAATTGAATTGAATTGAATTGAATTGAATTGAATTGAATTGAACTGAATTGAATTGAATTGAATAATGAGCCGGCACATTGGAATTTTCGACCATTTCGGTCTGCCCTGGCAGCGTAAAAGTGCGCTGAAAGCTCACCACCTCAGACCTGGTCAACTCTGTGCGCCAGCGGCGCAAGTGGATTTTCGTAAACCGGCGGAGTCATGCGCTCACGTCACCAACACCTCACAGGCAGGTTTCCACAGTGTCTGGCATTTCACTGCCATCAATAATTAGCAACAGCCGCAATTCAATGCAACTATCTGAGTCAGCACATACAGTCAGACCTAAATTATATTTTGATCCATATTTCATCTGACCACATCGAAAGCGCGTTCGGCATGCGTAATGGTCACTCACACTGACCGAATGTACACAGGTGAAACAGGGATGTCTGGTGATTTGTGACTCAAATTGCCTGGTGACAAATGTATATGCCACTTTCCCTGGGTCGGCACACGACTCATTCATCATGCCGAATCATGCCAATCCCTACAGTCTTTCAGGGGGACACCTCTCTGCATGGGTGGCTGCTAGGTGATAACGGCTATCACTGAAAACGTGGTCAATGACGCCATATATCACACTGTCAACAAGACAGCAGCATGGTTTTAATGGTGTTTTCAGCAGTGCTCGATCAGTGATTGAACGCACACTGCGATCACTTGATCAGCATCTTATCTGACGACATTTCAAGTGCGTTCGGCACGCGTAATGGTCACTCACCCTGACCGAATGTACACAGGTGAAACAGGGATGCGAACTAATCAATTGACGTCGCTGTGCCAACCAGAAACAGCCGTGGCATCCTACAGAGCATCGTTGTCCGCTATTACCCACGTCATTTCATTCCAAATACAAATGTTATCATTGTAATGCTTAACGTTATCTACAAAGATGGAGTACATCATTGCTTTGAGGAGGATGAGGAGGAGGCCGAGGATTTAGCATCTAAGGACCTCATACAAAATATACCATAAAATATAGAACAGAATATAAAACAATATATATATACTGAGAAAAAATAAACATTATAACAAACGGGTGTCCAAAGTAATACAAACAGATGTCATGAGATATGAGTGACGTCAGTCTCCTCCTGGGAGAAGTTTGGGCGTTGGACACTTTCCTGTGGGGTCTCAGTCGTCCCCGAAACTTGCCATGCACCCGGCCAGCAGCGTTTTTAAAGGTGAGGCGAGGAACTGTTGTGATTGGTGAAAATTTCACTAGGCTGTGTCAAACCCACTCCACACCTTCTCCCCTCCCTCTTTCTGATTTGCGCCGCTGGGTGGGACTGAGATGAGAAGGGGGAGGAGATGCGCCGGCAGTGCAGTGGACGAAAATACCAAAGTCTGCGCTGCCACGCCCCATCGGCGCAGCAGACCTGACTTTGCGCTGCGCCTGCGCCACACCTGTGGCGGAGTCGAAAATAGAGCCCTAGATTTTCATTATATTTCAATAAATACACTTTGGTGACATTTTTTGTTTGGTGGTGTAGCAGCACCTTGGACCTGTGAGGGATGACATTTCATTCAGCTGGGTACTGTGTGTATGGATGACTGACAATAAACAAACTTGAAACTTGAAATGGGTAGTCATCCGGTTCTGACTGGCAAGAATCTGATGCTTGAGCATGGGTGAAGATTGACCCTGAATGTTTTGGGGGCTATTAGACCTATATGCTACAAATTGTTTATTTATAAATTCCAATTTTAAATTTATATTGCACATGTACTTGTTACTTTTTCACTGGAGCGTGGCAGATTGATTTCATACCCAAAAATGTTATGATCCACTAAATTTTTGTATGATGCAAAATGAATAAATCCCCATTGTTGTCAACCTCGCTTAGGATCCTAGAAACAAACAAAAATACTCAAATTGAAATTCTCAAAAATAAGGACTTTTTTGCAATCTACTGAAGTGTGCTTTTCTTCTTCACCTATGTATTTCATCTTTTCTGGGAGGACTTTTTGATGGATTAAGATAAATATCTAAAATCATATTGTTTCTAATCTGAAAAATTGTGTGCATGGAAGCAAAGACAAAGCAAAGCAAAGCAATGACAGGTTAAAATAATAAACATTACAACATTAAAATTAGAACATTAAGAACTGAGTTTGTTTATTATTCCTTTTTTTTATTTTATTTTCATATTTCTTAGTGATCGGTGCTCCACTGAGGCACACACTGAGGTTGTTTTCAGTTGCTGCAAAATGTTGCTGTTTATAGTTTCATTAACATAACCCTGTCAAGTTTATGTTAAAGGTACATTTTAAAGGTCTGCTGCAACGCCCTCTCCCAACATATTTACAAAAAGCAACAGGAGGGAGAGAGCAACTACTTTAGGCAGCGTGGCCTCGTTGCTACATAGTGTGACTATTGCTACTGCTGGTAGAAGAGGGTCAATGTTTGTGTAGCTAAGCTATTGGCTCTTCTATGTGAGGCTCTACGGTATGTGTGTCTGTGGGTGAGTGCAAACTACATCGCGTTAGCCCCTCTGTTTATCATGGCTAACATTACTGTTCACCAAATGTCTATTTAAGCTCTGAGTATAGCACAGTTACCAGTGGGCCCATGTCTTGTGATTACTGCCCTTGCAGGTCATCATTGTAATCGTTGCCAATTTTGTTACTGTAAAGGGACTGAAATTTTGGCTGAAAAAAACTTTCAAATACAAGGAGACACATACAAGCTAATTGGGAGCAGTTTGAATTAGAATAGAATTAAAATTAGTTTGAGAAGACTTGGGAGATTACCCCCATGTTGTTGGCAGAAATCTGCTGTCTTGCACTTGTCCTGTGCTTACTTATAGACGGGACGCAACCTACATATAACTCAACTGTCTGTGTTGTAGCTGTTGTTAATAATGATGAAGGGTTAGGGTTCATATTAACCTCCGATACAGGATACATTTTTACATTTATCAAGAAAAATGAAAGTTGCTAATGAAAAACTGAATTTCGAGCCGTTTTCTATCTATCCTGTCAGAAAAAATGCTTTCCTGTTTATTTTTCAAAGTGAGTGACAAAACAGTTATTTTTAAAGAAAACTGATTTTTTTTTTTTTTTTTTTTTTTTCAGAACAGGAAAATAACAAGGATGAAGATACACAGATCTTGGGGACTAGCTATCTTGTGCAATTTCAGTTCTTTAGGTATATGGTAAAGGTTTTACTGTTGGCTCTAACATGTCTTAACTTGGGCTGCACGGTGGTGCAGCAGGTAGTGCACGTGCCTCACAGCAACAAGGTTGCACAGACCAAAAACTGCTCATTAGGTTAATTGGTGACTCTAAAATTGCCCCCTGGGTGTGAGTGTGTGTGTGAATGATTGTTTGTTTGTACCCTGTGATCGGCTGGCAACCAGTCCAGGGTGTACCCCGCCTCTCGCCCGTTGGCGGCTGGGATAGGCTCCAGCACTCCCCGCAACCCCGAAAGGGATACGCGGTATAGAAAATGGATGGATGGATGTCTGAACTTAGTCAAATCCCCTGGAACATGGTTAACCGAAGGGTAGCAATCACAGTAGCCTGGAGATCCCACCAGGCATGACTGCGTTGCAATTGGGCTGCAGTGTACCCCACTGAAAGTGTTTCAGAATTGGATTGTTTTGCCTGTCTGATGTTGTTGACTTTGATAATTTGTTCATTTTTTTTCTTGATTTTTGTTTGTGTTTCTACCAGGAGAAAGTACGCTATGTATTTAAATGGTTTCTTCTATGTCTGTTCTTGTTTCTGCCTGGCTCAATCTGCTCTATGCAGCATGACTCGGCTTACATCAAAAATAGAGCTGCTTCTGAGATGCTGCAGTGTTTTTGGTGGAATCGCAAGCATTGTCTGGAATGGTCACAATCATTGCAGCTGGAATGTAACACAGTTATGCCCAGTGGAATGTGCGGTTGACGAATTTTAAAATTGCTTCCTTCATCCCACACTCACTCTATAGGGCTTGTCTGACTTCCCTGTGGACCTGTAACATTAGCATAAAATCCTCACAGAAAGACTACTTGTTTTTTCTTGGATACTGAGAAAAAATAAAGTCTTTAAAAATGCACACACTGTCCATTGTCTTGTTTTTTAAACTAGTTTAGCAATAAAAGACAAAAAACAAAACGATGACAAGAAATTTGTCGACATAAAACTACAGGCTTAATTACTCACCTTCGTAATTGCTGACATAACTTGATATGTACAACTTGAAATCTTGCTCCCATTTCCTGGTGGGTGCAGGTCTAAGTGCATCGACAATTGTGTGCACGTTGATGAGGCTTATCTGTGGTCAATTTTGTGGGTGATGCAAAAAATAAGGAATTGTTTAAAATAAACTATACTATACTATACTATTGTAGAATTCAATTCGATTATGTGGCTGACAGGAGGCCAGTGTAGTGACTTAAGAATTGAATTGATGTGGTCTGCAATTTTGGTCCCTGTAAGAACTCTTGCAACTGCATCAATGAATAAGATGAAACTTTTTGATAGTCTTGTCTGGGAGCCCTATCAAGAGACCATTGTAATAATCAACCCTGCTACAGGTTGGCTTTTGACATAAAGTCCCTTAGTTTGGCAATATTTGCAAGAAGGGCTTTCTTGTTACTGCTTTTGTGTGGCTATTTAGATTAAAATCAGAGTCAACTATAACCCCAAGAGGGCATAGGAGTCCAATAATTTAAAAAGCTTAATTAAACTCAGTTGTTAAAAGTGTGTACAGACGTGTACAGATGAAATCATACATTTTGGTTTATTATTACATAATGTTTGTTAGAGAGACCATAAACTTAATGTGTATCACTTCAAGACAATAACTGTAAGCAGTCATTGTCTCCCCAGATAATTACTGTTTACAGCAACTGTAAAAGTGTTGGACTCAAAAACTGTTCTGTTTTTGTTGTCCACAAATAGGGTGTTTTCTTCCAAATGTTACACACACAGTTCATTCCATGCCTTTTTTTTTTCAGCTCTTAAGTGACCTTGGAGTTTCTGTTTTGTAGTACTGATGAGCAGTGATCCTTGTTTCAGTTGAGCTGAGTTGCGTTGTGTTGTCTGACAGAAACCAAAAAATATGCAGAAGAGAACATAACAAATTTTGAGTTTGACAAGATAAAAAGAAAGAAATAAAAAAGAGAGACATCCCTTTATTAGTCACATACACAGAGTTACAGAGGGGGGAAACTGCACACGCCATGCATCTCTGTGAAATTTGTTTCTCCGTACTTAACCCATCCTGTCACATCCTTCCTCCACGGCAGACCAGGAGCGCCAGCTGCCAGCCAACAGCGGCGCCTGGGGACCCAGTTCTCATTTGTCACCCTTGGTCAGGTGGTGATCTTCTTGCATGTTCTTAATGTTTTTTTCTTAAGGAGGATACCCCAGGTGAACACTGGGAGAACATGCAAACTCCACACAGAAAGGCCCCTTTTTCCTCAAGCAGCAGGCACCGAAGGCATGGTGGAGGACACGCCACTAGCTGATGATGGAGGGTTGAAGGGGAGAGAACAGAAGTTTAATTATGTCTGTCCCAGTCCTCACCAGATGTTGGGAGGCTTGCATGGTTTTGTTGTTTGCTAACAGACAGAGAAGGAAGAGGAAAATATGTTGCCATTTTCCTAATGTTCAGGTATTTTAGTTCATTTGCTCTGAACTAAATCAGTTGATTAGTAAATGAACTTGTTGCGCTTTCCTCTTGGTTCAGTTTCTTTTCACACAGAGAAAAATTTATGCAAGCAATACTGTAACACTACAAGTTATGTGAGAAGGTTCGGTGAGATGTGGTTAGGGTGGGAGGAAGTAAATAAACTTGTGTTGTCAAAAATATTGCTTTATTAATGCGTTAACGCAAATCAATTTTAACTGCGTCATTTTTTTAATTGCGAGATTAACGCTCTTTGTGACCTAGTGAACTTGTAGTTGTTTATAAGCTGTGGCCACCGCTAGTAATGTAAGAAAAACTACAGGATCCGGTTGTAAACGGGAAACAAAACAATAGGCATGCCCCACGCACGTGTTTGCACTTGTCTGCTCGCTAGCTGTAAAAGAGTAGGCTACTGGTTTGTGTGGATGTCACGTGCGAAACGCCAAATTGGATGCAAACAAGATTCTAAAATACCACTTGATGGCCAAACACACGGTGAATACGAATACTACGCCACCTCCTTGTCAAAATCAGGCAACAATGGATGGCTTTGGACAGAGGCATATGGATGCTATTATGTTCAAAGGAAACTTAAGAAAGGAAAGTTTAAGCCATGGTTTACCTGCACTATAGCCTGAGTCCTAGTTTACAATGATGTGCACTTCGTAACTTTATCTTGTATCACCCTGTTCTGATCCCTTAGAAAGAATTGTTGAAAGGGGCTTTTTTGTAACCGAGTATTTATTTTTTTGTCATCTGTTTACTGACAGTGTTAAATTGTGTGAGATTCGATTCAGTCAAATGTGAATGACTGCTCAAAGTGAGCATGTCTGTGAAATATAACACTACACGTTGTTTTCAATTAAAAAACATTTGCATAAAAAGCAAGCCTATCCCCTTTTCAATGTTGATAACAGTGTTAAAATGATAATTCAAGGGACATTTAGATAAAATATGCGATATTTTTATTATATTTTATTATTTTTTTGCGAATAATTGCGAGTTAACTATGACATTCATGAGATTAATCGTGATAAAATATTTTAATCGATTGACAGCACTAAAATAAACACAGAAAGAAGGTCCTGAAGGACATCCATTGGCCAAATACCACTCTCATCCAACACATGCAGAACCGACATCCCAGCACTCATCTCTCACCACAGACCTACAGTAAAACGCCCACTATCACACCCCTCAGCCGTAAACCACCGTAACTTGATCAAAATCCCTCTGCTTTCTTTGCCACCATCTGCCCTTGTTTCTAATCCTGTTAACTTTGGCCTTTTAAATATTAGATCTTTGAATAGTAAAACCTTTATATGCAATGATTTTATTACTTCAAATGAATTAGACTTTTTTTTATCTTAACAGAGACTTGGCTAACCAAAGGTGACTATGGCCCTCTCATCGAAGCAACCCCCCCTGATTTTACCTACCTCCACCAACCGCGGCTATCAGGCTGCGGAGGGGGAGTTGCTGTCATCTATAAGAAAGTTTTTAAGTGCAGACCCATTCCACATAGCAGTTTTACCTCTTGTGTTGGTTTTAATTATCTACAGACCACCAAGGCCAAATAATGCTTTTATCCAACAGTTTGCTGAGTTTATTTCTGGTTTTATAACAAAGCATGAGAAAATTCTTATTTTGGGTGATTTTTAATATAAATGTATATTGTCCCTCTATGACTTTTAGTACCGATTTTATGGACATCTTGGATTCTTTTAACCTAACTCAGGCTGTACAGGAACCCACACATGCCAAAGGCCACACACTTGACTTGGTGCTTCATCAGGGTCCCAACCTAGACAAATTCACAACTACAGATATCTGTGTGTCGGACCACAAAGCTGTTTTATTTAGTATAGTTTTATCTCTCTCCCATCTTAATCATATTTTACCTGTCCGTCGTCATGTTTTTAATTCCCAGTCTGCCAGCCAGTTTACTGAGCTTTTTCGTGCTGCTTTTTCAACTGCTTTTAATACAAATTTTAGCATAGAGGAGCAGGTCTCTTGTCAAACCTGTCAAAATATCCTGGACTCTGTCACCCCTTACAAATTAAAATGAAACAATGCCACTCCACAACCATGGTTAAATGAGTCCACCAATGACTTGAAGTGGGATTGTAGGAGAAAAGAAAGGCGCTGGAAGAAGACAGGCCCAGTGGTATTTGTGAAATTTGGAAAGAGGCTATGAAGACCTTCCAACGAGCAGTTAAAGAAGCAAGAGCTCACTTATTCTCTAATTTAGTTTTAACAAACAAAAACAACCCCAAAATTTTATTTAAGGTTTTAGATGCTGTCACCAATCCCTCCCCCTGTCCTTTTAATGATGCATCTGAAGGGCTGTGAGAAGAATTTTTAAACTTTTTTACCAATAAAGTCAATACTTTAAGGAATCAGATTACCCCCTCAGATCACATTTTATCTTGTAGTAGAAACTTTCTCTGTTATAGATCACAGCATTTTAATTAATCGCATAGAGACTTGGGTTGGCATCAGGGGCACTGCACTCAGCTGGTTTCAGTTGTACCTGTTAGATCAAACCTATGCAGTTGCCATAGGCAGTCACACCTCCTCTAAAGCTGTGGCTGCCTGTGGTGTACCGCAAGGTTCAATTTTAGGTCCAATTTTATTTTCTATATACATGCTGCCACTTGGTCAGATTATCCGTTGCCATAAAGTTTCTTTCCATTGCTACATGGATGACACACAGAGATACCTCCCGTTGAGACCTGATGATGACCCTGCAAGCCTAGCTGCTGTGTTCAACTGTCTCACTGATTTAAAATGTTGGAATGCCCAAAACTTTTTTCAACTCAGTGAATCAAAAACAGAAATGTTATTGTTCACTCCCCCACATTCCACCTTTCCCACGGAAAACACCCTGGGAACACTGTCCAAATACATCCAGCCCACTGCCAGAAATTTAGGAATTATATTTGACTTAGCCTTCCAACCGCACATTAATAAATTCGTCCGGTCCTGCTTCTTCCAATTACGCACCATCTCCAAAATCAAACCCATGCTCTCATGCACCAACCTGGAAAAAATAAAACACTCCTTCATTTTCTCAAGACTGGACTACTACACCTCACTCTTCTCCAGCATAAACAACAAATCACTCTCTCACCTCCAACTGATCCAGAACACAGCAGCTAGGCTTCTCACCGGTTTTAATAGATATCACCACATTACCCCGATTTTAGCTTCCCTCCACTGGCCCCCCATGTGTTTTAGGATTGATTTTAAGATTCTACTGATCACTTTTAAAGCTCGTCAGGGCTTGGCCCCAAATTATATCGGCAATTTGTTGACACCATACAACCCAACTCGTAGCCTTAGATCGTCGGGTGAGTCACTCTTGGTTGTTCCAAAGTCAAGACTCAAGACCACAAGCCCTTTGTAAACCTTGTTTTTAAAAGGTGCTATATAAACAAAGTTATTATTATTTATTATTATTAATTATTATTATTATTGTTATTATTATCATTAATAATAATAATAATAATAAATACTACATACTACATTACACTAGTTTAGGTCCAACTAATTAATCAATTAATTCTCTGGATAGTTGCTCATTGCTCATTACTCATCCGCATCCCTATGCCATCTCACAAGTGAGTACACCCCTCATATTTTCGTTAATATTTTATTATATCTTTTCATGGGACAACACTGAAGATATGACACTTTGATACAATGTAAAGTAGTCAGAATTTCTGCATAAACTGGCAGAAACTGACTCAGGGAAGTTCATCTACATGCTCGTTGTCCTCATCGGGGTCTCGACCTGACGGTAGTTCGTCGTCATAACCGACTTGAGTGGGCAAATGCTCACATTCGGCGTCTGGCACGTTGGAGAGGTGTTGTCTTCACGGATGACCGTCTCTCTCACATATACAGTATGCAGTATATATGCAATGATATGTAAAGCAAAACCCCTAGTTAGGAGCTTGGGAATTAAATGGGCGTTGTGGCACAGTAGGGGGAGGTATCGGCATAATCAGCAGATTTGGATTTTCGGTCCATTTTGGTCCACGTCAGTGGGGTAAAAGTGCGCTGAAGGCTCGTCACCCCAGACCAGGGGCCTCATGTACAAAGACTTGTGTGGATTTCCTACTGAGACATGGCGTACGCTCAAATCCAGGAAATCGTCCAGATTTATGAATCTGTGTGCACGTACAAATCCAAGCACATTTCCTTTGTACATCCCAATCAACATGGAATTGAGCCCACATGTTGGAGTACCCGACCCCTTCCTGTCCACACCCCTATTTGGTCAGTCTGAGGGTTGGTGAGAGGGGTCATCAGCCAGCTCTTAAGTGGGTAGCCACGGTTGCCTGGGATCAATTGAAAGCAGACAAAATAAACTGGATTTACAGTTTCCATTCATTAATTTTATATACTACATACATGGATCACACACTATTGTTGCAAATTAGTGCAGAAGTGCGCCTGGGGAAAGGGTGAGGCTGATTAAGGCATTTCACACCTTACGCACTGGGTTATTAACATGAGTGCTTTGCACACAGAGACAATCAAGGGCTTGTTAAAAATATCTTAAGCTGTAGTTTAACCAGCAACAAACAGCAAGTCACTAACTTTAACCACTGACTAGTAATGATGCTGTGAAGATGGGATAGAATTTGGGGGCGCACCTGCTGAATGCGCATCATGGGGATTAATAGTAGGACAATTACTACATTATGTAACATTATGTTACATGATACAAAGTATCATTTCAGAGGGCAAGTGCACCTCTAACCGCTTGTGTGTGTCTTCAAAATGATCAAATTCACCAAATAGGTTAAAGGAAAATATAAAATCACTCACGTTGTTTACTGTCTTGCTGTTGTGATAAATACAATGTGCAATCCATCCATCCATCCATCCATCCATCCATCCATCCATCCATCCATCCATCCATCCCTTTCAGGGTTGCGGGGGGCTGGAGCCTATCCCAGCAGTCAACAGGCGAGAGGCGGGGTACACCCTGGACCAGTCGTCAGTCGATTACAGGGAAAAAAAAGTGAAATAAGTGCCAGTAAATCCTCTCTGTCTCTGAACACATGCTTTCTTCGCATTGCACCATTTGCAATATCTTCGAATGCTGCTAGAGCAGCCATTGTTTTTAACGGTATTTTTTGCACCACTTTGCGCATACTTATATATCCACTCATGTAATTGCAGACACATGGGTGCGTTAATTGTTCATCAGTGTTAATTATTCATGTGTCTCTGATGTGCACATCCCAGCATCACCTCTAATGTCACCAAAGGATCAACAGCTGTAAAAACGTGCGTACGTCAGCCATGAAGTTGGCGTGAGGCACCGCACATTTCCACGGTCATTTCACTCTTGATACATCTGACCTTTGCGTGAGAAAGAGTGTACGCCACGTTTTTGTACATGAGGCCCCTGATCAACTCTGTGCGCCAGCGGCACACCGCTGGGCAAGTGGATTTTCTTAAACCGGCAGAGTCGTGCACCCATGGCACCAATACCTCACAGGCAGGTTTCCACAGTCTCTGGCATTTCACTGCGATCAATAATTAGCAACAGCCATGATTCAATGCAATTATCTGACTCAGCACGTACAGTCAGACCTAAATTTATATATTTTGATCAGTATCTCAACTGACCACATCGCAAGCACGTTCGGCACGCGTAATGGTCACTCACACTGACCTAATGTACACAGGTGAAACAGGGATGTCTGGTGATCTGTGATTCAAATTGCCTGGTGACAAACGTGTAAGCCAATTTCCCCGGATCGGCACATGAATCGTTCATCCTGGCGAATTCAAGCATCCCTACAGTCTCTCAGGGGGACACCCCTCTGGATGGGTGGCTGCTAGGTGATAACGGCTATCCACTGAAAATGTGGTTGATGACGCCATATATCACACCTTCAACAAGACGGCAGTGTTTTTTTTTTTTTTTATTTACTTTTTATTGATGATTTTTTAACAATTTATACAGAACAAAGAACCGGAACAGTTGGGGTGGGGGTACCTCTACCACACAGCATCATCTTTTTCACATATCATCATCTTTCGCAGCAGTCATCGTTAGTTAACAGGTTTACATAAAATCAGATCTTATAGGCTTGACATATTCTGTCCATTTTGACCATGTCTTATAAAATGAGTCCATTTGCAATTTTAGTTGAAAAGTCACTTTTTCCATTTTATAGATTTCTTGTATAATGTTGATCCAGTCCTCAGTTCTTGGTTGCTCAGGCTTGAGCCATCTTCTGGTAATGGCCTTTTTGCTTGCTGCTAAAAGAATATAAAGCAGTTTCTTGTCTCCATTGCTAAGGCCGTCTAGTATTATGTTACCGAGGGACACAGTTTCAAATACAAAGGGGAAACCAACTGAAAACACATTTTGTACAAGATGATGAATCTCAACCCAATACCCTTGAATATTTTGACAGTTCCAAAAAACATGGAAATGGTTAGCTCCTTCTATACCACATCTCCAGCAGGCATCTCCAATTCCATGGTATCCTTTTTTGAGCTGGTGTAATGAAAAAACGCATAATATTCTTCCAACAAAATTCACATATTTGACGCTGTTGAGACCCATTGGATTTCACAGATGCACTCCCAGTCTTCCTCAGTTATCATAAAACTTCCTTCTCTTTCCCATTTTTCTTTCACATAATATGTACTCCCCCCCACTCTGCAGCATGTTGTTGTACAACTTAGAGATAATTTTGGAGGGAAATGTTGATTTTGTGATAAGTGACATAAATGTTTGAATCGGCCCTTGGTCAGTTGAAGGTATTTTAACGTTCTGGTTGAAATAGTGCCTGACTTGCCGGTATCTAAAAAAGTCCTCAGAGCTCAACCCATGCTTTTGCTTGAGATTATCAAATGTTTGGAAAGCCCCTTTGTGGACAAATGAGTTATAGTCGGTTAATCCTTTAGAAATCCATGTTTTGAATCGATCGTCGTATTTGTTAGGAGTGAATTCTGAGTCATATGCACACCATCGCAGAATTTTAGACTTAGACTTTCATTCCAGGTTGTTATTGTTGTGTATGATATGCATTCAGTTGAGAGGCAGAGTTTAGATTACAATTTTGTGTCTGCTATGAAAGCTTTAAGTGGCATCTTTTTCATTATCGCCTCTTCTATATCTTTCCACCCTGCTGTGTAAACCGGAGAGCACATGCATACCACGGGTCTCAACTGGGCAGCATAATAATATTTTCGTAGGCATGGGAGGCTCATACCACCCTTTTCCTTCTTTATTTGTAAGGTTTTAAACTTGACTCTGGGTTTTCTACCTTTCCATAGAAACCTTGACAGAATTCTGTCCCATTCTACAAATTGTTTTTGAGGTATAAGTAAAAGGCAAACACTGGAACAAATATAGCATTCGAGGAAGGATGTTCATTCTCATAGAATCAATCCGAGAATAGAGATCTAAGAAGGGTATGGTATTCCACCTATCCATGTCAGATTTTATTTTTGTATTCAGAGGTCCATAATTGACATCATACATCTTTGTAAAATCTCTATGTAGCAAAACCCCTAGGTATTTGATGAATTCTGCATCCCATTTCCATTTGAAGTGCTCCTCCTTGAACTGCCACCTTATCGTGGTGGAGAAGTTTGAGTACCCGAATGATCCTAGAGGCTATGTTGTCCGGGGCTTAATGCCCCTGGTAGGGTCTCCCAAGGCAAACAGGTTCTAGGTGACGGGTCAGACTAAGAGCAGTTCAAAAAGCCCCTATGAAAGACATCAAATCAAGGAAGCGTACGTCGCCCGCATTGGCGTCACCGGGGCCCCGCCCTGGAGCCAGGCCTGGGGTTGGGGCTCGCAGGTGAGCGCCTGGTGGCCGGGTCTTTGCCCACGGGACCCGGCCGGGCACAGCCCGAAGGAGTGACGTGGGCCCGCCTTCCCGTAGGCCCACCACCCGCAGGAAGGATCAGAAGGGGCCGGTGCTATGTGGAATGGGTAGCAGTCGTGGGCGGGGGCCCTGACGACCCAAACCCTTTACAACGACTCTGGCTATGGGGACATGGAATATCACCTCACTGTGGGGGAAAGAGCCTGAGCTAGTGCGGGAGGTTGAGCGGTACCGGCTAGAGATAGTCGGGCTCACCTCCACGCACAGTCTGGGCTCTGGAACCCAACTCCTTGAGAGAGGCTGGACTCCCTTCTACTCTGGAGTTGCCCGCGGTGAGAGGCAGCGAGCTGGTGTGGGCTTGCTTATAGCCCCCCCCCTCAGCCGACATGTGTTGGAGTTCTCCCCGCTGAGCGAGAGGGTTGCTTCCCTGCGCCTTCGGGTTGGGGATAGGTCTCTCACTATTGTTTTGGCCTACAGGCCGAACAGTAGCGTAGAGTACCCGGCCTTCTTGGAGTCCCTGGGAGGGGTACTGGAAAGTGCTCCAACCGGGGACTCCATTGTTCTGCTGGGAGACTTCAATGCTCACGTGGGCAGCGACAGTGACACCTGGAGGGGTGTGATTGGGAGGAACGGCCTCCCCGATCTGAACCCGAGTGGTGTTCTGTTATTGGATCATTATTGTTATTGTCCATCAGTGCACGTGGCACCAGGACACCCTAGGCCGGAGGTCAATGATCGACTTTGTAGTCGTATCATCTGACCTTCGGCGGTATGTCTTGGACACTCGGGTAAAGAGAGGGGCTGAGCTGTCAACTGATCACCACCTGGTGGCGAGTTGGATTCGCTGGCAGGGGAAGAAGCAGGACAGACTTGGCAGACTCAAACGTACCGTGAGGGTCTGTTGGGAACGTCTGGCGGAACCTGCTGTCAGGGAAGTTTTCAACTCCCACCTCCGGGAGAGCTTCAACCAGATCCCGAGGGAGGTTGGAAACATTGAGTCCGAATGGACCATGTTCTCCACTTCCATTGTTGATGCAGCCGTCCGTAGCTGTGGCCGTAAAGTCGGCGGTGCCTGTCATGGCGGCAACCCCCGAACCCGGTGGTGGACACCGGAAGTAAGGGATGCCGTCAAGCTGGAGAAGGAGTCCTATCGGGCCTGGTTGGCTCATAGGACTCCTGAGGCAGCTGATGGGTACCGGCAGGCCAAGCGTGCGGCAGCTCGGGCGGTTGTAGAAGCAAAAACTCAGGTCTGGGAGGAGTTCGGGGAGGCCATGGAGGAGGACTACCGGTCGGCCTCGAGGAAATTCTGGCAAACCGTTTGGCGTTGTAGGACTGTCTTGGTTGACACGCCTCTGCAGCATTGCGTGGCAGACGGGGACAGTGCCTCTGGACTGGCAGACTGGGGTGGTGGTCCCTCTTTTTAAAAAGGGGGACCGGAGGGTGTGTTCCAACTATCAGGGGATCACACTCCTCAGCCTCCCTGGTAAAGTCTATTCCAGGGTACTGGAGAGGAGAATCCGGCCGATAGTCGAACCCCGGATTCAAGAGGAACAATGCAGTCTTCGTCCTGGCCGTGGAACACTGGACCAGCTCTATACCCTCCACAGGGTGCTTGAGGGTTCATGGGAGTTTGCCCAACCAGTCCACATGTGCTTTGTGGACTTGGAGAAGGCATTCGACCGTGTCCCTCGCGTCATTCTGTGGGAGGTGCTCCAGGAGTATGGGGTTGGAGGCCCTCTGTTGAGGGCTGTACAGTCCCTGTACAACCGGAGCAGGAGCTTGGTCCGCATTGCCGGCAGTAAGTCGGACCTGTTCCCGGTGCATGTTGGACTCCGGCAGGGCTGCCCTTTGTCACCGGTTCTGTTCATCATTTTTATGGACAGGATTTCTAGGCGCAGCCAGGGGCCGGAGGGGGTTCGGTTCGGGGGCCGGCAGATTTCGCCTCTGCTTTTCACGGATGATGTTGTCTTGTTGGCTACCTCGAGCCAGGACCTTCAGCATGCGCTGGGGTGATTCGCAGCCGAGTGTGAAGCAGCTGGGATGAGAGTCAGCACCTCCAAGTCCGAGGCCATGGTTCTCGACCGGAAAAAGGTGGCTTGCTCCCTTCAGGTTGGGGGAGAGTTCCTGCCTCAAGTTAAGGAGTTTAAGTATCTTGGGATCCTGTTCTCGAGTGAGGGAAGGATGGAACGTGAGATTGACAGGCGGATCGGTGCAGCGGCTGCAGTAATGCAGTCGCTGTATCGGTCTGTCGTGGTAAAGAAGGAGCTGAGCCGAAAGGCGAAACTCTCAATTTACCGGTCAATCTACATTCCTACCCTCACCTATGGTCATGAACTTTGGGTCATGACCGAAATACTGTTGTTTAGTAAAGATTAGGTTTTTTTGTACATCCATTGTATTAAGTTCATCTATTTTTTCCTTCAATTGTTTTATTTCAGATTTGATCTCATCTTTAATATTTTTAGAATGTTCCTGTTGCAATTTCGATCATTTCTCTTCTATTTCATGAAGGTTGGCCTTTTTTTGATGGGAAGAAATACTTATTATTTTCCCCCTAATTACTGCCTTATATGCGTCCCAAAGTATTCCTGGGCTGACTTCCTCGTTGTCATTGAGTTCAAAATACTCCTTGGTTGCCACTCTCAAGTTTTCTTTAATTTTTGAATCATTTAAGATATTTGTGTTTAACCTCCAAAGAGTGGATCTTCTATTCTTTGCAAGAAGAACTTGCACATAAACAGGATTATGGTCAGAAACTGTGCAAGGCCCAATTTCACAATTCTGTATCCTGAGTAAATCATTTTTGAACATGAATACATAATCCAAACGGGAGTAGACATTGTGGGCGTGAGAATAGTGAGTATATTCTCTTTTGGTTGGATTAATGTCTCTCCATACATCGAGGACACCGATATCTTCCATATAATGTGTCATCTTTTTCCCTATATTTCTCGAGTCACCTTTCCCATTTGAAGAATCTAATTTTGCATTCAGTATAATATTGAAATCTCCACCACATATTAGGGTCCCTTGTCATTATTTCTAATGCCACATTTCCACTAGCGCGGCTTGACTCGACTCTACTCTACTCGGTTGTTTTGTGTTTCCATTAGGGATAGTACCTGGTACCCGATACTATTTTTAGTACCTGCTCTGGCGAGGTTCCAAGCGAGTAGAAGCGATATTATATGTACGACGTCAACAGCCTGTCAGCCACTGATTGGCCGGAGAGTGTTGTCACTGGTCTGCGACGTCCAACACCGGAAAAACAATCCCGCCCCCTCCATTGTAACGCCGGGCAACAACAACCGCTGACTCTATTCTTTATTCTCACTCGAGGGAAATGGCTGCTCGTAAAATATCACCGTGGTCCGTCGACAAGGTCCAGACTTTTCCAGACCACAAACCGAGCGGCAAATACAACATTGCCTCGATGTCCACCATTGTTTGTTGGCTCTGTTTGCGTCGCGTACAAATTGACGTCATGGCAGTTTCGCGCAGCCGTGGTATGACGACCCCGCCTACGTTGAGGAGGTACTATGAAGTACTCAATTGTAATGGAAACTCAACCAAACCAAGTCGAGTAGAGTAGAACCGAGTCGAGTAGAGCTGGAACTGTGTAATGGAAATGCGCCATAATATATGTTTATAAAAGCACCAGTCACTACCCAGGGGGACATACATGTTTGGTAAGGTTGTAAGAGTACCTTCAATCCTACCTGTTATCATTATGTATCTGCCTTCTTGAGGTATTCATAATTCAGGGCCCCAGTTATCAGAATTGCCACTCCTCTGCGCCGTCCTGAACTGTGAGAGGAAAAAAATATGTGTTTAAAGCCCATTTTTATCAATTTTGAGTGTTCTTCATCTGAAAGATGCGTTTCTTGCATCATAGCAATTTGTGCTTTATCTCTTTTGAGTTTAGATAGGGCTTTCCATCCTTTGACTGGGTTATGTAAGCCGTTTATATTAATTGTTACCAATTTTACATGTTTGTCGTACATTTATGTTGTACCTTTAGCTGCATTGTGTGTATGGACTGGTACCCCTCTCCCCATAATAAACATTGAACCTAAAACAAAAATAACTATAAACAATGCAAACTCCCAAGGTTGGGGTCTATTAAACAGACCCTGCAGAGCCTCTAAAGGCAACTTCCACATCAGTTCCATGAAGGGGGCCCTAGTGGCTGGGGCTCTGCTGCGAAATGTGATCTCCCAGGACCATGCTTTTCTTAAATGTTTGCACCCAGAAATATATCAGTAATATTGTTATGTCACAGATAAAACATGTATAGAGTTCTTAACTTGGTCAAAGTAAAACCTTAATTTCCTGAGCATAGCCTCTTCTTGACATATCCTCAGTCGCCTCCGCCGCGCTGATATAGATCTTGTTTCCGTCCGTGAATTTCACTTTCACTTTGGCTGGGTAGAGGGTTTGAAACAGTATTTGATTTTCTTTCAAAATCTTGCGCACTTCTGCGTATTCTCTTCGTTTCTTAAGGATAAGAGGGGCATAATCATTGTCCAGCGTTATGTTTACCCTTCCAAGTTAATACTCTCTTTTGCCATGCTTTGCGGAGTATCTGCTCTTTAATCTTGAAGCTCAGGAACTTGACCACGATAGAGCACGCTGGAGCCTCGTTCGGGGGTGGGGGACCCGGAAAGCGGTGGGTGCGTTCAATGGTAATATCCACACCGTCCAGCTCTAAGCCCTCACACAGTAGTGTCTCAACAAAAGCGCACATTGATGGAGAGTCTTGTTCGGATGATTCTGGAACACTGTAGATTCTGATATTCTCTCTTCTACAGTGTCTCTCCATATCCATCATCTTCTCCTCCAGTTGTATGTGTAGCTGTACAAGTTCGGTCGTAGCTTCCTCTATGTTTTGAATTCTCTCCTCGGACTTTTCGATCCTCTCCTCGGCTTCTTCCAGTCTGTTTTTCACTTTGGTCAGCTCTTCCTTGAGGCTTTCTAGTTGCTCCTTATTTTCTCGTCGAAAATCCCTCAGTTCTTGTAGGATAACTTCATAGTTGGCCATGGCCCGTAATTTTATTTTATGTATTACTGTTGACTTATTTAGCTTTGCGTATTAGCTTGAGTCGCTAATTCTAGTGCACAAATTTCACTTGGGTCTCTTGGTTCACTCACTCTCTCCCCCGTTTCTTGTTTCACAGTTATTTATTTGTTTACATCGTTTAAACGGGGTTAAATCACTAATTGCTCATGTCCCTACGGGAGCCCTCTCACGGCACAGCCATTCACGATGGTGGTCAAACCAGAAGCGGCAGTGTGGTTTTAACGGTGTTTTCAGTAGTGCTCGGTCAGTCATCGAACGCACATTTGGGGTTCTTAAAATGCATTTTAGATATCTGGACAGGACAGGTGGTTCATTAACATACAGCCCTCAGAGTGTGGATGCATTCTTCGTGGCATGTTGCGTTTAACACAACATGGCTGTACGATGTGGATGTCACTATGAACTCACGGAGGACACATTAAGGAACTTAAGACAGAGAGAGGCTGAACTGCATGTGCCGTGTCAACTGGGAGAGCAGCAGAGCGTATGAGAGAGGAGGGAGCGAACATCTGACTATCAATAACTTTCCACACTAAACAGAGAGACAGTATTGAAATAAATTTCCTGAGGCTGTAGATATGGCCACTGCAAGCCTGGACCTCCCGGACCAGAACGTCAGTCTCCTCCTGGGAGAAGTTTGGGCGTCAGACACTTTCTTGCGCGGGCTCAGTCATCCTTGAAACTTGCCATGCGCCTCGCCAGCGGCGTTTTAAAAGGTGAGGCGAGGAGCTGGTGTGACTACAAGCATGTCTTCATGACATAAAGACCTGGATGACCTGCAATTTTCTGATGCTAAACTCGGACAAAACTGAAGTTATAGTAGTAGGCCCTAAACATCTTAGAAGGTCACTTTCTGATGACATAGCAGTTATGGATGGCATTGCGCTGGCCTCCAGCACCACTGTAAAGAATCTGGGAGTTATCTTTGACCAAGACATGTCCTTTCACTCCCATGTAAAACAAATTTCAAGGACTGCCTTTTTTCACCTACGTAATATCGCAAAAATCAGGCATATTTTGTCTCAAAATGATGCAGAAAAACTAGTCCATGCATTCGTAACTTCCAGGCTGGATTATTGCAATTCTTTACTATCAGGCTGCCCAAATTCGCTGCTGAATATTCTCCAGTTGCTCCAGAACGCTGCAGCACGTGTTCTGACAAAACCAGGAAGCGAGATCATATTTCTCCAATACTCGCCACTTTGCACTGGCTCCCTGTAAAGTTTAGAATAGAGTTTAAAATTCTCCTCCTTACTTACAAAGCCATAAGTGGCCAGGCACCTTCTTATCTTAAAGAGCTCATAGTACCTTATTGCCCTACTCGAACACTGCGTTCCCAGAATGCAGGTCTACTTATGGTTCCTAAAGTCTCAAAAAGCAGAACAGGAGTCAGAGCATTTAGCTATCAAGCTCCTCTCCTGTGGAACCATCTTCCAGTCTTTGTCCGGGAGGCAGACACTGTCTCTACATTTAAGAGTAGGCTTAAAACTTTCCTTTTTGATAAAGCTTATAGTTAGGGCTGGCTCAGGCTTGTCCTGGACCAGCCCCTAGTTATGCTGCTATAGGATTAGACTGTTGGGGGACATCCAAAGATACACCGAGCTCCTCTGTCCTTCTGTCCCTCTCCATCCGCACGCTCTCATGTCCTACCACGGCGTGTTACTAACTTAGCTCCTTCCCCGGAGTCTCTGTGCTTTGTCGTCTTGCAGGTTCCCATGGACAGTGGCTGAATCTGGATTGTGGATTTCAGCTGCGTCTCCTGCCTTGGCCCTGCCTGACATCCACTACAACTGCTACTGCTGTTATTACATCCACTGTCACTGTTACTGTGACTGCATGTCTGTCTGTCTGTCTCTGTCTCTGTCTCTCTCTCTCTCTCTCTCTCTGACTGCTTTTCTTTCTGTCTGTCTGTCTGTCTGTCTGTCTGTCTGTCTGTCTGTCTGTCTGTCTGTCTCACTCTCTCTCTCTTGCTCTTCCTCTCTCACCCAACCGGTCGAGGCAGATGGCCGCCCACCCAGAGTCTGGTTCTGCTCGAGGTTTCTGCCTGTTAAAAGGAAGTTTTTCCTCGCCACTGTCGCCAAGTGCTTGCTCATGGGGGAATTGTTGGTTTCTTTGAAGATAAAAGAGCTTGGTCTGTACCAGCTCTATATGGAAAGTGTCCTGAGACAACTTCTGTTGTGATTTGGCGCTATACAAATAAAATTGAATTGAAAAAAAAATTGAATTGGTGAAGATTGGACTCGGCTGTGTCAAACCCACTCCACGCCTTCTCCCCTCCCTCCTTCTGAGTTGCGCCGCTGGGTGGGACTGAGATGAGAAGGGGGAGGAGTTGTGCCGGCAGCGCAGTGGAAGAAATTACCAAAGTCTGCGCCGCCATGCCCCATCGGCAAAGCGAACCTGACTGCGCTCCATCTCCGCTGCACCGGCGGCGGAATCGAAAATGGAGGCCAGAATATTTAAGTACAAGTTAAAACAAAATTATGGCACACACACTAAACACTAAAATAACCATGCTAGTGGGTAAAAACATGCTGGGGTCGATAAGGTAGCTGGTTGGATCAGCAATTCAACACAGTTCATCATTGGAAGCATTGGTGGTCATTAACATCATTATTGCCCACTTTTGACTGTCCAGCAGAGGTGAGAGAGAAATATGTTATTGTCATTTAGCTGAACCAATCCTTTGAGTGCAGTTACAGTTCTGGTGACAAATAATTGTGATCTTGAAGATAACTGATTTCAAGCTGGTTTTTTGTTTGTTTGTTTGTTTGTTTTATTTGTTTGTTTTTTCATATGGAAAGTGCCATATTAGTAGTAATCTGGTAGAAATGCTGTAAATTTCATCTTGAGTAGGTATAATGTTAGACTGATTTCCATCTATGGAACACTGCTGACTGTGAATTGAACCTTGATACCATGTTGTACCAAAAAGAATTGCTATCCATTCTGTGTAGCTCTCTCCACAACAACATAGACACAGGTCGGTTCTTTGAAACGGGCGTTTATTGCTTGGGCATATCTCCGCTGCATCCTCTCCTTGATGCCATCACACTTACGCCACTTATGCCACTTACGCCTTGAGAACTATATTCGTGACTAAACACAGTGCAAAGTATCTAAATGAGCTACAAGGCACCATGACATGAAAATAAAAGTAAACATAAAATGACACTCAGCGCCATGAAATAAAGAACATTTACAAATTAAACAATACCTCATTGGCCGCTTGTTGTAAAGAGAGGTTTGAAGTCCATGAAAAATTCTTTACAGACTTATAAGTAACTTAACGTCCCTTTAATGTCTGCTTAGGCTTCAGACATTAACTCAACTTGAACGAAAAAACAGGCAAGGCCTCATGAAACGTTCGCCTTGTGTTGTGTACAGTCCCACAGTAAACTTGACTGTAGGTGCGCCGCAAACAATGAATTTTGGTTCCGGACAAGAAACATAAAATTAAAACAATGAACTAAAGCATATGTGCTTACAACATTTTTAGTAAATTAGATTATTTTACCTCTTACATGACAGATTTTAACGCCTAAATTTTAACCTTACATCAAATTATTCATTTATGAACTTATTTATTGCATGAAGATTCCTCACTCTTATTAATTATTTATCAGTATATCATGAACACACAATTTATGTAAGAGCACTGACATTCTGATCACGTGGTCTTTCAAGTAAAGTAAATGGATTAGCTCTGTAATTGATATGAAACAGTGGCACTATGCTCTGAGTTCATAAAATCTTTGACTGTCTTTGGTAGCTCTGGTGTGAACAGCTGCATGACACAGCAGACTATCAGTGGTTCTGGTGACCTGGAAATGTTGCAGTGCTGTTCCAACATTCCCCTGACTCACTTGCTCAACCTACAGTGAGCAGACATGAAGAAAATATCTTGAATTTATTCAAGACAAAAATATTTCCCTTTGTGGAATGTTTGCTATAATTGCTTTTTTATATCTTATTTCAGATCCTATCAGATAATAGGCCTTAACATCATGGAAGATAAGCAGGACTAGTACTGAGAGTGCCATAGTGTGCTGCAATAGAGAGAAAATGTTTTTACTATGATCTAAATGAAGTGTAGTAAGTATGCAGCAAATTTAATGTCAGACAAGTAACTCCACCATCAACCTCCCCTCCACACTGGAAAATACCTGGCACTTTGCTTTTTTAAACAGCATTTATGCAACCTTAAGTCATGGTTGAACAGTAATTCTCCCTTTCAGTAAAGCTGCCTCTGGCCACCGTGACTGAAAGCAGTTGGCTTAATTCACCAGTGATTTGCTTTGGAAAATTCCATTCTGCCACATGGAAATACCAGATCAATGGAGTCTAGACTTAGTTTATTCCTTTCAGCTTATGTCAAAAACTTGACAACAGGGCACATTAGACATGAGGCTAAAAATCTGCTGGCTGGCTGAAATCTCCCCATGGTTTGACTGGCTTTCCTCATTGTAGGTCAGATCATTGTAATCCTTGTTTTCTGTTTTTTACATGAAGACTAGAGACTGTCTTGGTGAACACACCAGCCATGATGCCCATCAACATGTTGATGTTCCAACCCATTAGTACCCATTAGTCACTGCTTCATTATTACATGAGTAGTCAGACTGCACCCATCTTCTAATTTGGCCTTCATTTTGATCTCAGCTACACAACTGTCAAGTATTGTTACATCTTGAATGGGTGAAACACATGTTACCACATGTGTCCACTTGTGATAACATGTGGTACCACATGTGGACAGATGTGATAACATGTGGTACCACATGGGTACCATGTTATCACCTGTGATACCACGTTATCACATATAGTAACATGTGGTACCACGTTACTATATGTCGACACATGTGAAACGTGTGTGTGTGTATGTCTGTGTGTGTGTGTGTGTGTGTGTGTGTGTGCGTGCGTGCGTGCGTGGGTCAAAATGCAGACGTGAGCTTGATGAGATGCTGACTAATACTTTAAATGTGTTTTTCCCACAGAGGCACATGGTAACATGTGGTACCATAAAGAGCACATTTGGAAAATGTGTTTCCACATGTTGTTAATATGTGGTCATGTGGAGTGCATGTAGCAAACATTTTACCTTGTTGCAACATATGGAGCACATGTGGAAATCATGTTACCATATCATACCATACCATCTCCACACCCCCAACTAGGACCGACAATTTCCTCTAAAACAACCCAAATTCAAATACAAAGATTATGGTTTTAAGGCCCCCAACACTGTTCCTTGAAACATGGAGTGGCTTCTTCATGATTTCAACTTACATATCCTGCAAAAAAACAAAAATCACTAATTGTTTAAAAAAAATCGATTTTTCTTTGTTTACACAACTTGCACCGGGCCGACTTGTTGTTCGTTTTCTCGTGGCAGGACACATATGTGAGAAATACTGCACATTTTCAAGGTTTCACCATAACATTTTAAACAAGTGCAGTAATTTGAGTACTAAACAATGGTTCAGCAATATTGATAAATGATAAATACATATAGAATCTGCATAATGGCAATACATACACTACAAAGATGGTAGGCATTTAAAAGTATTTTATTTTGACTGAATGACTTAGTGAAGCTGGACTTAAGTATGAAATAATGACACCAGATGTAGTCTTGAATGTAATGCAGTACTGTATGTATTGAAAGAACTCTCCAAGATTTAGAGTCTCTAGGACATGTTTCAGTTGGCTGACAAGGGATAAGGTAAAGACAAAGTTACCATTTTTCATTAGTTCATTTTTATCAAATACCTGATGGCAAGTCTTGCATGCATTGTTTTCCAAAGCACAAAAGCAGTTGGGCCAATATACATGAAAATCATATTTCCCTAGTTTGAAAAGTTTTTTGAGCAGATATTTGGTGGATGGCAAGAGGAAAGTTTGTGGCAGAATAAGGATCACAATTTGGAGAAGTGTTTGCAGACAATCTTGTGTCAATCCCACTGCTCCAGCAAAAGCCATCAAAAGTAGGATGGTTTGTCCCAAGAGTAACAGATGCTCCTCTGTACAGTGGGGACCTCAGTATGTCATCATTAACCTTGAATAAAAAACAGGATCCCTATTAGTTATAGCTCCTGTAATGTGGTTAAAGTAGGAGATGTGATCGAACCATTTGGCCTCTTGGCAGCAGAGGCACCCCCACCCTCTTTCAGAGGCAGTATGAAATGTTGTGACATCATAAATTAAACTGCTTGCTATTGGCAGAAGAATCAAGAATCTGGATTCCAGCTGTGAAGTGCCAGGGGGCTGCCGTAAAATATTGACTAAATATTGACCATTGGCTCTATGATGGCACACTATTCAGAACCACTGGTTGTTATGAGTGTTATGAGTTATTAGTGCATTATCAGAAATTGTCATTATTTTGAATCCTGCTCAGCCATTCCCAGTGCTCATTCCAAGCTAACTATGGTACAAGGACAAAATGTTTGATGGCTCTACTGTGGGATATATTATAATAAAGATTATCCAACTGCATGTAGTGTGAACCACAACAGCTCATATTTTATAGGAAGTGATTGAACTTCAACAAGGATTTGATTCATATTTCTAATCAGACTGGTTTGTATCAAAAATGATCCTACCATGTGTTCAGAATCAGAAGCTGAGCCGTTATCACCACCATCATCACCATCGCCACCATCATCGTCATCCGTATTGCTTTAGAGGAGATGCTACAGAGAGGAGAGACACCAATAGCTGTTATTAGTTAAGAGAAGTGCTGGATTTAAATTGTTGTGTTAAATCAGTTTCTGTGAAAGGATTTAGAAGTTGATATACAGTATTTATACAAAATCATCATATTGATAATGATGATGATGATGATGAATAAATACTGTAAATCAATTTCAAGCCTTGTTAGCACAACTACTAGTCATGTTTTCGGTCCTTGGTTCTGAGAGGTCCCCCAGAACATCATGTTTGATTACTCCGCTTTGAAAGTGAAAACTTAAAACGCAAACTCACCTCAAAGTCAGAGTCCAAACTTGCGGCCGTGCCATTGCTGTCTCTGTCCATGTGGTCATCAAGGAATTGCTAGGAGACAATAGGTAGCATTATTTCAAAGTGGGGCTAAGTCTTGATCATTACTCATATTTGATAACATGAGTAGGCTGACCTCTCAGAGCAATGGCAGAAGACATGAGGTGTGCTTATGAGGCCAAAGTGATTTCTGAGCTGTTAAGGTGTTTTAAATGCAAATTCACCTCAAAGTCAGAGTCCAAACTTGCGCCTGTCCCATCGCTGTCAGTGTTGTCATCAAAGGACTGCTGTATAAGAGGGGAAACAATTCTGTTAAATCACCACATGGTCATCTTGTTAGAAACTATAGATGACGCGCGTGGAGACTTTGCAAGCCCGCTGATTGGCTCTGCTTTTACTGTCAGTTGCTGAGGCAAAACTAATTACACCAGAGGTATAAGCTACGTTAGCAAAGGGACAAGAAAGCTATGTATGTGCTGATAAAGTGGATAGAAGAAAACAAAGTAAGTGTGGGATTGGAGAGAAGTGTAAAAGACAAAAAAATGTTAAGTGACCCAAAGAGGATTGGCCTGGTGGAACATGGGGCGGTTAGAGTAAAGCCACCTAAAGGTGGCTGGAAAGCTTTCCGGCCCAGATACTCAGTGTAAAAGGTAAGTGAATCAATTATAAATAATTCAACGTTAGTGCTATAAGTGTTTATGATCAATTGCGCCCATCTTATTATTACTTACCGTTAAGTCAAGCAACAAAATGGTAACGTATAGTAGTGGTCTGTAGGGAACTCGTTAATGTTGCATCTCCATTAGGTTGGCTAACAAACTTAGCCAGCAAGATACTATAACCGCTAACCTAGCTACAACGTACAGATCACAGCAAAACCTGACACTATCATATTAATAACAGCTAGTTAGGCATTATTGAATGTGTCAGCTCACCTCGCTATAAAATAACCCCTAACACTGGAATTTTCTAATTCATTATTTTGTTATTGTTCAATTCAATTCAATTCAATTCAATATTCCTTTATTCGTCCCTCGAGGGGAAATTCCGAATTTTACAGCAGCATTAATAACAGAATAGAATATTAAAAGACAAAGTGCATGCAGTTAACACAAAGTATGTACAAAAGGGTGTACCGGGAATTGTATTTACAGACTTTCATGTCCTAAAATATTGCACAGTTTACAGAGAAATATTGCACAGATTACAGGCTTTTATGTACTGAAATATTGCACAGATTATTGCCCAGGTTATTGCACAGATTGTTTCCCAAAAAATTGTTCAGTTCAGTTATTGCACAGAATGTTATGCAGATTATTGTACCGCCTACTTGGAACAGTTTCTATTGTAAAGTCTGATGGCTGCAGGAAGGAAAGACCTGCAATACCGCTCCTTCACACACTTTGGATGTAGCATCCTGTCACTGATGGAGCTCTTCAGTGCAGTGGAAGAGCTCCATCAGTGGAGCTCTGATCCAGTGTGTTGGAGGGGGTGGGAGTAATTGTCTGTCATAGAGGACAGCTTGGCTGTCATCCTCCTTTCCCCCACCTCCTCTACCTGTTCCAGAGGGCATCCCAGGACAGAGCTGGCCTTCTTGATGAGTTTGTCCAGCCTCTTCCTGTCAGCTGTTGTGATGCTGCTTCCCTAGCAGACTACACCATAGAACAAGGCAGAGGCCTAAACAGAGTCATAGAAGGAGTACTTCAGGAGTACCCCCCCCCCCCCCCCCCCCCCCCCGCACCCCAAAAGACCTCAGCCTCCTCCTGTCCTTTTTTATAAGGTGCAGTGCTTGCGTGATTAGCTTGCAAAATTCCAGCAGGGTAAGTCCACTGATGATTCTTTAAGTAGGAATAAAAAGGGAATACACCAAAGTAACTTTTCTTTTTTTTTATTTTCGATGATGTCACTAAAGAAGTTTCCATGTTTTATAAAATATTCAGGTACAAAAATAGAAAATCAAAGTACCTAACAAAATCACAGCATGTTTTTCATTTACGCAACAAAAATGGTCTCACGAGAAATTCCGAGAGCGCGGCCTCGCATATGATTGGATGCCTCCTCTGACGCAATGACGTCGGTAGAAAATGATGTCGGCGCGTCTGTGAATGCGAATCGAGCTTGGATTACAACAGTTACGTTTCGGGTCTTGCTAAACTTTAACTCTGTTCATACAATGGCCGGACGTCGTCTTCAGTTCATCCCAGAAGGCACTCCTCTGCGACGAGTGGACGGCCTGGCTGCGGAGCGACCATATCCAGAAAGTCCAAACAATTTAGAGAAGAAACTGCTGAGCGTCTTCAGTGGATTGTCTCGGCTGCTAACGCAGCTGATCGCGCAGTTGGTGAGGAGAATGGCCGTGAAAAAAGCCAGACTGCTCGCTCTGGAGGAGCAGCCCCGACCGAACTGCTGCTGCGGAGACGAAGAGACGGGTGCGTAAGTTACGTAAGAAACGTTAGCATTTAGTACGACATTGTGCAGTTTTTAGGGCGCCAAACCTTTATTATTCTTATTGCACTACGTTCCAAACGTTTGGTAATCGTTCACGTTGCATTTAACATTACAATGTATTTTGTATTCTAAAGGAAAAGGTGCAACGTCTGCACAATAGTGACGGACACGACAGGCGATATGAACCTGAGCAGGGGTAAGTTAATAAAATACACAGGAAATATTCTGCAGAATATAAGTAAACGTAAACGTTGCATGACCTGTACTTTTTGTGTTTTACAGACTAAACTCGCCCCACAACGAAACGGTGACGTCATATTTGATGGCGACTTTAACTGGGAGTCCAGACATGGATGGTGTGGACAGCAGTCTTTTAAACCCTTTCTGTTGTTTCTTGTTGTTTTTTTACTGAAGCCTGTCTTAATTATTTCAAACCAATATATATTTGCTTCCAGCGGCCTGTAAGACATATTATGAGATGGTGTGGATGCACTTCAGGTATGCCCAGCCAGCTCTTTCAGTTCAGGCAGCAGCTGTGAAGATTTCAGCTCGCAGCAGACAGAGAAGGAAGCGGGTAAGAGTCCCATAAATGCCGCTTTATTTTCACAACAATGTAAAAATGGGCTGAATTTTATTTATTATCTGCATTGTTTTTGACAAACATACTCACATATGTTATCATGTGTTATTGTTTCTTAGCAGTACTAATGTTATATTAATACCTGTATTTACAGCTTCTGGAAGCAAGAAGGAGTGTCCTAGCTCTCCAAACTCTGCCAGACACTGCAAGATCGGCTGGAGAGCAACCCAAAGTATGTGGCGACACACCGCAAGAGGCTTCGCATCGAGTCCCCTTCAAAGCGACAGGCGCCAACTCAGTATGCCCTAGAGGCAGCAAAGAAGCATTTCCAAAGGCCTTAGACTCTTTTTCATGCACCATGGACCAGCGGCATGGCCCAACCCAGAGACTCTTATCAGTGAACCCCTCTGCACATTTCCTTGCTTTTTTTCCCCAGTAGTCACTGATTTTACTTGGTTGATCCTTGTTAATGTGTGTGTCACGATTTCATTAGAGACTTTTTTTCAAAATGTTTCTGTCAACTGTATTCTTTGTGTTCCACTGTGTGGTCGTGTAGAAGGTGGATTGCCAAATAAATCAATGAATCATCAATCAAATAAAATATATATATATATATATATATATATATATAAAAATATGTCATTTGTATTTTATATATACATAAATATAACAATATAATAACTATTTTAATATATTAATTTATTATATAATATATGAATTTAATATGTATTTATTATTATTATTATTATTATTTGTGGCGCACAGATGACCAATAGCAGCAGAATTGTCATCCAATCACATGATCACTCACTCATGTGATTGGAGTTGCTATCCAATCACATGATGGTTACCTTTTAAAATGCCTGTGGAATCATCCAATGGTTGTTTGTGAAGTCAGCAGGCCAGCCTGAGTAGATCAACGTTGGTAGCATTCATGTGCTAATTAGAGCTATTCGCACCTTCGCGAAGGCGCAATTAACCACGCCCCCCGCCGACAGATGGTTCGTTTCCGACGATTTTCGGAGCCGGCGAAGTTCCCCGTAAACTTGCCATAAATCGCCGAAAATCAATGAACTTCGCGGAGATTTACGGGTCGAAAATGTGGTTTTTCATGCAGTGTGTGGGCGCTGACGAAAGTCCACAACCAGCTCCTTGGTTTTATCCGCATTTTGTCCTCTGTATGACCTATCGTCCCCATCTGTGATGAGGCCGACAATGGCAGAGTCATCAGAGAACTTCTGCAGATGGCAGGTGGGTGACAGGTGGGAAAAGTCTGCTGTATAAAGGGTGAAGAGGAACGGTGCCAGCACCGTTCCCTGGGGGGCCCCCACACTGCAGAGGACAGTCCCTGACACACAGTCCCGTGTCCTCACATACTGTGGGTGGTTGGAGAGGTAATCCACTATCCAGCATGTGAGGTGTTGGTCTACTCCTGAAAGCTCCAGCTTGTTTCTCAGGATGGCTGGCCTGATGGTGTTGAAAGCACTGCTGAGGTCCAGGAAAAGGACCCGAACAGAGCTCCCCGGCAGCTCCAGGTGAGACAGGGCTCGTTGGAGGAGGAAGATGAGGGCATCGTCCGCTCCGATGCCAGGCTGGTACGCGAACTGCAGCGGGTCCATGGACGAGCTCACCAGGGGGCACAGGTGGGCAAGGACCAGCCGCTCCAAGGCCTTCATGAGGTGCGATGTTAGTACCACCGGCCTGTAGCAGCTAGGGTCCTTAGGATGTGGGGTCTTTGGCACAGGTACCACGCAGGACGTCTTCCAGAGTCGCTGCACCCTTCCCAGCCTCAGACTCAGGTTGAACAGATGTCCAATGATCCCGCTCAGCTGATCAGAGCAGGATCTGAGGAGTCTGGGACTGAGGCCGTCTGGTCCTGCAGCCTTCCTGGTCTTTAACCTCCTCAGCTGATTTCTCACCTGGAGAGGAGTGAGAGACAAGTTGGAGCAGGGGGGCTGAGTGTCTTGTGAAGTGGCTGGGGGGCTGGGAGGAACAATGGGGGGTGGCATTGGTGGCGGTGAGATGAATGATGAATACGGGGGGGGGGGGGGTCATAGGGGTACTTGGGCAGAGTGCTGGCAGAACAAAGGAGGGCTGCTGCAGGGCTGGTACAGCTGGGGGAGTGGCAGATGTTTCCTCAAACCTGCAGAAGTAGCTGTTCAGCTCATCTGCCCACTTTGAATCCCCAGCTGCCTGGGAGTTTGGCTTCTGGTGGCCTGAAATCGTTTTCAGGCCTCTCCAGACTCCTTTGGTGTTGTTCTCCTGCAGCTGTTCCTCCATTCTCCTCCTGTATTTGTCCTTCCCCTCTCTGATTTTCCTTCTGAGCTCCCTCTGAACAGTTTTAAGGTCCTCTTTGTTTCCTGCCTTGAAGGCCCTCTTCTTCTCCCTTAAAAGAGCCTTAATGTCAGGATTAATCCAGGGTTTGTTGTTAGAGTGACACCGTACAGTCCTGGTGGGTACAGTGTTCCCCACACAAAAGTTTATGTAGTCTGTGATGCTGTCTGTCAAGCTGTCGATGTCCTCCTCATGAGAGTCACTGAATATATCCCACACGGTTGTCTCGAAGCAGTCCTTCAGAGCCTCTTCAGCCTCGTCAGACCACCTCTTCACTGTGCGGGACACAGCTGGTTGCCTGTTGACAAGGGGCTTGTAGACAGGCAAGAGATGAACCAGGTTGTGATCAGCTCTTCCCAGAGGAGGGAGGGGTGATGATTCGTATGCCTCCTTGGTGTTGGCATAGAATAAGTCCAGTGTTTTATTGTCTCTGGTGGCACATGTGACATACTGCATGAATTTGGGCAGAGTGGAGGACAGAGGCATGATTAAAAGCCTGTGGTTTCTGAGTCTGCAGCCTGCTGATCACGGTGTTGATGACGTCACAGGCTGCGTCGGCGTTAGCAGAGAGGGGATTATACACAGCCACCACTATGGCGTGCGAGAACTCCCGTGGCAGATAATATGGCCTCAGACAAACAGCCAACAGTTCAATGTCCGGGCAGCAGTGCTGCTCCTTGATAGTGATGTGCCTGGAGTTACACCATCTATCGTTCTCAAACACTGCCAGCCCTCCTCCTTTTCTCTTACCGCTCTTCTCTGTCCGGTCTATCCAGCGCCACAGTCGCGTCCGTGTGCTGCATTCGCAGTCAAGTCTCCGTGAACAGTAGCAAATTGCACCGCCGGTAGTCCTGCTCATGTCGCGTCAGCGCTGCCAGCTCATCCATCTTGTTGGGAAGAGATCTTAGGTTCCCTATGATGACGGACGGGAGAGTCGGTCTGTAAGCTCTCCTCCTGTCGCGGCGTTTGATCCCAGCACGGCACCCCCGCATCCTCCTCCTTAACTCGTGGGGGACATCAGGTCGCTCCTCCGGCCGCACAGCTGTGTTACGCAGGGCCAGCAGCTGATCCCTACTGTAAACAATGGGAGCCATTGTCTCTCACGGACCCACAGACACGGAGAAAGTGTACGGGTTGTAAAAGTGATTACGAAGTAGCGCCAGAGTTACCGTGTTTAATATATATGTGTGTGTGTTTGTGTGTATGTATATGTATATATATGTATATATGTGTGTGTGTGTGTGTGTGTGTGTGTGTGTGTGTGTGTGTGTGTGTGTGTGTGTGTTTGTGTGTGTGTGTGTGTGTGTGTGTGTATACTCACACACATATAAACATATATATATATGTAGGTATATAGTGGTAGTGGTAGGGTGTTAAATTCGGCATATAAAATCTTTCAAACAGCTCGAATTTCAACGCATTTCCTGATTTAAGAGAGGTGAAGGGTGAACTCTTCTGATATACAAAAAGGTGATTCCTTACCTTCCATATGTTGTAAAAATCCAAACTGGAATAGTTTAGTAGTATGAAGTCAGTTTCCTAATCTGGAGAAGTTCCTTTCGAACAAAAAATACATCAACAGGGCTTGTCCAGGACGCGGAACAAGCATGGTGAGGGCAATTAATAATGTATACGAAAAGGAAAAAAAACCTTCTCGCACAGGTGATCGCTCAGATTGCAGGCAATGCTACCATAACGTTATATCAATATTCGTCGTTCTTTAAGAAAACTGTATCGTTTTGTTTCATGGCTTTCAGGCATGCAAAAAAACTAATACTCCCTGCATGCAATGCGAAGCTCAAGGCACCAATCACATGGCTGTGGGCTGAGCTGTGTCCTTGAGTTGTCAGTCGAGTGATGCTGTGAGTTGATGTGAGAGAATTTAGAGAAATTAAGTCGATTAGCTAGTTAGCAATAGTAACGTTAGTGTTACTGGCAGTTGTCGACCCACGGGCCGGCTAACATTAGCATAACGTGAGCATTGGCAAAAGTTTGCAGAAGTTAGCGATAGTAACGTGAGTGTTACTCCTAACATTACTTGGGACATGTTGGCGGATGATGTTGACGTGGAAGTAACATTAGCATAACGTGAGCATTAACCAACCAACCATTTATACTCCCTCCTGTCCTCTCCTTTCCCTTGCAATTCGCTGTTTTGTCAGACTACAATTGCCACTGAGGAAAGTGGTTGCTCTGATGATGAGGATGACACATCTCAAAGCCAGAAGGTACAGAAAGGCTGTACAAACATATGTTCATGTTCTTGCTTTTTTTTTCAGTTACCTTTTATTTTAATTTTTTGGATTGCTTCAGTTGTGACATAATTTACTGATGATTTGTTGTCTATGTCATACATTTATCATTATGCTTTTACAAACCTGAGTATGTATACAACTTTTGGGCAGTACACATATAACTATTCAGTCTTATACTCATCACCATAACTGCTGACCTTTTGCACCCTTCCCCCACACTTGTGTTTCAGACTTTTCAGGAGGACCCATACAGGACTCCAAAATGACCAAAGCTAAATGTAACAGTTCATGTTATTAAAAGTAGAACTAAGGTTTTTTTTGTGTGTAGTTGTTTATTTTATTCATTTATTTTTTAAGACAGTGTGTAAAATAGGCCGCAGCACCCAACTGATTGTTGTCAGAGATCTCAGTCATGCTGTGGCTAGGCAGCAAACAAGGCAGCAAATAAATGCAGAAAACTAGGCAGCAAATAAAGGCAGAATTAGTGTCTGTAATGGATTAAATGAATCGAACCACCTTGGATTATGCTCAAAGGTGTGATGGCTACAAGAAGCAGGACTGTGATGGACTCCATCTTCACTGTGGAAGAGATGCCGACCACCATGCTCCATCACAGGAAAAAAGGGGATTATAGGGGAGAAAAGACAGAGCCTTGACAAAGGCAAAGTGAAGCTAGTAATTGGTAAGCATGCCTGAATATTGTTTGGGTTGGGCAAAATGCTATTGTATCAGCTTGTTAACACACAAAGATGTTGCTCTTTTTCAATTATTTTCATTAGCATCCTCATTGACACCTATCTTACACAACATGAATTCATTGGTGAACCCCGAGTAAATTTAGTAGCATTTCATTTCTTACAGACCATGTCAAAAAAGTTCACGGAGCCATCGGACACACTGAAATCAAAGCCTGCGAGGCACAAAAATTAAAAGACACCAGCAGACGAGCTGAGAGGGAAACAGGGTAACCTATTTATACTGTATATGATACTGTTGATTATACTTTGATTCGTAGAATCTAGTTTTGGATGGCTTCTAAGGGGGCTGCTGTGGGTCTGCACAGGATCTGTGCTTGTTTACATATTTGACTACTCTACATAGACCAGTCATCACTTGAAAACAACAGAACCAACCCTGTAATCCAGATAGAAAGAAAATTAACCTTTACTTTGATAGAATAGACTGGTGTTTGCACTGCCCTAATCTTGATTTTGTCTTTCAATCCCAAAACAGGGAGCATGCTGGAGGATACCCAGAGGACTGAGACAACACAAACACACAATACACACACACTATATGGGAGTCTATATGGGTTACACATGTAATAATATGGGTTTCACATGGGTATTTTAATCGGTTTCACATGGGAGTTTATATGGGTTACACATGTAATAACATGGGTTACACATGTAAAAACATGAGTTTCACATGTAATCACATGGCTTTCACATAGGAATTTACATGGGTTTCACATGGGAGTTTATATGGGTTACACATGTAATAACATGAGTTTCACATGTGATCACATGGGGTTCACATAGGAATTTACATGGGTTTCACACATTACACCATGAAAAATGTTCCAAAACCACATGTTTCCCATGTTTAACATGTGCAAATCACATGTGTTCCACATTTTTCACATGTGGATTTAACATGTTTTAACATGTTATATTCACATGTGCAAAATCACTCGTCCATATAATCACATGTGACCACATGTGATTTGCACACGTGACATTCATGTGGTTTTTCTGTAAGGGACACTTTCCATACAAGAATAGCTAGTGCTTTACAAAAAAAAGACAGAATGAACATAAAAACCAGAATTCTTCCTATTCCTTTCCTACAGTAGCAGTCACCATTTGATACTTAATAGGCGAGAACTCTGGCCCAATCGTCGCACAGGCCTCTGAAGCAAAGAAGCATAATAGAATCTCCCACCCTCCTGACGGACACAGACTGATGAGGTTTTAGCCTGTTAAAAGTGAAGTTTTGCACTGTTTCTGGTGTCTAAGCTTTAAATGCAAATGAGCTGCTGCTCAAGCCTATGCCCCACCCATAAACTGTTACCATGGTAACAGGGAGAGCTTAGTCTCATGTAGCACTACCCATGTGAAAGTAGCAGACATGGTGGCAATGAACAGACCAAGTTCTTCAGTCGTTCAACCTAGGGGCGGACTGGGACAAGAAATCGGCCCTGGCATTTTGGACCAGACTGGCCCACCACATTTGACAACACACACCTTTTCGGTCTTTTCGGTCTCTTGAATGTGCATACCAACTGTGCAACTCTTTAAAACCACATACCTTAAGCCATGCAATGAGTTAACGGGAATCAGTGAGAGTGGACACATTAAATACTTCCAAAAACTGTAATTTATTAACACTACAAAAAAAGTATACTCCACCAGTCCATCACAGTAATGGATCTTTAAGCAGAATTTATCCTATTGGGTGTACCTATGTGTTTCAGGGAGGAAGAAAAAAGAAATAATAGAGATGAGAAATGATGGATCAGATGCTAACTCTTCCAAGAGTAGTACTCAATAAATTGTGAACTTACCCAGTCCAAAAGGATTAATGTAGCTGAACTCCTGAATAAACTTTGAACTCTGTGTATGTATGTTTGAGAGAGAAGGAGAGAGAGAGAGATTTAATTCTTGGTCAATCTTCAAGATAAAAATAGCAGTGTAGAAACTGAAAACTTCAGAGGGATGTTGACATATGAATGAGGGAGAGGGCTACATACACAATGTCTTAAAAATACCTGCGTATACAGGTATTAAAAACTAACTAGAATACAAACTAACCTAGCCATGGAACATTAGCCAAAAAAATGTTATTGACGTTTTATCATTTTCAGATTTACCAAGGGATTGGGTTGCTTTACTCATTACAAGTGTTCTGAAAGCAGTCCAGCTTACCGCAAGTTTAACTGCATGTCCCTGTGCAATGTCACCACCACCACCACTGTCATCAGCCAAGGGAGCTGATGAGGGCCCTGCCGTGGCAAGCATCGCAGAAATTTTTGCGCATTTGGCAGCATTGGTTTGAAGAGCCAGCTTCTTCTTGTCTCGCAGTTTTTCCGCACCTCCTTTTTGTTTTCTCTCCATTACCAATATGACCAATATTTAGAATAAAAAAAGTGGCTGACTGTCGGCCCAAAATGCACGTCGGCCCATCGGGAAAATGCCTGGTATGCCAGATGGTCAGTCCGTCCCTGGTTCAACCGTACTTGTTCGAACCTGAATCGGATCCTGAAGGGGAGGCTCCTACAGAAGCTCAGACTTAGAGAATTCAATAGGACACTTCTGAATGGTTGGTCAAAAATGTCTTTCTATTTTTTTTCTCTTTAATGCGAGCGCCACCTATACGGGGGGCGCCGTGAGATGTGCGCAGTTCAGACGGTCATTGCTCATGCTAAGGCAGCACCAATCCTAACTTGTAGCATACCAGAATGACAGGGAGAAACTCAACTAAAAGCCTCTACCAAGCATTGCCACCCAAAGGATACATAATTCATACCCCAAGAAATTCCATGAGCATGTAACGAAAACACGAAAATAGCAAATGTCCACTTCAGTGCATCTGCTGATGTCACCACGTCATGCAAACCACACAAGCCTGGTATCATATGAAAGCAGAGAGATGTTGTTTACATAAAGAGGGGGTTTCTAGAGTGGGGGGAGCGCTCCTCATGCAATATACTGTCTCTGGGGTTACTTCCTTCTGGATTGTCATTAGTGTTTCTATGGTGAACTTGGGTGCTGCCCTTCGATTCTCTTGCCTCTGACTGGTCGATAGAGGTGTCAATCATTAAATTCGACCACTGGGTTGCTGAGACGTTGACCAATCTAACTGCGCTGTTAGTTTCAGCGCGCCTTGTCATTAGATGAATTAGCAGAGGGCACACAGAGGACACTACTGACCAGCACTACTGGCCTTTCATCTCAGGCTGAGAAAAAGTAACTGGCTAGAGCATGCATATTCAAATCTAATACGTGGGTGCTATTATTGGTTGCAAATACTGGTATGCAAGGTTTCTTATTTCTTTAGCTTTATATATGCATGAATCGTCATTTTTTAATTTGTTTGAATAGGTGCACATGTGAAAATTGTGCAACAATGCAGTCAGAGCCTGAGAACATTATGCTGCCAGGAGGTGCCACAAGTCACATTATCTTTACCTACACTTATGATCGCAGTGTATGAGCTTGCTTGTGTGGATTCGCCACTAGCCTGGCCCGGATACCCCCGCGCTCTCCGCCTCCTCTCGCACTGCCTGCGGTGCTTCCTCTGCAGGTGCACTGCAGAAGTGGGGGTCGGTGTCGAAATGGGCCGTCAGAGTAGGCCGAGGTCGAGTAACTCCTTAGCGTGTGCCGGGTTTAATTTGCAGATTGCTGTGTTGCTGCTGTCAAAATGAGTCCTACGGCTGTATGTACACATTGGGACAAACAAGTGCGACAAAAACATAAAATCATTCGAACACACCGACAAAGACAAACATGTAGACACCACATTATCGGGACAGAGAGGAGCCACTGTGTCCGCACGCGCTGGCATCACTACTACTACTCTTCGTCGTGTTATTCATTGTCTTCATCTTCAGCTGAGGTCAACTGTAGATTAGGGATGTTCTCCAGTGTAATGCAAAACAACCCAAATTCAAATACAACATTTATCGTTTTAAGGCTCTCAATACTGTTATTTGAAACATGGAGTGGCTTCTTCATGATTTCAACTTAAATATTCTGCAAAAAAACAAAAATCACTAATTAAAAAAAAAAAAAGATTTTTCTTTGTTTACACAAGTGCGCCGGGCCGACTTGTTGCTGGTTTTCTCGTGGCGGGTCACATTTGTTAATCATGGTGCAGATTTGTGGATTGTTTTCTGTAGGTTAGAACGGTTAAAGGCTAATAAAAAACTTCCATACTTCCACTCAACTATACTGAATATTATCTGGACTATTAACTGTGTAGCTGCGTGTGTCTGTTTACTTGTACAGCTATCTCTGTGATACTTTGTGAACCACTTTGAGTTTAAGACCTTGGGAGTGAGAATTTAGGTTAGGTTTGGGTAAAGGCACAGTGCTCTTGGGGGAACACTCCGAGCGGCATGGGCTCTCGGGGGCTCAAAAGATCTTTGATCCTAAAAAAATACTTGAAAACCTGGCCAAGTGTAATACCCAGAAATCCATGGTGGATTGGGCAACGGTGCAGGCAGGAAGTGGGAACTTGTATGTTTATCAGAGTACCTCCTCTTTCTGGGGTCTCTGCTGTCACGTTTAGGGCTATCATCAGTTAAAAAGAGCAAGCTTTATAAATTATAATAATAAGAGAATAAATAATAAGTGCTAAGATGTAAGAAGTCAGACACAGAACAAGGGGGTTAGTAAAACATAAGTGCTAAAAGCATATAAAAAAGTGCCTTTGAACAAGTGCTAGTAAGAATCACAATGTATAACAATATATAAACAAGTGCTGAGGTTAAAAGTTAAATAAGAGATAAACACATCCATATACAAACAGGGTTAAAATTGGGTCGTGCATGGTTCTGTCGTTCCTTGCCTAAAGCCTTACATTTATAAAAAACAATTCTAAAGTAAAAGAGCTTATTCTTAGTAATAAAACACATTTTATTAAAAGCAAGGACTAATTGGGGCTCAGGCTGCAGTGAGAGGCCTCTTTGAGGAAATGATCCTTTTATAAATTTTAATAAGAACAAATAAAAATATATATAAAGGAAGATTAAAACTATGCATAAAAATATATATCTATACACACACACACACTCATATATATACATATATACATACATGCACATGCACATACACATCACACTTGGATTGCCGCAGCCAGAGCCCTGTCAGAAACCTGTGGGAGAAGAGGCCCTTGAAAGTAAGGAGGTAAGCACTTCTAGTAAATTCTGTAAAAAAAAAAGTTTGTTATTATCAAGTGGAAATGGACTCATCAACCATGCTTTTCATTTAGCCCAGTGGGATCTATGGTCTTTAGTAGATGAATCCATTTCCTCTCCGCTGCCTGTCTCAGGCCCGTAGTCCAATCCCTTCTGCTCTCCAGGCCCATGCTCTGGACATTGTGTTGGCCATGGAGTTTAAAATGTGCATACGGGACACTGGTGCCACTCCCGTTGTTCATAAAATGCTGTTTTATTCTAGTTGCAATTGAGTGTCTGGTCTTCCCCACATACAACTTGTGGCAGGCCTTGCACCTAATAGCATATATAACATTACTGGTTGAGGGTTTGAAGGCCTGCCACGGATTGATACCCGTTCTAGCGTGAGGGTTAAAAATGTGGGGCAGAGAAATAAAACCAACCGCCAAGCCTTGACGCGCCTCCCCAGTTTGTGTTGGTTTGTTCAAGTTTGAGTGCACCAGTATGTCCCTGGGGTTTTTGTTCCTTCGATGGGCAGAGATCAGCCGACAGTCCCCCAGCACGTCGCAGTTCCTTATAGCCCCTTCAAAGTTGGTTTTGATGGTAGAGAGGAGGCTCCTGGTGGTCTCTGAGTAGGTGACCACCAGGGGTCGAGGGTGGGGCCGGCTGGCTGGGGGACGATATTGTGATATTTTTCTTTAAAAGTTCGGCTGACCTCTGCCTGCCTTGACGCCTCGAGTAACCCCTAGGCCTCAGCGCAGTGAAGAGGGTGCCTACGGCTTCCTCCACATGCTCCGGGAAGGTGCAGATCCTGTGGAAACGTAGGGTTAGGATAAGGTTGGGGTAAGGGCTAGGGAACGCTTTATGTCAATGAGTGTCCTCATAAGGATAGAAATAAACACCAGATGGTAAAGAAAATTTAAAGAATACACTGAGCAATGATTGACAAATCTGCTGATCATCAAATCACTCGTTATAGGCTCATTTGAATATGTTGCTTATGAATGCTTAATTTTGTAAAAGAAATAAACCGACTGATGCTTTTGTACTCAGATTTACTATTGTGTTCATTTACTCCAAGTTACTGTACCTGTGAGAATGCTCTTCACCACAGCTCAGACATGTTTAAAAGCACTTCATGAAACAGTATAGCAAGACCTGTGACCAACATCATCAGCACCATTCAGAAATGCATGGAATGCAAACACTTTTTGTATTTCAAAAGACCTCATGTATGCTGTTGTTGTATACTGGAAATAAGTGTGCACAGAGGAAAATGTCAAACTGCTCCTCTGGGAAAGCAGAAACTCCATGGATGTTTACTTGGATGCAAGGAAACTTGCTACCTTGTGGTGAAGTTCTTTGTTGCGTATATTCTGTCAATATTCTGTCCTGGATAACACGTCAGGTGTCTTTAGACAGATAGCGAACACAGAAGACTCCGTAGACTTGATTCCAGTTCAAGGGTTTACTGAAAACTTGCTTGTCTGTTTGTAGTCTGTTTGTATTTTTGTAAAACTGCAATACAGTAAACATACAGTATGTTACAATTATATCAAATTAAATATATGCAGCAACACTGGTTAGACTTACACTTTCCTTTCTTCCTTTACCAAGTTATGCATTGGCCAAGTGCCCACACAATATCAAATTATTAAACACATCTCTTTCTTTACAGGATGTTCTGACAGGCAGATGACAAATAAACACATTAAACAATCATAGTTTACACACGAACGCCGCACACAACGCGGATGAGGCTGAACAATAACATGAATTTGCTATGCTAATAGCGACGCTAGTTAGCATTAGCATTGTGCCGTCAGCGTTGTTCACTAACCATAAAACACATAAAATGAAATGTTCTTAACTTAAACATGCTCTCAACAACCTTAAACATAACTTAATGGGGTTATAACAGCTGTACTCACTGACGGATCTACTAAGGGGTTAGACAGCAACTGCGGTAGAGCACAGCCTGCATGTATCGTCTCGTATCTCCTCACGGACTTTTTTTTTCATGGGCGTAATACCCTGACATGCCACTAGGGGCAGCGGGACAATACACAAACACTGACAAGAGTCAGAACAGTCAATTATGCTGAAAATACCCACTACCAGTAGCTGTAATGCAATAGTATGGAATACTGAGAAAACCACAAATTGTTTTGCAGTCTTTGGAAGCTCTTGCCAGAGATCCCGATGAGAAGTGCATTAAAGTAGTCCAGCCTGGAGGAGATTAAGGTGTGGACAAGCTTCTCTGCATCTGCCAGGGTGAGTGTTGGACAGAGTTTGCCGATGTTCTTGAGGTGGTAGAATGAAGTCTTACAAAAGTGTTTGATGTGGCCAAATGTGAGGTGGGGGTCCATTTTTACATCCAAGTTGGTGACAGATGTGGAGAGGGAGATGTTTTGGCCAAAGAAGTTGATACTGGTGAAGGAGAAGAGCAGAGCTGATGTGGCCAACCAGGATGGCTTCCATTTTGGCACTGTCTAGTTTTAAGAAAGGGGGGGGGGGGGGGCAGCAGTGGATGTTATCAATTTTTTGGAGTGGGAGGGTGAGGGTGGTTAAAGAAGGTGATTTATTGTTGAAAATAGTTTTTTGGACTTACCAGGTGTAGGAATTAGATGACTTACTAATCCTGGGAATCATTCTATGAATTGTAAAACTCTTTATGGCCCTTTGTCACTGAGGGGAGAAAGAGGATCAAAGGACAATTCAGTGAGGGACACAGGATAGAGGGGGAAGGTTAAGGTGCGATTCACTGTACCTGAGGAGTTTATGGTATAGTATAAACCCTGGGAAACAGGAAGAGTGAACTCCCCCAAATGGTCGTTGTCTTTGAAGGAAGGTTTATGATTACCAGGTGTGTGTGTGATAATCATCTGTCCTTTTGTTGAAAAGTATAAAAGCCAAGACATTGTGGAGATCTGGAGAGAACACTCTACATGAGTCTTCCCTCCATGCTGCATGTATTAAAGAGACCTGATTCATCACACCGAGTCTATAATTCTTCAGAGAATTAGCAACTCTCAACAAGCAACAAGGAGAATTTCCCTTACACAGGGCTGTTGTTGATTATGGTAGACATAAACCGTGCATCCCTCAGAGCTTCTGCATACACCCTCTTCTGTTCCCTGTATGCCTATTTGTGAACAGAGGCCTTGACACACCCAGCTGTCTTCATTTTTTGCAGCTCACAGGTGTACCAAGGTACATCAGGATTGATGTTTTTCAGATTTCTGAAGTGGATCTGTCGCTTTGGTTTGGTGTGGTGGGAAGGAAAAGGCAGCTCCATTGACACTACCTTGTGATCTTAAACACCAAGATTGTAGACCTGAAGGGTAATGATGGGGGCAGAGTTAGAGATGACGAGATCGAGCGTGTGCCCTAGAATGTTTGGGGACATCAACATATTGTTGTAGGTTGAGGGAGTCTAGCAGCTGAAGGAAATCAGCAGTATGATGGCAAGAGGGGGTGTTGACATGAATGTTTATATCTCCCAAGATAATGATGTTGAGACAGAGGCAGAGTCGTGTGAAGAGATCAGACATTTCTGGGGTCCTGTAGATAAGGAGAACAGTCATGGGAAAGGGGAGTTTGCATTTAAATGCAAGACACTCACAGGAGGATGTTGAGGGCAGTGAGATGGGGGACAGCTCCAGGTTCTGTTGGTGAATGACAGCTAGGCCACCACCACGGCCAGTGCTGCGGGCTGCCTCCAAGTAACTGTAGCCGGGGGGACATGCTTCATTTTTATTTATTTATTTTTTATTAAGTGATGCAAGTACACAAAAGGTGAATAACAGAGACAACAGAAAAGGACAAGTGTAAGAGACAGTAGGCACGATAGACAAACTTACAGGCATAATGGCAAGTCTGTTAAATGTATGTTGAGTGTTGAGGGTTGTGAAAGGTAGCTTGTGTGTGTGTGTGTGTGTGTGTGTGTGTGTGTGTGTGTGTGTGTGTGTGTGTGTGTGTGTGTGTGTGTGTGTGTGTGTGTGTGCGTGCGCGCGTGCTGGCAAAGTTGCAAAGGGGAATATGAGAGAGACAGGTGGAGCAAACATGAGCGAAAGAGAAAAGGGTATAAGTTGAACTAGATGAAATAGGAGAGAGAAAATAAATACTTAAATATTAATAATAAATGATAATAATAATAAATATAAAGGACAGACATAAGTAAATAAATAGATAAATAAATAAATAATCCCTCTCCTTTACCCCTCTCCCTCTCTCCTCCCTCCCTTTTCATCCCCCCTCCTCCTTTTCTTTCTCTTCCTCCATTCGCCCCTAAATTTATTATAATAAATTATTAGTTGAGTTAAATTGCAGAGGTTTGACTCCCCTCAGTCGCCCCCAGACCCTGGTGAGGAGGCTGACTTTCAGGTGACATCACCTGCTGCTCCTTCACCCATGCAGAACAACCCCCAGACCCAATGGGAGTGGGCGTTCATGGGGTGGATGTGGGTTATTCATTTTTTATTTATTTATTTATTTATTTATTTATTTATTTATTTATTTATTTATTTATTTTTGAGATATCACCCCATCTTTTTTGGCGTGGAGGCATTGGGGAAGGGTCAGGAAGATATGGAGGAAGATGGAGGGAGAGAGAGAAAACAAAGGGGGGAATAAAATCTTATGATTAAAGTAATATTAATAATGAAATTATAATAACAAAGACAAAAAAAAAAGGGAAACAAAACTACTGATTGGGTGTAATAATTCGAACTGATGTAGGTATTGCGTATATTGCTGATGTAATGTGTGGTTTGTGTGGTGTGTTTATTTGTTTCACATATTATTAATGGTGGTATAATATAGTGGTTTATTAATAGAGATCGTGCTTGTAATGATAGCAATAACAATATCAAGATTATAAATAATTTATAATAATAATAGTATCAGTAATAGCAGGGATAATGACAATAATAATAATGATGATACGTGTATTTTTTGTAATATTATCAATAACAGTAGAGAGTTATTATCATTACACTGCCAGCTTCAACACCATTAACAAGTCATTGTAACCATATATATAAATATTATTTAAACAATAATAATTTTACCATATAAAATTAGATTATAATAATAATAGCAATAGTAAGTAACAAAATTAGAATGATAGTGGTAATAGTAATTTTAGGATACAATAGGTATACATAATATAACATTATTAAACTGAAATGACATTAGGAATGGTGATAGTGGGGGCAACAGCGCAATTAATTAGGGTAATGATAATAATGATAGCAATAATGGCAATTGTAATAATACAGGTTTTGTAACAGTAGGGGGTGACAATATTGGTATTAATACGGATAATTGTTAATTTTAATAACAATAATAACAACAATAACAATAATTATAATAATAATAATAAAATTGATGGTGACGATGATGATGATGATGGCAGTAATAGTGATGATGATGATAACAGTAATGATAATAACATCATTGATCAAGATAGTAATGACATTATTCTCAGTATTAATTGTATTAGTGGTAATGGTAAATGTGAAAATAGGGCCAATATATGAATAGAAGCTAATATTGTTATTAGTTCTATGTTATTGTTTATTTGTCTGTTTTGTCATCCTTCCCTCTAATCTATCCCAGTCATCATTTATATCATCATCATCATCATCATCATCCTTGTAACTATATATATATATATATATATATATATCAGTGCTGTCAATCGATTATTTAATCACGATTAATCTCATGAATGTCATAGTTAACTCGCGATTAATCGCAAATTTATCACACATTTTTATCTACTCTAAATGTCCCATTAATTATCATTTTAATACTGTTATCAACATGGAAACGTGGATAGGCTTGCTTGTCTCAGGACACTTTCCATATAGAGCTGGTACAGACCAAGCTCTTTTATCTACAAAGAAACCAACAATTCCCCCATGAGCAAGCACTTGGCGACAGTGGCGAGGAAAAACTTCCTTTTAACAGGCAGAAACCTCGAGCAGAACCAAACTCTGGGTGGGCGGCCATCTGCCTCGACCGGTTGGGTGAGAGAGGGAGAGCAAGAGAGGGAGAGTGAGACAGACAGACAGACAGACAGAAATGCAGTCAGAGAGAGAGAGAGAGAGAGAGAGACAGAGAGACAGAGAGACAGAGAGACAGACATGCAATCACAGTAACAGTGACAGTGGATGTAATAATAGCAGTAGCAGTTGCAGTGGATGTCAGGCAGGGCCAAGGCAGGAGACGCAGCTGCAATCCACAATCCAGATTCAGCCACTGTCCATGGGAACCTGCAAGACGACAAAGCACAGAGACTCTGGGGAAGGAGCTAAGTTAGTAACACGCCGTGGTAGGACATGAGAGCGTGCGGATGGAGAGGGACAGAGGAGCTCGGTGTATCTTTGGTTGTCCCCCGACAGTCTAATCCTATAGCAGCATAACTAGGGGCTGGTCCAGGACAAGCCTGAGCCAGCCCTAACTATAAGCTTTATCAAAAAGGAAAGTTTTAAGCCTACTCTTAAATGTAGAGACAGTGTCTGCCTCCCGGACAAAGACTGGAAGATGGTTCCACAGGAGAGGAGCTTGATAGCTAAATGCTCTGACTCCTGTTCTGCTTTTTGAGACTTTAGGAACCATAAGTAGACCTGCATTCTGGGAACGCAGTGTTCGAGTAGGGCAATAACGTACTATGAGCTCTTTAAGATAAGAAGGTGCCTGGCCATTTATGGCTTTGTAAGTAAGGAGGAGAATTTTAAACTCTATTCTAAACTTTACAGGGAGCCAGTGCAAAGTGGCGAGTATTGGAGAAATATGATCTCGCTTCCTGGTTTTTGTCAGAACACGTGCTGCAGCGTTCTGGAGCAACTGGAGAATATTCAGCAACGAATTTGGGCAGCCTGATAGTAAAGAATTGCAATAATCCAGCCTGGAAGTTACGAATGCATGGACTAGTTTTTCTGCATCGTTTTGAGACAAAATATGCCTGATTTCTGCGATATTACGTAGGTGAAAAAAGGCAGTCCTTGAAATTTGTTTTACATGGGAGTGAAAGGACATGTCTTGGTCAAAGATGACTCCCAGATTCTTTACAGTGGTGCTGGAGGCCAGCGCAATGCCATCCATAGCTGCTATGTCATCAGAAAGTGACTTTCTAAGATGTTTAGGGCCTACTACTATAACTTCAGTTTTGTCCGAGTTTAGCATCAGAAAATTGCAGGTCATCCAGGTCTTTATGTCATGAAGACATGCTTGTAGTCTAGTTAACTGACTGGTTTCTTCCGGCTTCATTGATAAATATAGCTGGGTATCATCTGCATAGCAATGAAAATTTATTGAGTGCTTCCTGATAATCTTACCTAAAGCAAGCATATATAAGGTGAATAGAATTGGTCCAAGCACAGAACCCTGCGGAACTCCATAGCTGACTTTAGTGAGCACAGAGGAGTCATCATTAACGCGTAACGCGTCCTCTTCAGGCCAGAGGAGCTGGAGACACTCTTTTCCCCCATCTGGACAGAAGACCTTGTGGAAAAGAACCCCATCCCTCTCTACCAGGCGGTCCCATTGGTGCAGAAGAACTGGAGCTGCCTTTGAAAGCTGCTGTCACTCAGCCCAGATGTGCGAGGCTTTCTGACACGAAAATGGCAGCACAGCCTTCAAGAGGGGATCCGTCTCCTGCAAGGAGCGGAGATCGGCAACAGAGTGGGAGGGAAGGACTGAGATGACAGACTGAGTGCTGAACACCACAGGGCCTAAGCGTGGGTCTTGCTGAAGGTCGCTGGGAACTGGAGTGCAGGCAAGGAATCAGCAACTACATGTGAAGCTGGCACATACTGCCATTTTTGTTGCTGCGGCCAAAACAATACTTGATGTCACAGTCAAAAGCAGCAAGTTGGGCAGCCCAATGATGTTCTGTGGCCCCCAATTTGGCAGAGTGGAGATAGCTCAATAGGTTGTTGTCCTTGTAAACAATACACCTATTCCCCAACAGATACTCCCGGAACTTCTGTCATGGCCCACTTGAGCTATTGAGCTGTCTGCTGTGAGAGGACAGCTCCAAGGCCACTGTGACTGGTGTTGACCTCCAAAATAAAAGGGCACGAGAAGTCAGCATAGGTAAGGACTGAGGCTGGGACCAACTTTGTCTTTAAGGCCTCAAAGCTGTCTTCACATTGAGGTGTCCGTGCGGCCCCAGAGCCTGACCCGACCTTTGATTTTGTGCTGGCTAGTTCGGCCACCAACCGATGCAGAGGGGCTGCCAGATTGGTAAAGCCTTCTACGAAGCACCAATAGTAGCTGATAAAACCTAAAAAAGAGCACAGCTCTGACACATGGCTGGGGCACCACCAGTTAGCCAAAGCCTCTCTCCTCTTGGGGTCCGTAAACACCAAACACCATTTCCAGGCGGTGCAGATATTTCTTAACAGAGGATGAGTAGACGACAATGTCGTCAAGATAGAGCAGCACAGACTGACACTGCTGGTCACCAAACATCCTCTGCATCAGCCACTGGAATTGCTTGGGGCATTACACAAGCCAAAAGGCACGCGATCAAAATCAAAAAGGTCAAAGGGTGGTCAAAGGCAATTTTGGGCCGGTCCTGTTCCGACACAGGAACTTGGTTATAACCGCTGTCCAGGTCGAGTGAGGAGAACCAGCAGGCCTCAGAAAGCGCATCCAAGCTCTCCTCAATATGAGGCCTTCCTGGTCTTGCTGTTTAGGAGGCGGTAGTCCACACACAGACGCAAACTCGCATCCTTCTTCTGAACCAGAACGATGGGTGATGTGAAGGGACTACTGCTCTCCCTGATGACCTCAGACTCCAGAAACTGGTTGATATGGGTATTCACTGCCTCATATTCTGATGCCTGACTGGCACATTATCCAGCAGAGGTATATCATGTGAGATGAGGTTGGTGCAGCCCAAGTCATCATCATGGGCGGTAGCTGTTTGGGAGGACTCAGTAACCACCATGGGCTCTTTAGTCACACCAGCAGGCAGGCTGACAACCTGGGCAACTCCTAGTGTGCCAAGACCTGTCCTAGGGTAAAGACGAACCTCATTAACCACAGGGACATACACTGTACCCTGGACAACTTGGACAAGACAAGGAGAAGCTAACAACCCAGCAGGTAGCCCAGCTTTGGGGGGCTCAAACAGCACACACTGACCAGAGAACTGTCCAGGGCAGGTGCTAGCAACCAACTTCATTACCCCACCAGGTAGGTGCACAGCTTGCCTGCCCTGGACCCTCACAGCACCTGTGAAGCTCTTCAGGGCTTCAGTGGCAGCCTGATAGCACCTCTGCAAGGCTGCAATGACTGGGCTAGGTGCCTGTGACACAAAAGGTGAATCAAAAAGAGAGGGGCCAAATGCACCAAAGAGTTCTCTGTAGCACCCCTGAATCACATTCTTTCCCAAGATTCCAGGGGCAAGGGACATGGCACCAGGGGGGTCTTTAATAACAAGGATCCCACAGAGGGGCATCACGTTACCACAAAGTTCCACATCAAGCTCCAAGTAGCTGATATATGGAATGGCTAGGCTATTAGCTGCTCGCAGCTGTAGCCAGTGACAAGAGTGAAGGCGATCATGGCCCCAAGGTGCAAATTGTGCCATAAAGAAGATCTCGGTGACAGTGGACACCATGGAACCTGTGTCCACCAAGCATGAAACCGTGACCCCTCAATGGAGACTTCAATGTTTGGAGAGGGAGCAACTAATTCAGCCACTGCACCTACTTGTGAGCTTGTGAACAACTCTCCAACTGAGCTGTGGCTTGGCAACTCAGCAGGCTTCAGTTTTCCGGCATGTGGGGGGAAGGAAGTTCAGCAGTGTTAGAGTTCACACCAGAGACAGAATTAGCACAGGAGTGGGGAAGCACCTGCTCACCATCACGCTTGCGAACAAAATGGCCAGGCTGCAAACTAACGTACCACAGCTGCAGGTAACCGTGCACCGCACAGCGGGGTCGCAGCAGATCACTCTTCTTCCCTGGCCACAGCAATCAGCCGCGCTGAAAGGAGTGGAGATTGTGTGACCAGCAAGCATGTTAACGCATAGACAGCAAGGAAAAGATGGCTGGGCACTTACATGAGTGGAGAGAATAGTGCATCCCAATGGTGATCACAACACCAGACTGCCCAAACATAATGCTGCCACACCAAGCCACAGTCACCACAGGAGCAAGTGAGAAGAAGAAGAAGAAGAAGAAGAAGAAGAAGAAGAAGAAGGCACCAAAGGCATGGTGGAGGACACGCCACCAGCGCCCACAGCGGGATTCAAACCGGGGACCTTCTAGCTGTGAGGCGACAGTGTTACCACTTGTGCCACTGAGAAAGAGCCACCGCCACACACCTGGATATAACACACCTGGTGCCCATGGCACTGCCCAGCAATCCCGAAGCCCGCATCGCTGGTGCAGTGCCCAACAGTGGCCAGAAGGGAAACAACCTCTGGCCACACCTGCTCAGCACTAAACAGACAGACACAGTTAGAGAGATTAAGATTAAGATTAAGATTTGTACTTTATTCATCACAGCATACACGTGCTACAGGGAGGAGGAGACTGTACACACGCCATGCAATGTGAAATTATTTTTTCCGCGTTTGACCCATCCTCGGTCCGTCGTTCCTCCGCGGCAGACCAGGAGCGGTGGGCTGCCAGCCGATGCCGGTGCCTGCGCCCGGGGACCCATCTTTTTTCGTCACCGTTGATCAGGTGGTGATCTTCTTGCATGTTTTTAGTGGGGGTTATTTAAGGAGGAAACCCCGGGTGAACACGGGGATAACATGCAAACACCACACAGAAAGGCCCCCTTTTTCCTTGAGCAGCAGGCACTGAAGACATGGTGGAGGACACGCCACCAGCGCCCACAGTGGGATTCGAATTCAAATTAGTTACCAACTGTTGAATGTTGTGGAGCACCGAGCTGCTATAAAGCCAGATATGTCTATCAGGAGTTGGAGACCAAACTAGAAATAAAATGAGAGTGAAACTGCTTGGTGAAACGTTCACCATGACAAGTTTGCAAGTGGCCACCAGCCCTGTTGAGAGGCTGATCCATCTCCTTAGCACTCCGCTCTGCCCTCTCCTACATGGACAATAGCAAAACACCTAGGTGCTGTTCATAAACATCAGCTCAGAATTTAACACCACCATTCCCTCCAAACTGATCACCAAACTTGATTACCTTGTTATCAGCACCTTCCTCTGCAACTGGACACTGGACTTCCTTCCCAACATACTCCTATGTTAGGCTAAACAGCCACACCTCCTCAACCCTCACCCTAAATACCGGTGTCGCACAGGGCTGTGCACTGAGTCCTCTCCTCTACTCCCTCTTCAGCTATGACTGCATGCCTGTATATAGTTCAAGTACCGTTACCAAGTTTGTGGAGGAAACAATGATGGTAATGGCAAAAAAAAGCCTATCATCAGAAAATGCTTTGATGCCCTTATTCCAAGTGTGCACACATCACTCACAGCACTCTAGTGTGGATACAAGGAGGAATGACATTCACAATTTCTGCAAGATCAAAGTAAGCAATGAATTGCCATCATTCAAGAGGAAAACAAATATATACTAGAAATGAAAACTATGTTAGCTTAAATTACAGAAGTAAATAGAACTGGATATCGAACCTCAGTGGCTAACTTACTGAGAGCTGGTTTTTGACAGGTCAGTTTCAGAGAGCAGAAATTCACAGCACTGAAGTTTCCTACATTCACTGTGGATACAGGGGCATCTTCTTACTACTTAATACTACTACTGGCCTAATACTAACCTAATGGTTATTTTATGAAGGTATGGTGGGACTGGTGATACTGCTGTCATAGTACTGCTGTGTTCTCAGACTGCAGCGATGCATAAAATGCTCTCATATCACACAATAGCAACAGCCAAAGCTATGAAATAAGACCTAGATTGTAAAAACTACATGTATAAAAGTTTGCCATTATTTCTCAAAAAGATAATTACAGTTTCTCCTTATTTCTACAAACAGTAAAGCATTTCACTGGATATCACAGTTAATGCTTACATGGAGGAACTATAGGGATTTACTGAGAGCAGCTCCCATATTCCCTCAAGTATACATGTGGATGATTTGCATGCTTCCACCACAGAACAGAGGATATGAGGCATGTTTATATACAAACAGTACTTGTTGTGTGTGTGTGTGTGTGTGTGTGTGTGTGTGTGTGTGTGTGTGTGTGTGTGTGTGTGTGTGTGTGTGTGTGTGTGTGTGAGAAAAAGAGAGTTCAGCTCTCTTTGAGTGTTGCCGGAACCCTGTGTTCCCCTCACACAGTTCCCATGGTGAGGAGTTCCTGTCATCCCACAGTGTGACACAGATGTCGCTCAGCTATGTTTGTCTGCCGTCAGTCTTCTCACAATTCACTTTTTTTTTTTTTTTTGGTTTCCCTGTTGCAGGATGTTTGCCTTTGTGTTTGAGCTCTCTGCATGTGCTCTGTCATAGGCAGGGAAGCATAAACCACATCACATTCTTCCTGAGCTTGTGAAGATACAAACACCCCCTGGTGATCAAAAATAAAACTACAGGACAATGCACATATGTGAGAGAAGCACGAAAAGTATAAATAAGAACTTTCACGTAAATAAGAACTTATACATTGTTTGTGTAGTATCTATCTATCTATCTATCTATCTATCTATCTATCTATCTATCTATCTATCTATCTATCTATCTATCTATCTATCTATCATTTATGTTTTCATCTGAATTCAGCTGTACATGTTATGTTACAGACATGTTTACCAATCATTCAATTTGCCATTAAAGGGGCATGCTACCAGTTGTAGTCCTATCCTGCCTCTGAAAACTGTTATTCTTCTGTGGCCCTTTAGGAGTATTATGAGCTCTGAGAAAATAACCCTGATGAAACCACAGTAATGTCCCAGAAGTTAACTCAGATCATTATTGGAGACTACAAATTTGTAACGAAATACCTGTATTTCAGTTTGAAGGTGTGGAGTTTAAAGGGTATTTACCAGGCAGAAAGACATCTAATAAAAAGATGCTATCACCGTGTGTTATGGGAAATGTAAGACCCAGTGTTTATGGAGTTTGACACATACTAGGGATTAAGGTTAGGATATCTCTGGCTCTCAGCTATGATCATTGTTTTTTACATCTGCCTTTCAAATGTAACTTTTCTGGAGTCTGGGGAAGAAAGGAGGGAGAAATGTGTTTCTATTCTTTGTTTGTGTTACGATCCTGCAGACCTGTCTGTTCCTAGTGTTTCTTTTTCCCTTCTCCCAGTGTTATGTGTTGTATGTCTGTTTTCCCCTGTCTGTCTAGCTGAGTGTGTCCCAATTCAGGGGCTGCATCCTTTGGAGGACGCATTAAAAGGTTGATTACGTCATAGCGCCGCGCTAAGGCTGTCCCAATTCGTCCAAATTCGAAGGGTCCTCCAAATGCAGCCGACAAATGCGTCCTCCTTTTCACTGTTTTCGGAGGATGCATCGCTACTATCCTTCGCGGCCTCACATATCCCAAAATGCTTTGCGCACCGATTGTTTTTTTTAACAATAGCGACCAACAGCACCAGCAGCACCATTATTATTGTTATTGTCGTTATTTTATCGAACAATAATTTTGTCTGTTGACGTAACAGAAAATATGGCTTGCGTGTCATTTTGTGAACAAGGAGCAGATGGAGGAGTTTATTAAACTCCGTGGTCAAAACGACCACGGAGTTTATTAAACTCCGTGGTCAAAACGCCCACCTGTTTACAGGGGCAAAAAACACGGCCACACTTGGATGGAGGTAACTGTTGAGGCATAAATGAATAGCCCATTTGTTCTCTATACATACTGTATTTGCATGTGAAAGTTACATGAAGGAACAAATATAATCTTTAGATCACATCAAATGAATGTTGTTTTTGGGTGGGGGTGGGAATTTTATGTCTGTCCTGATGTCACTTTTTGTGAATCTGTACATATCTGTGATAATGTAATCTTGTGTCTTTACCTTTTGTCATGCTTCACTAATGTTTAGAACAATCCTGCAGAAAATGGGATTGACAAGAAATGATTGAGGGACGTGCTGACGTGCTGAGGTAAGCGTATCGTCTCACTTCCTGTTTCTGGTTGCTGCCTTACGAGTAGTGTGCGTTTGTCGCTCTTGTTCCTCTGAGTGTATTTTGCTCTGTGTTTTGTTACAACGGCCTTTTATCCGCGCTCTAGAGTAACATTAGTTCTGCTCAAGCACCCATAAGTCTGTTTATTTAGCGACCGTCAATTTTATTTGTCTACGCGCTTGTCTGCTCTGCTAGCTATACCAACTTAGCCTAGCAGCTAGCGATGTCTTCTCTCTGTCCCTCTCCAGCTCTCTCCTGCTTGGTGTGTCACATGTTTAGCTACTCCTCTGCCTCCTTTAGTGATACTGGTACGTGTAATAAATGTAGTTTATTTGGTGAGTTGGAGGCGAGGCTTAGTGAATTGGAAGTGCGGCTCCGCACCATGGAAACAAAACCATTAGCTATAGTTAGCCAGGCCCCCGTAGTCGGTGCGGACCGACCAAGTGCAGCTCCGGCTAGCCGTCCCTCAACAGCTCCCGAGCAGCCGGGAAACCAGGGAGGCTGGGTGACTGTTCGAAGGAAGCATAGTCCCAGGCTGAAGCCCACAGGTCACCACCAACCGCTTCATGTTTCTAACAGGTTCTCCCCACTCGGCGACACACCCGCTGAGAAACCAAGTCTGATTATTGGCAGCTCCATTTTGAGAAATGTGAAGTTAGCGACACCAGCGACCATAGTCAAATGCCTGCCGGGGGCCAGAGCGGGCCACGTCGAATCAAATTTGAAACTGCTGGCTAAGGATAAGCGTAAATACCATAAGATTGTTATTCACGTCGGCGGTAATGACACCCGGTTACGCCAATCGGAGGTCACTAAAATTAATGTGGAATCGGTGTGTACATATGCTAAAACGATGTCGGACTCCGTAGTTTTCTCTGGACCCCTGCCAAATCTGACCAGTGATGACATGTTTAGCCGCATGTCACCGTTCAATCGCTGGCTGTTGAGGTGGTGTCCAGCAAACGGTGTGGGCTTCATTGATAATTGGCAGACTTTCTGGGGAAGACCTGGTCTGATTAGGAGAGACGGCATCCATCCCACTTTGGAGGGAGCAGCTCTCATCTCTAGAAATCTGACCGATTTTATTTATGAACCTAACCCCTGACAACTCAGAGTTGAGACCAGGAGGCAGAGCTGCAGTCCTACACGCTTCTCTGCGCCTCCATTAGAGCAGTTACCCACCCAACACTCCATAGAGACTGTGTCTGCCCCCCGACCACGTAAACTAAGTAAACCAAAAGTACAGAGAAGAGGAGTTAAACATAAGAATCTAATTAAAATTAGAACAACCTCTGCAATAGTACAACAAGATAGGAGAATTAAATGTGGACTCCTTAACATCAGATCTCTGTCCTCTAAAGCTGTTCTAGTAAATGAGTTAATATCAGACCATAATGTTGATTTATTTTGTCTGACTGAAACCTGGCTGTGTCCTGAAGAGTATGTGAGCCTAAATGAAGCTACTCCTCCGAGCCATATTAATACCCACATTCCTTGAGGCAGCGGCAGAGGAGGTGGAGTTGCAGCCATTTTTGACTCAAGCCTTTTGATCAACCCTAAACCTAAACTCGACTATAACTCATTTGAAAGCCTTGTTCTCACTCTTTCTCATGAGAAATGGAAAACAGTGCAGCCACTTTTATTTGTTGTAGTATACCGCTCTCCTGGTCCTTACTCCGAATTTATAGCTGAGTTCTCAGAGTTTCTATCAAGTTTAGTTCTTGAAGCAGATAAAGTAATTATTGTAGGTGACTTTAATGTACATGTCGACGTTGATAATGATAGCCTTAGCACTGCGTTTATCTCAGTATTAGACTCAGTTGGCTTCCGCCAGAATGTACATGAACCGACTCACTGTTTTAACCACACCCTCGACCTTGTTCTGACATATGGCATTGAAATCGAAGACTTAATAGTCTCCTCACAGAATCCTCTTTTATCAGACCATCATTTAATAACTTTCGAATTCATATTACCAGACTACCAGCCAGTAGGCAAAAATTCTTATACCAGACTCCTGTCTGATAGTGCTGTAGCTAAATTTAAGGATATGATCCCATCAGTATTTAATTCAATGCCATGTCTCAATACAACAGAGGAGTCTTATGCTAACGTTAGTCCCTCCCAGATTGACTTCCTGGTTGATAGTTGTTAAGAATTCTTCAAGCCAGAAATGTTTGTATGCATGCCTTTATTTTGACATGAGCATCTTATTTTGAAGATAGTTCATGTGGTTCCTCTTCCTGCCTCACGTTCAGCGTTTTGACATGTTTGCGGTGGGATAGCAGTCACTGACGATGTAAGTAGGGTCCATAGGGATGTAAAATGAACGTGTACATGTGACTTGCTTTTTCTGATTACGTTGCGTTGCTCCTGGGGTGTACTTGCTCTCGTTAAAATGTCCGTTTTTCACTCGTTAGCATGATCGCGAATTAGCATGTTTAAGCTAACTGAGTTGGAGTGAGTTGAATGTATGACTGTTAGCTTTCATACCACTTTCATTTGTATGTTACATGGTTAAAATCTGAAGCAGCATTCTTCAATATAAGAGATTGACAGTGAGATAGATGAGTTTGTTGTAAAGTGATTGTTTAGCCTGCTGTATTTAATTTAAGCCGTACATAGTAGTAATTAGTTCTTTATTTTGGGATGTATTTTCAGAAACTGCATTGTATCAACATGCATCACTGCACCGTTGCACAGTAAACAACGTGAATTCCTCTGAAGTCTAGTGTGCTTTCTGACTGAAGCCCTGCAGTGGTCAATTAGGCTAAAAATCAGCATCAGAGGTCATAATCCTCAACAAAGGTCCTTCGAGCCGGATATATTGACTGCTGCAGAATATGTCATCAAAGGAAGATCCATCTCCCCCACCTGTCAATACGCAAGAGCGACATAGGAGGCAACGCCGCACGGCAAAGCACCTAGAAGACTACATCCTTGCCTACCATCATCATGGACCTGCCCTTTCCTCCCACCCCAACGACAGAGAGCATGAGGAGCAGAGAGGAGCAGCAGCCGCAGCAGACAGTAGACAAGCAGATGCAGGTCTTTGTCTTGGTACCAGCAGAGCCTCACGTAGCCCCAGTCCAGGTGATCCACTGAGCACCACATCACTCATGCAACTTATGGAATCCATATCCAAGAGTGAGAGGGAGGAAAGGGCTGAAATAGCTCAGGTCACCAATAAACTCCGCCAATATGAACATCGACAACGTCGTCGCCGAGAGCTGTTGGAGCATATTACATCATTTCTACGGGAAGAAGAGGAGAATAATGAGAATTACAATGTGAAGGGTGCCACATCCCCCCTAATGCAAACACATTCACCACTACGCTCCCCTTCATACATCCACTCTTCAAGCTATTCCCCATCCACAGAGAAGCAGGTGCATAGCAAAGAGTCTCACACTGAAAGACACCTACCAGCAGGTGTGATTTCAACATTAGAGAAAGGAACTGAGCTGGAAAACTACACCCCTGAAGTAGTAGCTAACAGAGCAAAATCTGCATTCACACCAATACATCCAGCCTCTCCAAAGCACCCAATCTCCTCCTATCCAGTCATCTCATCTGGTAGAGTGACGGCAACCTCAGCCCCACAGCAGCTGATAAAACCAGTCCCCAGTCACCTACCTCCAGCGCAGCAGCTGTTGACAACTACAGCCCGACCCTATAACCCCACAGCTTCATTTCACGGACCACAAGCGGCGCCGAACTATCCTCCGCCTCAGTCCCCCTCGATCTATAGTCCACCTCAATGCACACCTATGCCATCACCTGTAGTGCCACTTCAATCACTGCCATCTGCCCCAGTAGCGACTGCTTTCCCAGCTGTTCAGCCACAGTTCCCAATAAGCCAGGCTACAGCTCCACACAATTTCAGTCTGCAACCACGCTCCATATATGGTGTGCCCAAGCCCAAAATCCCAGATTTCACTACAGATAGTGAAAGGGAGTTTGCTAACCTCAAGTTAGCCTTGAATAACCTGCTCGAGCCCCATTCTGAATTGTCTGAAAAATACAAATACCATGTGCTTCTTGAACATCTCAAGTTTCCAGAGGCACAGATGATCGGCCAGTCCTGCAGACATGATCCATGCCCATACACAGCAGCCATGCATGCGTTGCAGCTTCAGTATGGTCAGCCATATCAGCTAGCACAGAGTGAAATAGCAGCTATCCTCACTACACCTGATGTGAAGTCTGGGGACGCACGCACCTTCCAAAGCTTTGCTCTCAGAGTCCACCGCTGCTCCCACGTCGACCGCCTAATCAGTAAACTGCCTAAATATCATAGGGATGGGTTCATTGAATATCTCCAGCTGCAGGGAAAGCTCAACACCACAAGCCTCAACCCCTACAACCTACAAGACTTGAATGGTTGGCTTCAAGGTAAGGCTCAACAACAACGCCTGTCAAACAGACTAGCACAGCACTATCAACTTGAGAAACCTGCCAGTAATGGGAGAGAGAAAATCCCATTCAAAGGGAAAGGTCAGAGCATAGCAGTGTATCATGGTGCAGAGCCTATCCAACTGAGCACTACACGCAAGCCCATGTCAGCAAGTGGTAAGAAGCCATTTAAAGTGCACTGCCTCTTCTGTGACAGCAAAGAACATTTCATCAGCCACTGCCCTAGCATTAAAGTGCAATCGACAACAGAGCTGGACAGGTGGATAACAGATGGAAAACGCTGCTGGAAGTGTGCACGTGCCCACGCACCTGAGTCTTGCAACCTCAAGAAACCTTGCAGTGACTGTGGCGACATCCATCTTCAAGTGCTCCACAGCGTTGCTCAATGCCGCTCCACCAACCTACAGTCAAGAACATCCGAGAGCCGAGTATACTTGACACCCAGCATAACCTCCAGCAAAGTGCTCCTTAAGGTGGTTCCCGTCCTGCTGCACAATGATTCTAATTCAGTAGAGACCTTCGCTGTATTAGATGATGGAGCACAACGGACTATGATCTTACCAAACGCTGTCCAACAGCTCCAGTTGAATGGTGAATCTCAGACCCTCGCCCTGCGCATTGTAAGGACAGATGTCACACACCTCCAAGGGTTAAGGGTTAACTTCGAGATCTCCCCCAGAGGCAACCCACAGAAACGGTTCAAACTGCAGGGAGCATTCACAGCAGCAAGTTTAGATCTAGTGGAGCAAACCTACCCTGTACAGATGCTCCAAAAACGATATTCCCACTTGCGCGGAATACCACTGAGATCATTCAACAAAGTACGGCCACTAGTGTTGCTCGGCTCAGATCATGTGCACCTCATTACAGCCACAGAGCCAACCCACAGAGGATCCAATGGTGGACCTATAACCATCCGCACTGCCCTAGGATGGGCCCTGCAAGGAGCAGTGAGGTGTGTGCCAGAGCAAACATCAGTGTCTCAGTGTCTGTTCACCTCATTCACCAGCTCAGATGATCTCCTCTACCGGAATGTCGAGAGGTTATGGCAACTTGATGTCCTACCTTTCCGAAATGGGAAAATGGTCGTCCGCTCTTGTGAGGACCAGGATGCCATGAACCTTTTGGAAACAAAGGCACGGCGAATAGAGGTTGAAGGAGTCCACCGCTATGCAACCCCCCTCCTGAGGAAACAAGGAGCACCCAAGCTCAACAGTTCCACTCATTCAGTCATGGCTTATCTGAGAGCCACAGAGAAGCGACTCAAGAGAGAGCCAGAGAGAGCAGCAATCTATTCAGCTGAGATCACCAAACTCGTCAACGCTGGGTACGTCAGGAAGCTACAACCTAAGGAGGTGGAACAGTCTGCTGAAGCATGGTATCTCCCCCATCATCTTATCTGTCACAACAATAAACCACGCCTGGTCTTCAATTGTTCATTTCTGCACCAAAATGTCTCCCTGAATGAGCAACTCTTACCTTGGCCTACACTCGGTCCATCGCTGGTAGGCGTTCTCATCCGGTTCAGGCAGCACCAGATTGCAGTGAGCGGTGACATCCGTGCTATGTTTCACCAAGTCCGCCTGCTACCTGAAGACAGATCACTCCTTAGGTTCCTCTGGAGGGACCTACACTGTGAAGAACCACCAGATGTGTACGAATGGCAGGTGCTACCATTCGGCACAACCAGCAGCCCGTGCTGTGCTATCTTCGCCTTACAGCAACATGCTCGTGACCACCAAGACAGCCATCCTGAAGTACTACAGTCGGTGCAGCAGAGCTTCTATGTCGACAACTGCCTCGAAAGCTTTCCCACCATATCTGCAGCCAAGCAAAGAGTCGACCAGCTCCGCTCCTTATTAGCCGAAGGAGGATTTGACCTCAGGCAGTGGGCCAGTAATCAACCAACAGTGGTAGCCCACCTTCCCACCGATGCTAGGTCTTCAGCCACAGAGCAGTGGCTGAGCCAGAGCCGCACAGACCCACTCGAACCCACTTTAGGCCTAAGATGGAACTGTGCTGCTGACACCCTCAGTTATCAGTATCGGATCATTGAGCACTCTACCCTGATGATGAGGACGGCCTATCAAGTGCTAGCCAGTCAGTATGACCCTCTAGGGTTCATGGTGCCATTCACAACCCGGGCCAAAGTGTTGATCCAGCAGCTTTGGTCCAAACAAAGGGGCTGGGATGATCCTGACTTACCTCCTGCCCTCCGAGAAGCCTGGGAAACCTGGGAGAGCGAGCTGAAACATCTTAACAGTATATCCATTCCCCGCTGTTATTCGCCACTTTCTGTCAAAGGTGCGGATGCGAAGTATGATCTCCACATCTTTTGTGACGCTTCAGAGCGAGCCTACGGAGCAGTAGCTTACCTTACGATTGATGCAGGAGACACCATCCACACCTCCTTCGTTATGGCTAGGTCCAGGGTTGCTCCCAAACGGCAACAGTCCATACCCCGCCTAGAACTCCGCGCAGCACTAGCCGGAGCTCAACTGTCCAAGCTCACAGAGAATGAAATGACGCTTCCCATTCGACAAACTGTGCTGCGGTCCGACTCCACCACAGTATTGGAGTGGCTTCAATCAGACTCTTGTCGATATAAGGTGTTCGTTGGAACCCGTGTGTCAGAGATCCAAGAACTCACTGACCGACAAACTTGGCGATACATTGACAGTCCAAACAATCCAGCAGACGATATAACCAGAGGAAAATCACTGCTGGAGCTAGCAGGACCTGGTCGCTGGAGCCAAGGACCCCCACTCCTTAAACAGAGTGCAGAACACTGGCCGAGGAAACCAGAGCAAACTTCAACAGTGAGCTCATCCGAATTGAAAGGTATCACCTTCTGCTGCTTCACAGCCATGGAGCCCAACGATACCATCCCTGATGCTACCCAGTACAGCTCATGGAAAGAACTGGTGGAAGCAATGCGACAGGCTCATGGGGCGGCAGCAACTGATTCAGCGCACGATCAGCTCATTAGTCACCGAGATGCAGAGGTCTTGCTGTTGAGTGGATGTCAAACACATAGCTTCCCAGAAGAAGTCGCAGCCCTTAAAACACAGAAACCTGTGTCAAGTCACAGTCATCTGCTCAGCCTTGCTCCAGAGTGGGACGCTGCAACAGGCCTCATCCGCGTGGGAGGGAGGCTGCGCAGATTGCGGAACCCATGCATCGGAGAGATCCACCCAATTGTGCTGGACCCAAGGCACCCAGCAGTAAAACTTCTCATCAAAGATGTGGATGAACGTCTTTTGCACCCAGGCACAGAACGGGTCTATGCTGAATTGCGGAGACAGTATTGGATCTTGCGAGGATGACAGGCCATCCGACACCACCAACTCAACTGCTCCACCTGTCAGCGCTGGAGAGCTCAGCCAAAGGTGCCACGGATGGCAGATCTGCCCCCGCAATGCCTCAGACTTCTCTGTCCACCCTTCTATTCCACTGGCGTTGACTGTTTCGGGCCTTACCTGGTGAAGATGGGTAGGAGGACGGAGAAGCGCTTCAAGTGCCTCATGACTCGAGCGGTGCACATAGAGCTTCTGAACTCGATGGATGTGGACACCTTCCTCCTTGCTCTTCGTTGTTTCATTGCCAGGCGGGGTCGACCAAAGGAAGTCCTATCGGACTGTGGTACCAACTTCCGCGGTGCCGAGCGAGAACTCAGAGAGGCTTTCGCAGCCATGGAACCACAACTGAAAGAGCAACTGACAGAATACCAGATTGACTTCAAGTTCAACCCGCCGAACGCTCCCCACTTCGGTGGAGCATGGGAGAGAGAGGTACGCTCTATCAAATCTGGCCTCCAAGTCGCAGTGGGCTGCCAGTCCGTTTCTGAAGACGTTTTGTACACAACTTTGGTGGAAGTAGAGGGGATCTTAAACTCGAAGCCACTGGGATATGTGTCAGCTGATGTAGCCGACCTGGACCCCATCACTCCAAACATCCTTCTGATGGGGCGGCGGGATGCGGCTCTGCCTCAGGTAATCTACACTACAGCAGGTATGGGGTGGCGTAGATGGCGACACTGTCAGACTCTAGTGGATCAGTTTTGGCTTCAGTTCACAAGGAACTACTTGCAGAATCTCCAGACGAGACAAAAGTGGCAAAGGTCATCAAAGAACATCATCGTGGACTCTGTCGTGCTAATCATTGACCCATCACTTCCAAGAGCTCAGTGGCCCATCGGGAGAGTCATTAAGACCATTGGTAGCCCGGATGGATGTATCAGAACAGCAGAGGTCAAAGTCAAGGACAAAGTCTACACAAGACCGGTTGCTCGACTTATCGAGCTACCTGTTCTTCAGGATGACACCAAAGACACTTGAAGAATCCCTGATCTTACACATTTACAAAGCAAATGTGGGGGCGGCTGTTAAGAATTCTTCAAGCCAGAAATGTTTGTATGCATGCCTTTATTTTGACATGAGCATCTTATTTTGAAGATAGTTCATGTGGTTCCTCTTCCTGCCTCATGTTCAGCGTTTTGACATGTTTGCGGTGGGATAGCAGTCACTGACGATGTAAGTAGGGTCCATAGGGACGTAAAATGAACGTGTACATGTGACTTGCTTTTTCTGATTACGTTGCGTTGCTCCTGGGGTGTACTTGCTCTCGTTAAAATGTCCGTTTTTCACTCGTTAGCATGATCGCGAATTAGCATGTTTAAGCTAACTGAGTTGGAGTGAGTTGAATGTATGACTGTTAGCTTTCATACCACTTTCATTTGTATGTATATGTTACATGGTTAAAATCTGAAGCAGCATTCTTCAATATAAGAGATTGACAGTGAGATAGATGAGTTTGTTGTGAAGTGATTGTTTAGCCTGCTGTATTTAATTTAAGCCGTACATAGTAGTAATTAGTTCTTTATTTTGGGATGTATTTTCAGAAACTGCATTGTATCAACATGCATCACTGCACCGTTGCACAGTAAACAACGTGAATTCCTCTGAAGTCTAGTGTGCTTTCTGACCGAAGCCCTGCAGTGGTCAATTAGGCTAAAAATCAGCATCAGAGGTCATAATCCTCAACAAAAGTGCTACAGGATCGTTGCGTATGACACTTGACTCTGTTGCTCCCCTAAAAAAGAAGAAAATTAAACAGAGGAGGTTAGCTCCATGGTATACTCCTCAAACCCGCGAATTAAAGCAAACTTCATGGAAAATAGAAAGGAAATGGCGTTCTACCAATTTGGAAGAATTTCGGTCCACCTGGCAAGACAGTCTTAAAATATACAGGAAAGCCCTCCGCAGTGCCAGGGCAGCCTATTACTCTGCACTAATAGAGGAAAATAAGAACAATCCCAGGTTTCTCTTCAGCACTGTAGCCAGGCTGACAGAGAGCCATAATTCTGTTGAACCATGTATTCCTTTAGCTCTGAACAGTAATGACTTCATGAGCTTCTTTAATGATAAAATTCTAACTATTAGAGACAGAATTCATCGACTCCTGCCGTTAACAGGTACTGTTTTGTCTTCAAACGCAGAAATCGTAGAAACTGTTACTCAGTCTGTCGCAGTTTTAGACTGTTTTACTCCTGTTGACCTTCACCAACTAATTTCAATAATTTCATCATCAAAATCATCTACCTGTATTTTAGATCCTATCCCGACTAAGCTGTTTAAAGAAGTATTACCTCTAATTGACTCTTCAGTTTTAGACATGATCAATCTCTCTTTATCAACAGGCTACGTACCACAGTCCTTTAAAGTAGCTGTGATAAAACTGCTACTGAAAAAGCCTACTCTTGATCCAGGGGTTTTAGCCAACTATAGACCGATATCCAACCTTCCCTTTCTCTCAAAAACTCTTGAGAAAGCAGTTGCCAATCAGCTGTGCGACTTTCTAAACAATAATAGTTTATTCGAGGATTTCCAGTCAGGATTTAGAGTTCATCATAGCACAGAGACAGCACTGGTTAAAGTTACAAATGACCTTCTAATTGCATCTGATAAAGGATTTGTCTCTGTACTAGTCTTATTGGATCTTAGTGCTGCATTTGACACCATTGACCATGGCATCCTATTGCAGACACTGGAACATTTCATTGGCATTAAGGGAACTGCGCTAAGCTGGTTTAAATCCTACCTGTCAGATCGCTCTCAGTTTGTACGCGTTAATGACGACTCCTCTGTGCTCACTAAAGTCAGCTATGGAGTTCCGCAGGGTTCTGTGCTTGGACCAATTCTATTCACCTTATATATGTTTCCTTTAGGTAAGATTATCAGGAAGCACTCAATAAATTTTCATTGCTATGCAGATGATACCCAGCTATATTTATCAATGAAACCGGAAGAAACCAGTCAGTTAACTAGACTACAAGCATGTCTTCATGACATAAAGACCTGGATGACCTGCAATTTTCTGATGCTAAACTCGGACAAAACTGAAGTTATAGTAGTAGGCCCTAAACATCTTAGAAAGTCACTTTCTGATGACATAGCAGCTATGGATGGCATTGCGCTGGCCTCCAGCACCACTGTAAAGAATCTTGGAGTCATCTTTGACCAAGACATGTCCTTTCACTCCCATGTAAAACAAATTTCAAGGACTGCCTTTTTTCACCTACGTAATATCGCAAAAATCAGGCATATTTTGTCTCAAAATGATGCAGAAAAACTAGTCCATGCATTCGTAACTTCCAGGCTGGATTATTGCAATTCTTTACTATCAGGCTTCCCAAATTCGTTGCTGAATATTCTCCAGTTGGTCCAGAACGCTGCAGCACGTGTTCTGACAAAAACCAGGAAGCGAGATCATATTTCTCCAATACTCGCCACTTTGCACTGGCTCCCTGTAAAGTTTAGAATAGAGTTTAAAATTCTCCTCCTTACTTACAAAGCCATAAATGGCCAGGCACCTTCTTATCTGAAAGAGCTCATAGTACCTTATTGCCCTACTCGAACACTGCGTTCCCAGAATGCAGGTCTACTTATGGTTCCTAAAGTCTCAAAAAGCAGAACAGGAGTCAGAGCATTTAGCTGTCAAGCTCCTCTCCTGTGGAACCATCTTCCAGTCTTTGTCCGGGAGGCAGACACTGTCTCTACATTTAAGAGTAGGCTTAAAACTTTCCTTTTTGATAAAGCTTATAGTTAGGGCTGGCTCAGGCTTGTCTTGGACCAGCCCCTAGTTATGCTGCTATAGGATTAGACTGTCGGGGGACCTCCAAAGATACACCGAGCTCCTCTGTCCTTCTGTCCCTCTCCATCTGCACGCTTTCATGTCCTACCACGGCGTGTTACTAACTTAGCTCCTTCCCTGGAGTCTCTGTGCTTTGTCGTCTTGCAGGTTCCCATGGACAGTGGCTGAATCTGGATTGTGGATTTCAGCTGCATCTCCTGCCTTGGCCCTGCCTGACATCCACTGTAACTGCTACTGCTGTTATTACATCCACTGTCACTGTTACTGTGACTGCATGTCTGTCTCTCTGTCTCTGTCTCTCTCTGTCTCTCTCTCTCTCTCTCTGACTGCATTTCTGTCTGTCTGTCTGTCTGTCTCACTCTCCCTCTCTTGCTCTTCCTCTCTTACCCAACCGGTCGAGGCAGATGGCCGCCCACCCAGAGTCTGGTTCTGCTCGAGGTTTCTGCCTGTTAAAAGGAAGTTTTTCCTCGCCACTGTCGCCAAGTGCTTGCTCATGGGGGAATTGTTGGTTTCTTTGTAGATAAAAGAGCTTGGTCTGTACCAGCTCTATATGGAAAGTGTCCTGAGACAACTTCTGTTGTGATTTGGCGCTATACAAATAAAATTGAATTGAATTGAATTGAATTGAATTGAATTGAATTGAATTGACAGGTGCTGATGTTTTTTTTATGTTTTTTTTTTCCCTTTTGATTACGTTCTGTGTTGTTAGATTTAAATTGTTAATTAAAAATATTGTGTTCTAAATTAGAATCTTATAACCTCGTTATATTATCTATTCCATTTCTTATTTACAATATAAGTAGACTTTTGAACTACTTTTCAGTGACAACACAATTAGTTTATTTTTTCTGTGATACTTACAGATATTTACAAAGATACAATATGAATATTTCTATTGTGGGCATTCTTAAAATGTACAACTATTTACAAAAGATCAGCAAAAATGACTATATACTATATACAGAGATTTGCAGATTTACAGAGAACCTATATACAGTTGAGGCTGAGCAGGAGTCCCTGGTGGTGCTGCAAGATTATTGAAGCAAACAGTTTCCTGCTCTGATAACAGTGACCATCAGGACCGCCTGGAGGCTTGATCTTCACATGGCAGCCGTCGATTGCTCCAGCAGCTTTTCGAAAAGCTCTGTGTCTTGCCAGCTCTGCAAACCCCTGAGTTACTGCCGCCAGGTCTTCTGTGGTCTTGGGGAGGTAGATGACCCTGTGGCGAATGGCCACCACCTCCTCAGTAACTCGATGGACGATGCGGTGAACAGTGGAGTGAGGCATCCTAAACATCTTTGCCACCACAACTGGAGGATGTCCCACTCGCCAGCCAGAAGAGACAGACCAAGGTCTCTATTGTGGCACCCCATCCATGTCGCCTTTCCTGGTGGAGAAGCTCCAGCAGCACCGCCAGGGACTCTCTGCTCAGCTAAAATCTTGTCTGGTGTCATGATCGTTGAAAAATATTATATTAATAAATTTCTCCATCTATTATACTTTGGCTCCTCAATATGGTTCTGATGTTTAATAACACAACATTTTAATAGGCTATTGAATTAAGTCAGGGTTAGTTACAGGGTTCGTACACATTTAACTATTCAATTAAAGCACTTTTCAGATCTTGAAAACATAGCATTAAAATTACAGCATACAGAAGTATCAAGACTCATGGTTAAATGACATATTTGTCAGTCAATAGTTTATATGGCAAGAGTTTATCACTAAATGGTATCGTTTATTAACGGGTAATGTATTAACATTAATATGGGTTAAAATAGCCAGTTAATGTTACCTCAAATAGACCCCATCATCGATCACATATTCACCGATTCACCATGGCAACTAGAGCGGCGTACTTTCCCCTGTCGGAGGCAGAAGTCCTCATGGAGGCTTACGAGGAGGTGAAGGACCAAATTAAAAAGACAGGCAACACCGCCACAGTTACAAAACAACGAGAGAAAGCGTGGCAAAGTATTGCAGGCTGCCTGAATGCGTAAGTAGCGCACAAATACCCACTCACTGCTCCACTGAAACCATTACAATCACAATCCAAATAGTTGATTAACATCTCCGAAAACGTAGTTGTACTGTGATTATGAATCAATTGAAATTTTAAGTGAAATTGTGTAAATGTAACTCCATCAGACTGTATAACTCCTTGTTATACCATGGTCTGGATGAATACTCAATTCTGATTAGCTGCAGGGTGTCCGTTAAAAAGTGTTGTAGGACACCTATAAAAAAAGTTCCAGTCAAATAGCCTGATTGTTCTAAATTATTACGCTGGCTCAAACACTAGTTGGTAACAGAAACTGTCTTGCTTACCTTACTTACTTACTCGCTTGATACAGAGTGAATGGTAAATAATATTGATAAAAATGATTTAGGATAGACTTACTTGCTTGATACACATTTAATGATCAGAGTGAATGGTGGATAATATTTCTTGCAATAAAAATGATTTAAGAAACTATCTGTGGACTTTGATTCTTTGAAACAAAATGTCGCATCATCCTCTGGACACACACAAGCGGTAAGAGGTGCACTTGCCCTCTGAAATGATACTTTGTATCACGTAACATAACGTTAAGCAATCATTTCACTTCCCTCCACTGATAAGGCCTAATGTAACAGCTGTGGCCGACCGAGCTGCAGGTTCTGTGGCCAGAGGGGTTACCTTGGCAACGCGTTATTAAATAGTCCACTTCTTGTGGAAAAACTGACTATTTTAACAGTAGAAAGCAACATTAACATATTAATAATTTATTTAATATTTATTTCTTTCGTAAGTGGTATAAGCGGAGCTTCGCGTTGGATGGTTCACGCCTCCGCGTCGTCCATTCATTTCTGATAATGGACATCTCGTCCGGCATTATCCCTTACATAATTTCTCTTTGGGATAAATAAAGTTGCTCTTATCTTATCAAGTTAGACTGATTTGGCCTCTTATGTTTGTGCTGTACACAAGCTTGCAGGTTCCTGCATCCATTCTGAGCTCTGAGAAAATATACAACAAGTGTATTGTATTGTATTGTATATTACGGATTTGTCCTGCATTTATTTCAGTGTGCAGACATGTGGGGTGTATTACATACAGACCGTTGGAAGTGTATTTATTCTTGTGTTGTATAATATGCTTTGATTCTGTGCTTTCTATCTTGTAGAGTCACTGTGTGACTTCAGTTTGGAAAGGAACTGATGCTTTGATTTATCCTTATTCAATAAAGGAACATCATGTTACTCTTTGATGTGTATTTATATTTATTTTGGATGTGTATTTTATATATAGCCTATGGGAAACTCTCTATCTGATGATTGCAACACATCTAAAAATCATCATTTATCTACAATGATTGAAATTAATTAAAATTGAAATTAATTATGCTTATGTTTTGTGTCAATGTTTAAATAATGGCAGTGGATCTAGTTGAATGTGACAACAATGTGTAGTGGTCAGTGGAATAACTATTGGTTTCCATTTGTGATGACTGCTGACTGAGATAAGGGATGAGATTAAATAGATCCTGGAACTTAGCCTGGTCTGGAGCAGGCTAGTTTCACAGAATATATCTCCATGGTAACTTATCCCATAACATATCCCACTTTCCGCTATCCTGCTTTTGTGCAACTGGATCACAGATAAGTTGAGCCAGGATAACCAACATATCCTGACTTAATCCCTTATCCTAGTTTTGTACAACGGGCCCCGCAGGTTTTGGTTCGAGAGATTGCACAAAAATAAAAACAATGAACACCTAAATGTTTGTAGACCGTGTAGTAATGTTTATTCCATTTGCATTAAAAAGAAAGTGATATACTGTTATACATCCTCTTCCAACAGTAATTCTCACATCTTCATTATAACCACATTATAAAGGTACATATAGTAATTTGCTCTATGCACACACTTACCATGCACCCATACACACTGGTGGATTGTAACATTACAGTCTTGGACTAACACCTGCCTCTGCTCTGAGCTGAACATCTGGAACAGTAAAATTAAGCTTATGATTGATACATGCCATAGCAGGCCGTGCTGAATATTGGCGATAAATAGGTATTTCAATGACTTAATTGTATTTGTCACTTGAAGGGGTTTCAATTCCTATATATGTTATTTTCTTTGTTTTGTTTTTTTCGTATGGGGGCATATATAGCGTGAATTTTCTCATTAATCTAAAACATGAAATTATATATTACATTATATACTGAATTTACACCTTACTGTATGAGGTACGTGACTTCTATGTGAAATATAGCAGTGACCTGATCATACATTAATTGTGTACGTCTCACCAGAACACTGACATTCCTTCCATTGAGTAAGACTTATACATGAACCTTTATCTCAATCTTCATTTCAATAATACCATTCTCCAACAGCAAAATTATTTAGATTCAGAAGGTGGTAGGGAGTTGTCATCATGTGAAATCAACTTAAGTTACTGTGCTAATTATGTTGATGCTAAATTTCTATTATTTTACAGTGAATAAAAGAAATCTATCAACTCCATATAGAGAATCATTTTGGTTGAATGTGGCTGGCATGGACTCCAATGTTATATTGCACAAACTTCTAATTGTTGTTCTTCCCACTGGATGAAGGGGTAAGGCAACATTCATCTCAAGGCTGACACCTGCAATGCAGTGCCAATGATAAGTTGTATGTAGACATTATGTCTATGCAAAATATGAATAAATATGTCACATGTCGTGGGGGAAAGAGCCTGAGCTAGTGCGGGAGGTTGAGCGGTACCGGCTAGAGATAGTCGGGCTCACCTCCACGCACAGTCTGGGCTCTGGAACCCAACTCCTTGAGAGAGGCTGGACTCTCTTCTACTCTGGAGTTGCCCGCAGTGAGAGGCGGCGAGCTGGTGTGGGCCCCCCAGCTCAGCCGCCATGTGTTGGAGTTCTCCCCGCTGAGCGAGAGGGTCGCTTCCCTGCGCCTTCGGGTTGGGGATAGGTCTCTCACTATTGTTTCGGCCTACAGGCCGAACAGTAGCGTAGAGTACCCGGCCTTCTTGGAGTCCCTGGGAGGGGTACTGGAAAGTGCTCCAACCGGGGACTCCATTGTTCTGCTGGGAGACTTCAATGCTCACGTGGGCAGCGACAGTGACACCTGGAGGGGAGTGATTGGGAGGAATGGCCTCCCCGATCTGAACCCGAGTGGTGTTCTGTTATTGGATTTCTGTGCTAGTCACAGTTTGTCCATAACGAACACCATGTTCAAGCATAAGGGTGTCCATCAGTGCACGTGGCACCAGGACACCCTAGGCCGGAGGTCAATGATCGACTTTGTAGTCGTATCATCTGACCTTCGGCGGTATGTCTTGGACACTCGGGTAAAGAGAGGGGCTGAGCTGTCAACTGATCACCACCTGGTGGCGAGTTGGATTCGCTGGCAGGGGAAGAAGCGGGACAGACTTGGCAGACCCAAATGTACCGTGAGGGTCTGTTGGGAACGTCTGGCGGAACCCGCTGTCAGGGAAGTTTTCAACTCCCACCTCCGGGAGAGCTTCAAACAGATCCCGAGGGAGGTTGGAGACATTGAGTCCGAATGGACTATGTTCTCCACTTCCATTGTTGATGCAGCCATCCGTAGCTGTGGCCGTAAAGTCGGCGGTGCCTGTCGTGGCGGCAACACCCGAACCCGGTGTTGGACACCGGAGGTAAGGGATGCCGTCAAGCTGAAGAAGGAGTCCTATCGGGCCTGGTTGGCTCATAGGACTCCTGAGGCAGCTGATGGGTACCGGCAGGCCAAGCGTGCGGCAGCTCGGGCGGTTGTAGAAGCAAAAACTCGGGTCTGGGAGGAGTTCGGGGAGGCCATGGAGGAGGACTACCGGTCAGCCTCGAGGAAATTCTGGCAAACCGTTCGGCGCCTCAGGAGGGGGAAGCAGCTTTCTGTCAACACTGTTTACAGTGGAGGTGGGGAGCTGTTGACCTCGACTGGGGATATTGTCGGGCGGTGGAAGGAATACTTCGAGGATCTCCTCAATCCATCAATCCCTGTCATGTCTTCCGTAGAGGAAGCAGAGACTGGGGACTTGGAGGTCGATTCATTCATCACCGGGGCTGAAGTCACTGAGGCAGTTCGCAAGCTCCTCGGTGGCAAAGCGCCGGGGGTGGATGAGATCCGCCCTGAGTACCTCAAGTCTCTGGATGTTGTAGGACTGTCTTGGTTGACACGCCTCTGCAGCATCGCGTGGCACACGGGGACAGTGCCTCTGGACTGGCAGACTGGGGTGGTGGTCCCTCTTTTTAAAAAGGGGGACCGGAGGGTGTGTTCCAACTATCGGGGGATCACACTCCTCAGCCTCCCTGGTAAAGTCTATTCCAGGGTACTGGAGAGGAGAATCCGGCCGATAGTCGAACCCCGGATTCAAGAGGAACAATGCGGTTTTTGTCCTGGCCGTGGAACACTGGACCAGCTCTATACCCTCCACAGGGTGCTTGAGGGTTCATGGGAGTTTGCCCAACCAGTCCACATGTGCTTCGTGGACTTGGAGAAGGCATTCGACCGTGTCCCTCGCGTCATTCTCTGGGAGGTGCTCCAGGAGTATGGGGTTGGAGGCCCTCTGTTGAGGGCTGTACAGTCCCTGTACAACCGGAGCAGGAGCTTGGTCCGCATTGCCGGCAGTAAGTCGGACCTGTTCCCGGTGCATGTTGGACTCCGGCAGGGCTGCCCTTTGTCACCGGTTCTGTTCATCATTTTTATGGACAGGATTTCTAGGCGCAGCCAGGGGCCGGAGGGGGTTCGGTTCGGGGGCCGGCAGATTTTGTCTCTGCTTTTCGCGGATGATGTTCTCTTGTTGGCTACCTCGAGCCAGGACCTTCAGCATGCGCTGGGGCGGTTCGCAGCCGAGTGTGAAGCAGCTGGGATGAGAGTCAGCACCTCCAAGTCCGAGGCCATGGTTCTTGACCGGAAAAAGGTGGCTTGCTCCCTTCAGTTTGGGGGAGAGTTCCTGCCTCAAGTGGAGGAGTTTAAGTATCTTGGGATCCTGTTCACGAGTGAGGGAAGGATGGAACATGAGATTGACAGGCGGATCGGTGCAGCGGCTGCAGTAATGCGGTTGCTGTATCGGTCTGTCGTGGTAAAGAAGGAGCTGAGCTGAAAGGCGAAGCTCTCGATTTACCGGTCAATCTACGTTCCTACCCTTACCTATGGTCATGAACTTTGGGTCATGACCGAAAGAACGAGGTCCCGGATACAAGCGGCTGAAATGAGTTTCCTCCGCAGGGTGGCGGGGCGCTCCCTTAGAGATAGGTTGAGGAGCTCTGTCACCTGGGAGGAGCTCAGAGTAGAGTCGTTGCTCCTCCGCGTCGAGAGGAGTCAGCTGAGGTGGCTCGGGCATCTCTATCGGATTGCCCCCTGGATGCCTCCCTAGGGAGGTGTTCCAGGCATGTCCCACTAGGAGGAGGCCCCGGGGAAGACCCAGGACACGCTGGGGTGACTATGTCACTCGGCTGGCCTGGGAACGCCTCGGGATCCCCCGGAAGAGCTGGAGGAAGTGTCCGGGGAGAGGGAAGTCTGGGCGTCCCTGCTCAGACTGCTCCCCCCGCAACCCGGCCCCGGATAAGCGGAAGACAATGGATGGATGGATGGATGGATGGATGTCACATGTCAGGTCTGAAACATAATAGGGATAATACAGTGTGCTGGAGAAAAAGGATTGGCTGGTATGAAAAAAGAAGAGAAGCAGAGTTAGAAAGGAAGATCAAAACATAGACCGCTCTAAACACAAGTCATGAGAGACATGAGGATGTGGACAGCCTGATTCAGTTGTCTCATGGTGTGCCTGCAGACCATTTGGCTTTAGTGTCAGGATCAAAACATGACAGCAACAACAAACCCCACACATTCACAGCATGAGTTAAGCATGAGACAGGAAAAATCATTAACTTTCATATTTTTCATGTCATTATTGTCATTGTCTCTGTTCTTTTTACTCCCCCCTCTTCTTCTTCACTCTTCCCTTTCTTCAGCTGCTGGTCAACAGAGAGACCAAGATCAGCAGCTATTTCTTTTTTAACCTGGTAGAATGCCAAATATTGATATTTTCCAGTGCCGCACACTTTGGGGTCAACACCAGGGGTTAGTCATCAAAAAGAGATGTTTATGTTGTGAAAAATTATCTCCTAGTTTGGTCAGAGTGTTGTTAACATTGGACTCATAGACACATATTGGACTGATCGAAACACCACCAGAGTGGTCAGTCCTCACAGAACCTTGCTTCTCAGCATCCATGTAGCATGTGTTTGTGTGCTCAGTGTCCTCTTCGTCATAGTTATACTTATATTATTATTATTGTTATAGTAGTAGGCCCTAAACATCTTAGAAAGTCACTTTCTGATGACATAGCAGTTATGGATGGCATTGCGCTGGCCTCCAGCACCATAGGATAGATTAGAGGGAAGGATGACAAAACAGACAAATAAACAATAACATAGAACTAATAACAATATTAGCTTCTATTCATATATTGGCCCTATTTTCACAGCACAGCTTGGTCTGTACCAGCTCTATATGGAAAGTGCCCTGAGACAACTTCTGTTGTGATTTGGCGGTATACAAATAAAATTGAATTGAAAATTGAATTGAATATTTGATATCATATAAACAACAACAAAAAAGATCAACTAAGAACATGCAACATGAATAAAGGCGGTAATTGGGAAAAAAAAACAACAACAACAACAACAAAAAAACTTGTAGCTTTATGTAGCTTTTTGTTGACATGGGTAATAATTTAGAACATTAGGTATTGCAGAGAAGGATATTGATTCAGTGAATATAGCTAGTATTTGGTAATTAATGATTCTGACACAACTGTTGTTCAAATACCAACTCAGGTATTGTGTTGCACCTTAACATACTACAAAGACTGGAGCTGACAGCCATTTTGTTGGCAGCCCAGTTTATAAGTTTTTCTTAAGGTGCATATTTGAGAAAAATAACTAAATCTATCTTATCTTTACTTTGAAGTACGCTGCAGAGGTGCTTACCCCAATACCATCCACGCTCAACTACAAACTGCCCGATTGTTAACTTGAAGTCACAAACCAAGTCAACAGAACTACATACTTCAGTTTTCATCAGTAAAACATAGACATGCAATCCTGACAGCAGCAAATCAAGTCAGGTCAAATTTTTTTATAAAGCACATTTTACAAAGTAAGTCCAGTGTGCTTCATATAGAACCAATATGAACTAAATGAAAAAGAACATGAATACATATTAAAATAGATATACAGGAAACATTTCATAACAATTGTTAATCTGCTTTCCAATAATTTAAACATACTCACAAAAACTATATATATATATATATATATATATATATATATATATATATATCCAGTAGAACCAAGTTTCTTGTTATCGAAGTTCCACCTGATGTTGTTTAAAATCTTTAAAAGTGCTGTCTTGGTGCTGTGGTTCATCCTAAAATCAGACTGATTGTTATGGCTGTGGTTCCTGGCTATGTTTTTGTTTTCTCCTTTTTCTTTTTTTTTCCTAATGTGCGTCTAGGGCCGGAGCGTGGCAGGGGCGGAGCTGATCTCCGCAGCGAGTCGACACACCGGTCTCTAATCTCCCTCATTAGGGTCCGCCTTCTTAAGCAGGCTTCTCCCATACTCTGGTGCCAGATGATCCTTTGTTCTAGCCATTGTGTCTCGCCAGAAACGATCTCTCGCCCTCTGCCACGTGTCCTGTTGCCCGAGCGTCTGCACGCTGTTCTGAGTTTTTCTTGTGAGTTTCTGTTTCAGCCTGTGAGCTTTTTCCCATTAGGAGTTTTTTGTTACTTACCTGAGTCTGTTGAGTTCCTCCAGTACTTGTCGTTTTTGGTTTGCCTGAGAGCTATTTCCCGAAGAGGAGTTTTGTGTTTCGTCCTGCGCTGACCGGCCCACTTCTGCTTCAGCCGCTCTCAGAGAGACAAGTGACTCACCCGGTGTCTGTTGAGTTTTCCCTCCAGCACCTGCGGATTACTATAGCCTGAGTGCTTTCCCGTTTAACGGTGTTTTGTGTTCTTTCTCCAGAAGCTGTCGAGGGATCTCCAGCTAGACTGCCACCCTTGGTTCTGGTTATCGCCATCAGGCTGATTTTCATTTTTGCCTTATTGAATTTTGTTCAATAAACTGTTGTCCCTGTTCTCCGCTTCTGAGTCCGGTTTTCTCAGCCCCAGCCGTAACACTGATGTTTCTCTAAAATGTTGTTTCTGTTTAAAAAGTCATTGACTTGGTTAAAAACCAGTTTTTCTAAAATTTTACTTAAAAAGGGTAAGTTGGATACAGGTCGGTAGTTATTAAGAAGGTTGGCATCTAAAGTGCTCTTCTTCAGAAGGGGCTTCAACCACAGCCGTTTTAAAAGCGGTGGGGAAGACACCCGTCTGAAGAGAGCAGTTCATAATGTTTAAAAATTGTTCCTCAAAGAATCCATAAAATGATTTTAAAAGTGATGTGGGAATTGGATCTAAAAGACAGATTGTTGGGTTTACTTGGGAGAATACTCGACCAAGTGTCCTCGCATCAACCAGAGCAAAACTCTCCAGTGTTTCCTCAGGCAAGGACAACAATGCCAGTGTGTTAACAGATAAAACTTGTTGGGATAAAAGGCTGGATATGATGTCTTTGATTTTGGTTCTGAAGTGGTCTGCAAAGTTCTCACAAAGAACGTCAGATGGCATGTTAAGAACATTATTGAAATTTGTGTTAGTTAAAATATCAAAGGTGGAGAAGAGGAACCAGTTGTTTTTGTGGTCTATGATAAGTTGTAAAAAAAGAGAAATTCTTGCCTGTTTAACTGCTTTATTGTAGATTTTGAGTTGTTGCCGTAGAGCTTCGAGGTGGACTGTTAGTTTAGACTTCCTCCATCTCTTCTCGGTACTCCTGCAATGTCTTTTCAGTTTATGTATTTCATCGTTGTTTCTCCATGGGGGTGTGGAGAGTGGAGCTTCTGAGTCAAGAGTGGACTTCAGTTTGCTGTTAAAATTATCAACAATAAAATCACAGGGTGCAGGTAAAATTTCAGCAGGAGTACTCTGTAAAATCTCAATAAAATTTGCAGCCACTTCAGAAGTTAGGTAGCGCCTCCTCACTGTTCTCACCGGGGCCTCCTGGTTAAAACTGGTGATGTTAAAAAACACGCAGCAGTGGTCAGACAGCCATGTCGACAACAGAGGACACACCAATGGACAGGCCATGGGTTACGACCAGGTCCAGAGTGTGTCCCCTGTTGTGAGTTGGCTGCATGACGTGCTCCTTAAAATCCAGACAGTTTAAAAGATTAAATAATTCTCTGGACATTGGGTCCGAGGTGTCATCAACATGTTGTTAAAATCACCAGTTATTAAAGTCCTGTTGTAAGAGGTGTGAATGATTGATAAAAGATCTGAAAATTCACTGATAAAAGAGCTAGAGTGATGGGGTGGTCTATATAGAATTATAAAGAGAATTGGAGGGCTGCTAAAACAAAGGTGTGGTGCTCAAATGATGTGAAACTGTTAAAAGACACTGGAGTAGAAGTCAGTGCGTTATTTACGATTGACGCAGTTCCACCTCCTTTTCTACCCCCTCTAGTAATTACTGTTGTATTGTAGTTAGAAAAGGGTTTTGTTTTCATCATACAGACATATCCTCCTGAGAACCGAGGAAAAAAGTATCTTTCAATTTAATTTTTTTGTGATATCCTGCCTCTTTGGAGCTAAAACAACTCAAAATTTTGAATTTTGTAAAAATATTTTTAGTTTAGATTTTACAGCATGTTCACTGTAGTGGACTAACAGAACGATTTTACCATAACACAACGAAAACATAATAGGCTGACAAGAAAACAAGAATGTCAATCCATTTTTTAAATGAACTTGAACATTCAGCCTGTATCTTTTGTTGAACTACTGAACAAAATTGACATTATTAAACATTTATAATATTGCTATTATTTTTCCTCACAAAAAGTTTAATTGAACTCTGACTCCAATTTCATGATTCCTAACCTGTTCATAAACAAGAAAATATATGATTACCATAGTGAAAAAAAACAATATCTTAACAATATTTGACTTATCTTTTCTCTTTGGCTTGCGTTTTGCTGCAGTCTCCACTTTATCTCAGCATGAAAACAAAGTTCCCCTCATCCCACCCAAACACATGAGATATAATTGGAAAGGCCAGGATGTCCTCTACTGAGCACACCAGGACTTAGTTGGATAGCTCAAATGAGTCAAAAGATATAGACCAAAATCAAATGTCCACTACAGAGGACACAAATGAATAGATTGGGTCTCAGGAGGATATACACCCACACACCCACAACACAGAAATGTTGTGCTGTTTTAATGGTCTGGACAACTGAGAGCCTCTCCGCTGTTGGTTCTTTAGTTAAGCAGCAAATCTTGGCAGCAGTTTAGATCCTCTCTTTCCATGCCAACGTTTCTCTCACTCACTTGCCTTTCCCGTCTCTCTCTTGGTGTCTCTCTGCCAATATTGACGCCAGCCTGCCTGCCTGTCAGGGCCAATGCTTCAGGCTGCCATTAGCAGGCCAAGCACAACTATTCAAACAATGCCTCAATGTTTGCTAATGATTATCTTCTGGCCAAGTTCCTGTTATCCTACACTAATAACGAGTATGCCATGCTTCAAATGAAGTTGTATGAAGAAAGTGAATGGTGACATCCTAATTATTTACATAAAGTAATGGATATGGCAATTATTTACCCATTAGTTACATTACTGACATCTGGGGATCTGGTGAAGCTGCTAGACACACCTATTAAAGAAAATTGAGGACACACCAGCATGAAAAGAAGAATGAAAAAGTGAAATCTATGCTAGCAAACACCAGCATATACCATATATTGTACACATGCCTGACATTTACCAGACAGAAAGTCTCACCCCTCATCCAAATCTTTTTGGTTCATCTTTCCACTCTTCCAACAATCACCACCAACTGTGGTTTGGTCAAAATAAACCCTTATTTGACAGAGTTAAATGTCACAACACTGGGAGAGGAGCAGAGGGGAGGGTGGACATCAGAGAAGCAGCGGGGCAGCAGCAACAATACATGGAGACATTTTCACATCTAACAGGGGAATTATTTATTGGACCTTGTGAAGGGAGAGATTAAAATATGTCGGTCTTCAACACATCCAGCCTACAACATCACACAGTTTCCTTTGAGTGTCCTTCAATAATATGGGGTAATATGTGGCTGTGGCCCAGGAGGTAGAGCGGTCGTCTGCCAACCAGGAGGTCAGTGGTTCAATCCCTGACCTCTGCAGTCCACATGCCGTGTATCCTTGGGCAAGATACTGAAACGCAAAACTGCCCCCGATGCTGCACCATGGGTGTGTGAATTCTGAATTGGATAAAAGTGTCAGCCAAATGACGAATTGTAATTGTAATATTAAATACACCAAAATTGCTCTAGCTTGTGAGCCATATTGGCCATGCAATACAGCTCTATGGGCTAATATGCAAATTAAATAGTATAGCATAGCAACATAAAAATGGCAAAACATACAGCCTCTAAGTATGAAGGCGATTTGATCCATCCTTGAGATTCATTGATCTGTTTACTTTCTCTCATAGAGAAAGCAACCTGAGGTAAAATTGCTTGTGCACACCTATAAGAGTTTCACTGTTGTTGGGGGCAGTTCCATCAAAAATAGAGTTAATCCACCCACTTATTCTGTTGGCTGGGTCAATGCAGTAATTTCTGCTGGTCTGTGCAGCCAACAAAAGAGCAGTTCCTGTGCTTAGCTCTGAATATTGACATACTGTAATGCCATGCAATGGTATGCTTGTAGACTCAAGACTGGATGGTTGTTGATGGCATATATATATATATATATATATGTGTGTGTGTGTGTGTGTGTGTGTGTGTGTGTGTGTGTGTGTGTATGTGTGTGTGTGTGTGTGTGTGTGTGTGTGTATACACATGGCACTGACGGTGTGAATTGTTCTGTAACTATGTCTCCAGCCATTTTTAAGCACCAAGTAAGACAAGAGCTGCTTTGCTGTGCTTTCATTGCACATACTGGTGAACGGCATTATAAAACTGTTGAGCGTAATAAAATGGATTCGGGGATTAATTACAGAGTGGTACTCAGATTGGGCTGAGAATACCTGGTTCTTTTTATTGGGCCATTCACTGCAGTTTTACTTTTTTTTATATAAGGGCCAAACATGCTGTTCATTTTTACATTTGTGGACATACTCTCAACATAGGCTGAAAATCACAAACAGGACACTTCTATTTCTACTGGGAAGAAAGAGTAAGAGAAGTTTGGATTCAGATCAACTGAATGCTTAGCTGGTAAACTTTCCCAGCCGGACAAGAATTCTGAACAGAATACGACAGAGTAACTCAAGACTTTAATATGTGTTATTAATCTTATCTCAAATGTGTTTCAGCTGATTCCAGTGTTAATTTTGCCAGCTATTTTTCTGTTCTGTCTTAGTCCTTTGTCAAATGTGCTTGTTAGTTTTTATCATATTTAGTCATCCTGTTTTTTCAGTCATGTTTTAGTGGACTAAAAGACTATGCATTTTAGTCTTTTCTTAGTCAAAGAAAACTGTAGCTATTTCAGTCTAGTTTAAGTCAACTGCTGACATTTAGTTTTTACTATTCATCAGATTATATTACATTTTTCAATCTAGTCTTGCCAAAACTCATATCATTATTTGATGAAAGATACTGGTTGAATGATTAAGAATGCAGCTTTGCACAAAGTAACTGGTCTAGTGTTCTGAGGGTATCAAATTAAGAAACACATCCAGATTCTTTTTTTGATGCCAAATAAAATCCAGTCCATTTTGATGGTAATGTGAAGGACAAATAATCTTCAACAAAGAAATTCAATCCAACACCAAAGTGGACATTCCAGCAAATCATAATCTGTTACAGAGAATGCACTTATAACCAAGCCACACACACTGCCCTCTCTAGTAACCTCAGATAGCACATCTTCGCTATCGGCACATATAGATTGTTTGAATTGGCATTGTGTGGAAATAAAGTCAGTGTATTACACAATCATTAGAATCCATATCCCACGGTGGCCGACAAGGGCAAATGCGCTGCAAACGGCAAAACGCTGCAAACACAGGAATGATGCAAAGCCAAAAACACACAAACACATAAAACAAATGCAACAGAAAAACACTGCAAGAGAAAAATGCTGCAATCACAGAAACGAAGCAGAAGCAAAAACTTACAAACACACAAAATAAATGCGAAAGAAAAATGCTGCAAATATCAAAACACACACAAACCCAAAACAACTGCAAGAGACAAACGCTGCAAATTCACTCCACAAAACGGAAGTGCGCCTGGCCACTAGGGGGACTCGACCTGAGGGATGGACCGGTCCTGTAGGACCAGACCATAGAGATATAAAGAGTAGACGCTGCATCGATTGCTACTGCCTATTTGTGCTGGCGAGCCATGGGGCCACCGTCTTGGACCGGTCACCCGCTCCACTTAGTGCTATTTGGCAGGTGCAAAGAAGTGTCAGCGCATATCCTCATCCTAAATCCTAATATCATGATTATATAAATAGTGTTCACCAGTCCATTTTCAAATGATAATCCAGGGTGGGGGACACCACTGATTGCTGCAAACATTAAAATACTGTGGTGACACTTGTGTAATGTTGTATGATGAATGTGCTGGCACTGCTAGAGGGCGACATGAATGGAACAACTTTCTGCCTTTTAACCTCCATCTCCCCCACAAGCACTTCTGTGTCTGAAAAATTCTTTATTTTGGTCTTCCTCTTTGTTGTTGCCATGATGAACTATTTATTAGTAGGCACATTTCTATGCTTCTATCCTATGCACTAAATGGTGATTGTCACAGAGACAACAAGTTGGTATGTATGGTGAAAGCTGTCATGAGTAGGAACATTTAACAAGAATGAAGAAAGAGCTTGTATGAAGCCCTTGAGAACAGAAACAGTAGAACTGAAAGGCATTTCTATTAGCAATCAGATTTAAACAGTGAAAGAAATTATGGAATTGTTGCAAGCAAAATAGATCTTGTCTTTTATCTAAAAGTGTGTCTGTGTTTAAGTGCAACTCAGCACACAATCACTTCAGGTCATGTTAATCCAATCATCGTGGTCCTCCACTTGTGTTTGGTTGTCTCAACACAAAGTGTAACATGCTTTCCTTGTACAGCAGATGGTTTTGTCTTGCACCATTCTCTTCATATCATAATTTAATAAAGCTGGAGCTATTTCAGGTCTGTTACTGAACTCTCTCCTCGGAGCAGCATCTTGACTGCATTTATATTAAATATCTGTGATAAAGCATGTATGGCAAAACATCAAATCTATCATCTGAGCTTGGAACACGTGCTGTTTGTTGAAAACATGCCAACAGGTGCTCTGAAAAGACCCACTGCATGTTTCACTCAGGCTGACCAAACACCAAAACACTCCAGCATTAATTCCAGCTGGGCTTTACTGCATGTTATTCCCCTCTCTGTGGTTGGCCCTGGTTGCCAACCACTGCAGGTGAGCTCTGCTCGCTTCAACTGTCATTTCACTCATTAGCTTCAGACACAGAAACTAAACCAAAATACATCAGGAATAAGGGTTATCACATTGTCAATCACAGTCCCTTCAAAAAGTTGCACTGTGCAACCCCAGCAAAGAGAGATGGAGTTGATTTTTATTAATGGTGTGCTTCACTAACTAGAGCACACTGTTAATTTTATGTTAAGTTGTTTTTTGCATTTGTTTGTTTTTTGTTGTTGAATGTGTTTTAGTCAATGTGCTTGAGTGTGGTTCTTAATTATGTTTTAATGCTTCATTGAGCTGTTTTAAAGATGAATTTCTGTTTTTACTCGAGACAGACAAAGAATCTATCTATCTATCTATCTATCTATCTATCTATCTATCTATCTATCTATCTATCTATCTATCTATCTATCTATCTATCTATCTATCTATCTATCACTAATCTTATAGGTAACAGCTTTAGGTTAAATTTAAATAGGCCTATACTAATCTACTAATCTAGTTATATTTAAATAATATTTCAAATGATAGCTTCCTGAATTTACCTAATTCCATATGTAAAAACATATGTCCTGTGCAGGAAGTAGGCTACTGTTGGTGCACTTGTATGTGAAAGTGTGTCTGGATGGTTCACTTAACTCTACCCATTGCAGTCATTATCGCATGTCACATGATATGGACACCAGAGATTTGTCGTATGTCTCATAACTTTCAGCCCAGTGTTAACATCTGCTGCGCCCCTGTTCAGGAACGGAGCTCAAGCCCTAGGGAATCTGACATCCTGTGAATTTTTACCATTCACTCTCTGTGAGAATAGAGGTCATGGCAGAGATGGTGGGAAGGCAGTGCAATTTCTCTTTTACATCTGGGAATGAGGGTTGGACAGGACCTGGTACACCCTGGTGGTGCTATACTTTACTTTGTACCAGTCCTGACACCTCAGCCCACCAAGAATCACCCAATCTGCCCCACAACATCAAAGCAGTTTTTCTTAATTTGATTGATCTCATAACCCATATGCTTTGCTACTGTGGCACAGCCACAGACAGCAAGTTAAAATGTTGTTAAGGCATATATAGGAGGCAGAATTATATTCAATAGCTTAAACACAAAGAAACAATTTGGTTGGCACTCAGCATTGCATTGCACATGTATACCATCTGATGATATCTGTCCTTGTGGAGATCTGCAGTCTCCCCTCCTTTTCCCAATTGTGCTCCTGAGTTTTTCCTCTCCTTTTGTCTCCTGTCTGTCTCTCCCCTGTCTGTCATATTAGAGTCTGTGTCACTGTAGGGCATGGCCGACAGGTTGGGCCCTGTCTCCTCTCCTCCTGAGCACAGCTCAAGCAATGAAGACTCACCTGCCTACACAGTAAATAAAGACCAGTGTTTCATCTGTGGTCTGGCATGTAGTGGTACGCGGTGGCTCTGATGCACCTTTACTACCTTCTACAATAACCCAGAATATGGCCAATTGCACAACTCACATCATTTATATTAATGACCAAGTTAGTTGGTTTATTGACTTGTTTACATCAGTTCTTGATGCTTCCACTCCATATACTTCCAGGACTGTTCCAGTTATTAAGACGACACCTTGAATCAACAATGGCATCAGATGACAAAGAAGAGAACAACTTAAACTCAATCATGCTATTAAAGACATAGGAGCTACCTACTTTTCCGGTTAAATTAATAGAAATAAACACAGCCCAAGATTTCTGTTTTGCACTATTTACCTTTTTAAAAGCCTACCAAAAGCCATAATTACGTTGATGTCATTTATGCAAAGCTTCATTATGATGTAATATTGCTGCATCTGTGGGTTCCTTCACAATCAAAATTCCCCTACCTTTTGTGATCTTGCCCAGGGCACAAACATCTTTCTCAAAACAACCCAGGTAAGAAATACCCTAACCATTGGTTGCAGGCACTTAGTTTTTGAGTGCTGGACAAAAATGCTGCTAAAAATGTCCCTCTAATAGTTGAATCATGTGACCAAGGAGAAATAAAATCTTACAGCCCCATCTCATCTACAGTTGGGCAGTTGCCAACAAAACATTCAAGATCACTTGGAATCTAGTGTGTGAGCCAGACTGAACTTCCGGTGGGCTAGCACCAGAGCAGCAGAGAATTTCCCTACTGCTGAACTATGTTGGCACACATATTACCAGAGATGTATGATATGGCCAACTACCCAACATTTAAAAAATACTGTATATGTTGACCATCAGCACCAAACTTTGACTATTACCATTGAACCCCAGTTTATTTTATAGAATTTCTATCATAACTGGCTCAGAGGAGCAGTCATTTCACATCTTTATATTTGGCATATATTGCATTATATGTCTTACTGATGCTGTGACTTGAAATTATTGTCTTTTTAATTGTTGTTGTTTTTGTGTGGACCCCAGGAAGAGTAGTTTTGTGCAAGCCAATGGGGACCAATATAAAAAAGATAAAGTATTGAGCCGCATCCTGAATGAGACAAAGGTAAATAATCACTTGTGGCCAATGTCATCTCAACATGATTACTTGGCTTCTGAGAGTTTAATGTAGAAAAGACATTAATTGACTGAGGTTGAAAACAATGCTGTTGTTTAGTCATAATGGAATTTTTGGCAAAAAAAAAAAAAAAAAAAAAAAAAAGCGTAATAATATGCCAACCAGTAAATATTAAAGTTAGTGAATCACCCATTATGTGGAGCAGATAAGCCCAAAATGGGGATCCCAGGCAAATTAAAATTTAATAATTATAATTATATTTTTCATAATCTGAGGCAGAGAGACTGTTTGCGCAAGGAATCAGTTTGGTGTGAGTGAGGGAAGAAAAAAATTGGAGAGGCAGACAGTGGCACACTGATAAAAGGAATTTCAAACACAAGATCTGATCTTGCTCTCTTCTAAAGAATCTGTTTCTATACTGAAAGAGTACAATATCCATTATCGCTATACACAAAACATGCAAGAGCTTTTTCAAAATACCAGTGCAATGTGCAGAAGCTAAAGACTAGCAAGCTTCTAGCTATGCTTTCCTCTCACCAAGACACTTTCTGCCAGCCCTCTGCAGTTCAGGAAAGTGTTACATAGGTCAGCTATGAAATTGCAGCTTAAGTAATACTAGCAATACCACACAGTGTACATACTTAAGCAAATGTCCTGCATGCAAACCCTTACTTAAAGATTTCAGGGGATCTATACTTAGAGTATGTCAGAAATTTAATATAATATTCATAAGTGTAGAATTTGTAGAGAAGGGGTACTGGTGAGCCGCACCTCCGCATCACCCTTCTCCATTTCATCGCATCCACTGCTCCAGACACAACTACTGCAGCCAGGCTCCGCCCACACTTTGGCTACATTCGTGTACTCTGGGGCTGACGCCAGCCTGATGGACATGGAGCTGGCCCACCAGCTAGGGGTGGAGCTCATGCCCCTAGCCCAACCCATTGCTGCCAGCACCTTTGATGGCCGCATACTTGGGCAAGTAACCCATCAAACTGTACCTTTGCATATCTTGCTTTGGGTAGCTATCATGAGACACTGCAGTTTCATATCCTGTCCTCACCACAGACTCCCCTTACCTCTGGCTCAGGAGGCATAACCCCCATATTGACTGGGAGACGGGCGCCATCTTGAGTTGGAGTTTGGGGTGTCACCAGGTCTGCTTAAAGGAAGCCACCTTTCCACATGGAGCCACACCCCTGCCAGAAGCCCTGGACATCTCCAACGTCCCAGCATAGTATCACGACTTTTGAGAAGTATTCAGTAAGGCCAAAGCCACCCCCCGTCTTCACACCGCCCATATGACTGTGCTATTCAAATCAAATCAAATCAAATCAAACTTTATTTATATAGCACTTTTCATACATAATAAAATGTAACACAAAGTGCTTCACAGGATTTAAAAACAATAGAAATCAAAATAAAGCAACAATAAAAACCCATCCCTCCCACCCTCCGTATGTACAAGCACCCACCCTCAACTACATGCATACACACACGCACACACGCGCACATACATACACACACACACACACACACACACACACACACACACACACACACACACACACACACACTCTTACTGCAGACGATGGCAGGGGTAACGAGACATGGCACGGCACTAATGACTGAGGAAAAGGCCACCTTTCGGGTCGTCCACACCGAGGGACATCAGGGACTGTGAGCACAGGGGGCACCCGCACCCGGGCCCACCCGAGCCCGACAGACCGGTGGGCCCCACACCAAGGTAGGGAGTCCCCCAACCAGCCGGGCCAAGAGGGCCCGAGGACAGCCCCCCCTGCAACAGATCAGACACATCTCTCAGTGTGGAGGACCCGCCGAGGAAACACTGGAATTAAAAAATAAACAAATAAATAAATAAGTTGAAAAAATAAATAAATAAATAAACATTTAAAAGAAGAAAAGTTCATAAGACAATAAGTAGAGTAGATAAGATAGAGTAAAATAATACAATGTATAAAACATGAACATTGAGTGAAATGAGATGAGTAAAGGAATAAAAGGAATAAATAGTAAATAAACTATAAATGAAAGCTATAGATAAACTAGTAATAAACTGAGTAAATGAAATAAATAGTAAATAGTCATGTCTTAAGAACATACAACTAAAATATGATAAGATAAGAAGCCTGATTAAAGGAATGAGAAAAATCAGACATATCAATTAAAAGCCTGGTTAAAGAAATGAGTCTTGAGCCTCTTTTTAAAAACATCAACAGTCTCTGCGGCCCTGAGGTTCTCCGGCAGGCTGATAAAAAAAAAAACCCCAAAAAATCGATAGTAGTCGAGGCTTCAGTTACGTGGTTACCGTTGCCAGGCTGAATGCCACTAGCGGTGCTCTGTGGGCAGCCCATGATAATCTACAGTGATAACGTTATCAATAATAACTTCGGCAACCTTGCTGCTGGTATTCAATTACATTGACAGTGTTATGGGATACAACATGCAGGAATGTCATACACAAATCGAATGTGACGGTAGCATTAGCTTGTCGCATCTGCCTATGTTAGAGGCAGCGGCGTCTACTGATGACGTACGCAATTGTCGAAGGGGTGTCCCAATTCGGAGAGGTTGACTTTTGGCCCTACCCCTTGAAACGGAGTGCCAAGGGGTAGGGACAAGGGGTAGGGCTAAGGGGTAGGGGTAAGGGGTAGGGGTAGAAAAGAGAAATGGGATTCACCCTTTGTCTTGTTGAAACATGTACCTAGGTAAGTGCAGAGTTCACGCGGATAACCACCGTCCCGCTCATCCCAAAGTTTATGTCGCAGCTGGACCACTACTCTGACAAGTTGGCTAGAGTGCTGCGTAAGAAAGGAGGAGCAGCAGGGCACAACATCAAAACCATTATGGCTGTTATTGACCAGGTTTGTGTAATTACTTGCATAATAATAGATACCTCAGTTGCTGTGGATACTTTGCATAATAAATCTCCCTCCACCCCTACTTATATAACACAATTCACTAGTAGCCAACTGTTGCCTTTCACTCTTATGTGCTCTGCCCTCATTGGCAAAAGCACCTTTAGCTAACTGTGATTTTATGAATGTCTGAGTGACCTCTGCATGAAGCCTGGCTGGCCAGCCGATATCTGTGTCAGGGTTTACTCTCTGGAAAAATTTCTTCTTTCTTCATCTTCTAAATGTCAGTGATTTGTTTATACAGTATATTTCCTGTTGTGTTTTGCAGAATGACTCCATTGAAACAAGGAGAGCCTGCAGCCTCCAAGCACTAGCTTTGTATCTCAATGAAGACCCTGAGGAGCTAGTGAAGGAATACACAGTAAGCGTTATTAATTGTTTTAATTCATTCAACATTGAATAATTATGCTGTCATCAATGTTTCTATTTATTTTTATTCAGTTTTTCAGTTATTAAGGTCAGTATTAAAATGGTGCAAGTGTTATGTGAATAATGTGCTTTCAGTGGGAGAGTTTTTATTAGATTATCTTGTCCTTTTTTGTCTGTTTTTAGAGCGAGAACCCTGATGACACCCAGAGAGCTCTGGATCAGACAGTCATCGGCATCTGTGTGATACAACATCCAGGTGCAAGTGTTGATCAACTTCCAGAAGATGTGGGCATCATAGTTGAAGGTGTGCAGGTGCTCTCTGGACTCAAAGACGTCGCCACTGCTTGTGCCTTACTGTTCGGTATCATCTACGACCTGAACCTGAGCTATCCACCTGACCTCAGGTACACATTTGAATTTCTTCAGAAGATCCTGATGAAACTTGATACACACAGGCTTTCAGCCAAAATCCAGGTACTCAAAAACAAACTGCTGGAATGAACACATGAAGCTGTTACAGTTTTGTGACCTGGAGATTATTCAGTGTACTGAAATGTTTTTGTAATTTGACTACTTGAACTGCAGTTTTGACTGTCCTTTAACATTTTTTTTGTAATTTCTTTCTGTTGTGCCTGAACGGTAGAAGTTCCAAATGAGACTCTAAAGCAGTGGTTTCAAACTGTTGACCAGGGACCAAATGCTCTGTTGTAATATTGTTGGTTTGGCTCACAGACTGTTCATTTTGTCATGATTTTTCAGTGACATGATTGTGTCATATTTCTAATGACACTACATTAAAATATTCAAACATGTAATGTTCATACATTTGCAAGTACAAGCATTTTTATGCTGTTTTGTATACCACACTGCTTTGAGTGGTTAATAAAAGTGCTGTTTTGAGAAAAGTTGTGACCCCCCCCCTTTGTTAACAGATATTTTAGTTTTTGTCATTTTAATTGGATAAACTAAACTCAATTAAGACTAACTTAACCACATCAAGTTACTGTGACTCGGTAATCCTGTATTGCTTTAATGTATATGCAGTTCATTTGCTGAACTTAACTGTATCACATAAATTTAATTTAGAGTTCATACATAAAAAGTAAGTAACCCAGTTAAGTTGATGTCATGTAAGTCACTGTTGTACAATATACTTAAATATATTGAGTACATGGTATCAAAACTGATTTATTAATATCTACTCAACAGTTACGTGCAACCACTTGAAACAACATTTTTAAGTAAATACAACATATCTTTTTTTTGAGTGTGAGGAGCACTGCCAAAGCCCTACAAAATGACCTCTAATAGGTTACTGATGTGCATGTTTCTGACCAAGCTGTCAGAAACAGACTCTATGAAGGTGCCATGAGACCCTCACATCTTCTAGTGAGGCCTGTGATCACAGCCGAGCACCGTACAGCTCGATTGGCATTCCCCAGAGAACACCAGAATTGGCAGGTCAACCACTGGCGCCCCATGCTCCTCACAGATTGGAACAGGTTCACTCAGGTTCACTCTCATGTGGCCAGAGTGTGTAGGCAGTTCCTGGATGACGAAGGCATTGATGCCATTGACTGGTGTTCACGTTCCCCTCAGCTAAATCCAATCGAGCACCTATGGGATGTTATATATGTGTACATTTGACGCTGCCAAATACCATAGACCAGGAGCTCACCAATACCCTGATCCAGATCTGGGAGGAGATCCCCCAGGACCACCATCCGTCAACTCATCAGGAGCATGCCCAGACATTGTCAGGAGTGCATAAAGGCATGCAGGGGCCATACACACTATTTAGTCAGTTAGATCATCCTGTGATTTCAAGTTTTTACTTTGATTTTCGGAGTGATTTTGAATCCTGCCCTCAATGGGTTGATGATTTTGTCTTCCATTGACCGTCGTTCCATCATTTTTGTTACGATTACGAGGAATCAGAGTGGTTGCTGGACCAGAGGTACAGACAAACAGCAGGAGACCAGGAGCCGTTCACAAGAGAAAAAACCAAACGATTTATTACAAAAACAAGAAACAAAATTCACTACACCATGGCGAGCGGGTAGGAAACAACAATCATAAACTAAAGAACAACAACTTAACTCAGACTGTCACTACCAAAAAATCCTTGGAATAACAAGGATTTACTATTATATAATTTTTTATGATGTCCATGAAGTACAAAATGTTTTTGCATTCTAATACTTCTGATAGTGTGTTATATATCTGCTCCTAGCTAATGTTTACCAGAAACGAAAACAGGCTCACACACACACACACACACACACACACGCGCGCACACACACACACACACACACACACACACACACACACACACACACACACACACACACACACACACACACACATTGTGATTGCATTTTATCAGTCTTTGCCATAACCACTATCTGCCTATTCCTAACCCTGTAACACTGCTCTCTAGGTTTAATCCACAAACCAGCTTTTATCCCATGTTTGTTGATAGTTTCACAGATTTCCTCTGCAACTTTTAGTGTGTTTTACTGTGCCCTCTCTCATTTATTGGTCCTTGTAATTGCTTTTTGAATTATTTTATTGTGTTTTTTATGGCGCTCTCCTTCCTCTGCTCTGCTCCAACCCCCCCCCCCCCCTTTTTTTTTTTCCTCCTATGGGGATGTCAGACTATTCACTATTTCATCTGTGGCAGCGTTTCATTAGGTGGGACTTATCTATATGACTCCTCCAGCTCTGCAGCGACATGACACTCACACTGTCCAACAGATTCACACCACTGGCCGCTCCTCTTGGGGGGGTGCCAGACAGGGAGAGGCGCACAAACAAATGTGGCCCCCCTGCTCGCGCCCCCCCAGGAGTGAGCACCCATTCATCCACCTCACATAACCTCCCACCAGAAATTCACCTGCAAGCAAAAAAATATTTCAGATTACTACAGTCCATCCACCATTCAGAAATTCTTAATAACACATTTAACTAAGGCACTTACCCACAGGGAATGATGAAGAAGGTATAACGACTTGCTGACTTCATCAAACCCGCTGCACCCAACACTGTAACACAGGAAAAGGTCAGACATAATACAAACATATGGATGCACAATAACATGATGATTCTCAGAGCCCACTATGACCAGGTGATTGCTGCAGAGCTGGAGAATGCCCCCCCCCCCACAATCAAACAGCATTTGACAGGGCAGTCCAGTGGGGGAGGGTGACAGAAGTTAACCGCCTCCTCCCTGTCCACTTTGAGGGACCTCCTTACTGGAGACCCACATCTGGGGGAGGTGGATACTCCTCTGCCTCGCCTTTCCCCCCTGGACTTTCCCCCACTTCAACCAACCACCACTGTTTCACCTAACCCCAACCCTCCTAACCGCTCCAACACCCCTCCCACAGCTTCTACCCACCTCTCCCCTAATCTTAACCTTTCCACCCCCTCTAATCTTTCTCCTACCCCCTCCCCCCACCTTTTTCCTAACCTTAACCCCAAGCCTTCTAACCCCTTTGAACCCCCTCCTATTACTTCCTCCCACTTCTCTCCTAACCTCAACCACTCCATCCCTCCTATCCCCCCTCCTACCGCTTCCCCCCACCTTTCCCCTAATCCCAACCTGCCTGACCTCCCTCCTACCCCCTCCCCACACCACTCTCCCAATCCTAACCCCTCTAATTCCATTCCTAACCCTTCCCCCCACCCTTCCCCTAAACCCAACCCCTTTAATCCTTTTAACCCCTTTAACCCCTCTAACCCCTCCAACCCCAACTCCCTGCCTAGTGCTTCCCCCCACCCTTTCCCTGAACCAGACACTGTTTTTCCTCCTGCCAACCCTCCGGACCCCCCTACTTCCCCTTCTAATCTAACCACACAACCTCTCTCCTCAGGTCTCTGTACACTGGTGGGAGGTGAGGTTGCAGCGGCGGTGGGGGGACCCATTGGAGTGATGCAGCCCCAGTTGCCCAGACGCAACCCCAGGCAGCAGGTAAAGGTGCAACTCAACCCCATCCCCCGAGTTGTACTTGACCGCCTGGGGACGCAGTCGGCTGGGTCCTCTGTCGGGGCCCTCCCTGCTCCCACCTCCTCTCCTCCCTCCCACTGCCATCATCCCTCTTCTCCACACACAACCAATAACCCCACAGAGTCTACGCAGCCTTACAGCAACATCGCTCTTCCCTGCAGTAATACCATTTCTTCTTTTCCATCCCCAGATTCACCACACAAACAGCAGAGGGGGTCAGAGCCACTTGCCCTGCGGGGCCCAAGAAATTACTGAGGTGGATAACAACTCAACAATGATGAAGGGTAAAATGAAAGCTAAGCTGAACACTACCTTACCATTTGAGACATCCACTTCTTGCCCAACCGGGGTCTCTGCGGTGGCGCCTGACTCCCTCAACCCCCCAGAACCACACACACATCCACATACTTTCCGCAAATTACAGGATTGGTCGCTGGAGGTGCGGAAGAAGGTACTCATCATAGGCGACTCCAACTTTTCCCGTATACCCTCATTTAGAGATCCACACATTCAAATCGACAGTTTTCCCGGAGCCACGTTTCACCACATCACCGCCATCTTGAAGAAGCTGCCACCCCAACACACCGTCACCCAGGTCATACTTTCCGTCGAACTCAATAACTGCCTTTCTGAACACGAACCCCCCACATTCCTCAAACAGGCACAGCAGATGTGGAGCACCAGCCAGATCACTTTCCCGAATGCTTCCATCTACTTTCCGGTAATAAACTTTTCACAAAAATTGGACCACCATAAGCAGACCCTACTCATTAGACTCAACAACACAATAGCCTCAAAATACAATTTTATACCAGAAATCAACCTGCTACTCTTTCAAACCACCGCCGACAACATACATTGGACTGCCCAGGTGGCCGGGAGGATATTCAGGTACTGGAAACAACACGTAAACTTTTAAAGGGAGAAAACTGCTCACCTCCCCAACACCCCTCAAACATAACTAACCTTTCTGCTGTTTTCTCCCCCACAGCCGCGCAGCTGGAGATATTAGAGAAAGGACTCACCTTCATCCCGACTCCCAACCCTCCCACCCGGCCGGAACTTAGAAGGCACCTCCATGCCTTTCACAGAAGGCTAAAACTAATTGACTACTTCCAGGGGGCCCAGGGGCGGGAGCCTGTACCCTTCACGGGACCGTCCACATGGCAACCACACCCAGACACCATCTCACCAGCCATAAGACAACTCATTACCAAAATCAACGGGACACTCACACATTGGTACCCCCATCCACACAGAGCACCCAACATTAGTCAGGAACACAAACGCACACTCAGCACACTAGGTACATGCAAACACATAGTCATCAAACCAGCAGACAAGGGGGGCCAAATTGTCATTCAGGATAGGCATAACTACATATTAGAGGCACACAGACAGTTAAATAACAGCACATACTATAAACCACTCCAGACTCCATTACAACAAGAAACACAAACACTTTACACAAACATAAATACATCACAACTAAACAGAAGAAATACCTGGACGGTCCTGAGGAGCCCAGGCCCCGCCTCTTCTACCTGCTACCCAAGATCCACAAGCCCCCTGGAACATGGACGGTCCCTTCTGTTGTTCCGGTCGGCTGCCCCATCGTTAGCGATTGCGGCTCAGAAACATACCCCATAACTGAATACATAGACTATTTCAATAATCCCCTTGCCAAACTCCACCCCAGCTACATTCAAGATATGTATCATTTTGTACAGTCCATAAAGAACCAGCAGGTACCCGGCCATACTCTCCTATTCACCATAGACATAGATTTCCTATATACCAACATTGAAACCTCACTTGGCCTAGCTGCTGTACAGTCCATTTTCAATAAATATCCAGACCCCACTCGACCTGATGACTATATTCTACAACTTTTGTAATTAACACTCACCCATAATGATTTCATGTTCAACAACCAGCACTATCTCCAGCTGTGCAGCTGTGCGATGGGCCGAAAGTATGCACCAGCCTACGCCGACTTATATTTGGCCCACTGGGAGGAAACAACATTTGCCAACATCCCCATCAAACCCAGATTGTATTTCCGGTACCTGGATGACATCTTCGGCCTCTGGGACAGCACACCGGAACAATTCACCACATTCATCTACACTCTCAACTTGCACCACCCCAAGGTCAAGGTCAAACACAATTTGGAACCTCACACAATAGAATTCCTGGACACAAGTGTGTTCCTCCGTGACTCCAGCGACCAAAACAAGGTACTGGCCACCAAAGTCCACTTCAAAGACATGGACACGCACTCCTCCATAAATCCAGCTACCACCCAAGGCACATGTACAGGGGTCTGATCAAGTCCTTACTTTTAATAAAATGTGTTTTATAAAAACCTGTGGGAAGTTGGTGTCATTATTATCCATCCATTCATTATCTATACCGCCTATCCCTTTCGGGGTTGCGGGGGGCTGGAGCCTATCCCAGCTACAATGGGCGAGAGGCGGGGTACACCCTGAACCGGTCGCCAGCCGATTGCAGGGCCACATGCAAGGACAAACAACCATTCACACTCACACTCACACCTACGGACAATTTAGAGTCATCAATTAACCTAATAAGCATGTTTTTGGTCTGTGGGAAGAAGCCGGAGTACCCGGAGAGAACCCACGCATGCACGGGAAGAACATGCAAACTTCACACAGAAAGGCCCCGCCTGACCCGGGGATCGAACTGGCAACCTTCTTGCTGTGAGGCACGCGCACTACCTGCTGCTCCACCGTGCAGCCTGGTGTCATTATTATGATTATGATTATTATTATTAACACATTTTACTAAGAACAAGCTCTTTTACTTTAGAATTGGTTTTTAGAAATGTAAGGCTTTAGGCAAAGAACAACAGAACCATGCACGACCCTATTTTAACCCTGTGTGTATATGAGTTTGTTTGTCTCTTTAATTTTTAACCTCAGCACTTGTTTATATTTTTATACATTGTGATTTTTACTAGCACTTATTTAAAGGCACTTTTTAATATGCTTTTAGCACTTATGTTTTACTAACCCCCCTTGTTCTGTGTCTAACTTCTTACATCTTAGCACTTATTATTTATTTTCTTATTATTACAATGTATAAAGCTTGCTCTTTTTAACTAATGACAGCCCTAAACGTAACAGCAGATACCCTGGAAAGAGGAGGTACTTTGATAAATATACAAGTTCCCGCTGCCTGCCTGCACCGTTGCCCATTCCACCATGCATTTCTGGGCATTACATTTTGCCAGGCTTTTAAGTATTTTTTTAGGATCAAAGATCTTTTGAGCCCCCAAGAGCCTGTGCCCCTCGGAGTGCTCCCCCAAGAGCACTGCGCCCTTATCTAAACCTAACCTTACCTAACCCGTAACCCCATCCTCAGTCTGCACCCTAAAATTTAATGATTTACATTAAGGGGACCTGCATTTTGTTCCCATAAGGGAGGCGAGTCCCCACAATGTGACTGTGTAAACACAACGTGATAAATACCTGTTCACACATACACACACACACACACACACACACACACACACACACACACACACACACACACACGAATACTTTGGCTACTTAGCTAGCAGTCATTATGAATAGCAAGTTTGCTAATGTTATTTTTTGACAAAAGCTCACTCATAGTAAAACTCCACTTTACTTACTTAACACAATAAAACTTCTAGTATAACACAAACAACATATCTGGTTAATACAACATTGTAGGAATTGAGTAAACTTTCGGGTGTCCATGAATGTCAAAACACAGCAGAAACACACTTGCTTCACTGAACAACATCCGGGACGCTGAAATGCCAATCAAAAAATCAATAGCAAATGAGGACGCACCCTTGCAAAACCCTTCCCATGCACGAGACTTGTATCAGAATTGCAAACAAAAAGTCAGGCAGAACAAACAAGAGAGCTGGAAGTGTAACTGCCAAGCTGACAGCAAGGACAAAAGTCTGATCAGCAAGAAAAAAGCAGAGGGAACTGGAAAGAAAAGGATATATTATCAAAAACATAAAAGGCCAACGGTTTGTTTGCAAGTTATAAGTTTTATATTTGAGATGACTTGTTGTTGTTGTTGTTGTTGTTGTTGTTGTTGTTGTTTTGAGTGAGTTTTACTGTCTCTCAAATTCTTATTTTTGGTTGACAACTAGAAAGTTTTGATTGATTTTACTGGCACAAATCTTCCATGCAATAGCACCTGACTGTTATTTTGCACGGAAAAACTTGCAAATCCGTAAGAGGCAGAGGACTTGCAAGTCTTGTGTTTTTGTGCTTAACTCACTGGAAATAAATGGTTAGAGTGTGACAATACGTAAAGCTCATTAATGTGTGTGTGTGTGTGTGTGTGTGTGTGTGTGTGTGTGTGTGTGTGTGTGTGTGTGTGTGTGTCCGCGCGCATGTGTGCACGTGCGTGCATGCTTGTATGGGTATTGATGTAAGTCTATGGCTCTGCATATATGTGCCCATGAATAACCCTTTGTCCAAATGATGTAGTATCCTATGGGTGCCAAGTGTCTGCCCAATGTTTCAAAAGCCTGGTCAGAGGGCCTCTGAGCCTCATTATGAGCCTGACTGCCATTATGCTCTGTGAGTCACACACACACACACACACACACACACACACACACACACACACACACACACTCAGACCTCAGATTGTATATCTGAGGTCTGAGGTCTACCCATGTATGGTTTCTAGTGTGAACTCAAACTCAAGACAATTATGATTGATTGTAATGTAATCAATATTTTAATCTTAACCCAATGGTAAAAATTAACCTGCAGAAAACAGGTACAAGAACACCCAGTGATCCAGGCAGTGATCCAGGCAGCACCCAGCCAAGGAGGCCTAGTCAGGGTGCCAGTGCCCAGAGCATCACCAGGGAGGTGGCACTGAAACAACCTGGCGCAAACACTACATTTCTTCAGCAGTGAAAGTTCCAGCTTAGCAACAGCTTTGTCTCTGTCCTGTTGGCTAAACTCAAACAGTGCAAGCACATGCATGAACAGATACACAAGGGATACCCCCTCCCGCACACACACACACACACACACACACACACACACACACACACACACACACACACACACACACACACACACACACAACACACTGAAGCTTCAGTGTAAAACATACACAGTATGTAAAAGACAACTAGTCAATCGGCTCTTTTTCTGATCAAAAACTGATTTCAATTACAATTTGTCATTTGGCAGACACTTTTATCCAAAGCAACATACATATGAATTCACACACCAAAGGCACAGCATCGGGGGCAATTATGGGGTTCAGTATCTTGCCCAGGGATACTTCATATGAATGGTCCTGATCGGTGGACGACCGCTCTACCTCCTGAGCCACAGTTGCCACTTCCTGAGCCGCAACCGCTTTCAGGATCAAGACTAAGAAAGACTGCTATGCTCTACAAGCTGCTTGCTTCATGGGCAGTATATCCTAAACACTACAGTGAGCACTCCATTCTACCTGTAACCATCACTGGATCTCTCATTGGAAGTTTTAAATGAAGGGACAGTCCACAAATTGTACATGTCAAGGTCAGTTTAATAGCCATACGGTGCACTACTCAGGCTGTGGAAACAGTAGTATAATGTAGTAGTAGTGTAATGACAACTCAAGTGGAATATAAATCACAGTGTGTGATTAATAATTCTCCCAGTCAGCCACCCACTTTCTGCAAATTGGTGTCCAGGTCAAAGTAGCACGGCTATGAAGGATGGCTATATAATATATAGTCATAACAGAAAGAAGGCATCCTGATCAGATGCCCAAATCACTTCAACTGACTACTTTTGACACAAAGAGACAGAGCATTTGCTCGGAGTTCCTTGTGGAATGTTTAATCCATGTGCCTCAGGCTGAGCCCAGATGCTCCTCCTCTTGTATTCATGATTCTTTGAGCCAATCTAGTGTTACTATAGGTAAAGGTTGGAATGTAGATTGACTGGTAAAAATGAAAGCTTCACTGTCAGCTTCAGCTCTGTCCTTACCCAGACCTGCCTTCAGTACTGTGGAAGCCGTACACTCCATGATACCCTAACTTTGTGGCTTGGTATGCTTGAATTTCTTCATTTAGGGAAACAACCTGCCTCCAGTGTAAAGGGAGCAGTTCACCAATTCCCAGCAGAGTAACTGGAATATCTCTATTAATGGCACTGATTCAATTTGCAATGTGCTTTTAAGTTCTACTTATCTATATGTGTATGTGTATGTGTATATTATATAAATAGTGTATTTATGTGGAGTCTTCTCCGTTTCTAAGTGCAAGATTGTATTTATCAACAGGGAAGGGAGGCAACTGCTTAGCTAATGTTAATGAGTTTTTTTTTTTTTCCATGGAAACCATTTTTGTGCCATTTAAGACATGAAAATTAATGACAGATTGTACAGTCTCAGTCAATTAATGGATCCATACTCCAGCATATAACCCAGGTGAGAATGTTTGGCTTGCTTCAAAAAATATCCCATTAAAGACTGACTAAAAACTAAAACTACCCTGGTCCATGAGAGTGCATCCTACCCTCCATATCTCGCAGCTCAAACCAGTTTTGTCTAGCCTTCTACTCAAATCAGATTTGTTAATATAATGTCTGGAGCTTTTCCACACGAGGACAGGCAAACGAGAACAAAATCACATTAATAGTGTATGATGCAGTTCAACCTTACAGCATCACAAGTCTGAGTCTTCTGTCTTTGTGTCTCTGGGAGAGAGTAGCTCATGTTCATAAATATCAGAGTTGGGAGTAAGTTACACCTGCAAGTCACAAGTCTTAAGTCTTAAGACTCAATTATGTCAAGGCACGTTGCTGCCAATTTTAGACAAACTTTATTGTCATTCAGTGGACAGCAAGTGTACACAGAATGAAATTTCGACTGCAACAGGCTTATATGTATATATATATATATATATATATATATATATTAGTGCTGTCAATAGATTCAAATATTTAATCGCGATTAATCTCATGAATGTCATAGTTAACTCACGATTAATTGCAAATTAATCGCACATTTTTATCTATTCTAAATGTCCCATTAATTATCATTTTAATACTGTTATCAACATGGCTTGCTTTGTGCAAATGTTTTTTATTGAAAACAGCAATGTGTAGTGTTATATTTCATAGTATAGTCATTAGTATAGTATACTCATTCATAGTATAGACATTCACATTTGAAGCTAAATCTTTGACACTGTCAACAAACAGATGACAAAAAATAAATAAATACTACATACTACATTACAAAAAAAAAATAGAAAAATAAATACTACATTTCAAAAAAGCCCCTTCAACAACCCTTTCTAAGGGATGAAAACAGGGTGATCCAAAATAAACTTACAAAGTGCACATCATTGTAAACTAGGACTCAGGCTATAGTGCAGTTAAACCATGGCTTAAACTTTCCTTTCGTAAGTTTCCTTTGAACATAATAGCATCCATATGCCTCTGTCGAAAGCCATCCATTGTCGTCGGGTTTTGACATGGAGGCGGTGGAGAATTCACATTAGCCGTGTGTTTGGCCATCAAATGGTATTTCAGACTGGATGTGCTATGTTGATAATTCAGTTCACACCAACAATACACACAGATAACTTTGGTCTTGTCAGTCGACCCATCTGGCAACTTTTTGAAACTAAACTTTCCATTCAGAATCTTGTTTGCATCCATTCCGGCGTCTCGCGCTTGACATCCACACAAACTGGTAGCCTACTCTTTTACAGCTAGCGAGCAGGCAAGACTAAACACGTGCGTGGGGCGTGCCTATTGTTTTGTTTCCGGATCCTGTAGTTTTTGTAACATTACTAGCAGTGGCCACAGCTTATAAAAAACTACATGTTCACGATGTCACAAAGAGTGTTAATCACGCGATTAAAAAAATGAGGCCATTAAAATTGATTTGCATTAACGTGTTAATAACACGATATTTTTGACATGATATTACAAAAGAAAAAAAAAAACCTTCTCGCCCCGCCGGGGGGTGGTATTGTGCCTCCATCAAGCTAGGGTCCTCTACCAGAGGCCTGGGAGCTTGAGGGTTCTGTGTTCTCTGCTGTTCCCAGGAGTGCGCTCTTCTGGACAGACATCTCAGATGTTCTTGCTGGTATCTGCTGGAGCCATTCTCCCAGCTTGGGGGTTACTGCTCTGAGTGCCCCGATCACTACTGGGACCACTTTTGCCTTTATGCCCCACATCTTCTCCAACTCCTCCTTGAGACCCTGGTATTTCTCCAGCTTCTCGTGCTCTTTCTTCCTGATATTACTGTCGCTTGGGATCGTTACATCCACCACTGTGACTGTCTTCTGTTCTTTGTCTACCACCACTATGTCTGGTTGGTTCGCCATCACCAGTTTGTCTGTCTGGAACTGGAAGTCCCACAGGATCTTGGCTCGGTCATTCTGGATCACCTTTGGAGGCGTCTTCCACCTTGATCCTGGGACCTGCAGCCCATACTGGGTACAGATGTGCCTGTGTACGATGCTAGCCACCTGGTTATGACGCTCCATGTATGCCTTCCCTGCCAGCATCTTAAACCCTGCTGTTATGTGCTGGATTGTCTCAGGGGCATCTTTGCACAGCCTGCACCTGGGGCCTTGTCTGCTGTGGTAGATCCTGGCCTCTATTGACCTTGTGTTCAAGGCTTGCTCTTGTGCGGCCATGATCAGTGCCTCTGTGCTGTCTTTCAGTCCAGCCTTTTCCAGCCACTGGTATGTTTTCGCTTTGTCAGCCACTTCCTCAAGCTGTCTATGGTATATGCCATGCAGGGGCTTGTCTGTCCATGCCAACCTATCTGGCTCCTCTTTACTGGGCTTCTGCTGCCTGAGGCATTCACTCACCAGGTCATCATTGGGGGCCATCTTCCTGTTGTACTCCCAGAGGCTTGCTGTTTCCTCCTGGATAGTGGCTCCGACGCTCACTAGTCCGCGGCCTCCTGTCTCCCGCTTAGTGTATAGCCTCAGGGCGCTGGACTTAGGATGAAACCCTCCATGCATGGTAAGGAGCTTCCTTGTCTTGATATCAGTGGCTTCCATTTCTTCCAGTGGCCAGGATATTATACCAGCAGGGTATCTGATTACTGGTAGGGTGTAGGTGTTTATTGCCTGGATCTTGTTCTTGCCATTCAGCTGACTCTTCAGGACCTGCCTCACCCTCTGAAGGTATTTGGCTGTGCCTAATCTCTGTGTTGCCTCCTCACGATTGCCATTTGCCTGTGGGATCCCTAGGTATTTGTAGCTGTCCTGAACATCTGCTATGTTGCCTTCAGGTAGTTCAACCCCTTCAGTGGTGATCATCTTCCCTCTTCTGCACACCATCTGTCCACACTTATCCAGTCCAAATGACATCCCAATGTTATTGCTGTATATCCTGGTGAGGTGAGTGAGGGAGTCTAGGTCACGCTCACTCTTGGCATACAGCTTAGTGTCATCCATGTAGAGGAGGTAGCTGATTGTTGTCCCACTTCAGAATCGGTATCCAAAGCCTCTCTTCGTGATGATCTGGCTGAGGGGGTTTAGGCCTACACAGAACAGCAGGGGGAACAGTGCATCTCTTTGGTATATACCACATTTGATGCTCACTTCTGCAATTGGCTTCCAGAGTTGTCTTCCACAACCCCATTGAGCTCTTGATGAAGGCTCTAAGTGTCGTGTCAATCTTATACAAGTCTAGGCACTCAGTATCCGTGTGTGGCATCGAGTCATCGGCCTTCTTGTAGTCAATCCAGGCAGTGCACAGGTTGGTACTTCTGGTCTTACAGTCCTGGGTGACTGCCCTGTCAACCAGTAGTTGGTGTTTGGCTCCTCTGGTGTTGCCAGTCCCTTTCTGTGCTCTACTCACATACTGATCCATGTGCCTACTCACCTTAGCCGCTATGATGCCTGACTGGAGCTTCCATGTTGTACTCAGGCAGGTTATAGGCCGGTAGTTGGATGGTACCCCGCCCTCCTGTGGGTCCTTAATGATGAGGACTGTACAACCTTGGGTCAGCCACTCTGGGTAGGTTCCCGATCTTAGCAGCTGATTCATCTGTGCTGCCAGTTGTTCATGGAGTATGGTTAGCTTTTTGAGCCAGTAGGCTAGGATCATGTCGGGCCCAGGTGCTGTCCAGCTCTTCATCTTAGACACTCTTTCTTGGATGTCTGCAGTGGTAATTTCTACTGGTTCCTGTTCTGGGAGGCTACTGTGGTCTGCTTTCAATTCGAGCAACCACTGGGCATTGGTGTTATGCGATGCCTCCTTCTCCCAGATACTCTTCCAGTAGAGCTTAGTTTTAGACTTTGGTGGGTCTATCTGGGTCTTCTTATTACCCTGCCATTGAGAGTAGACCTTAGCTGGGTTGTTGGAGAACAGTCTATTTATTCTCCTGGTCTCGGCTTCTCTGCAGTATCTCTTAAGGCGGGTAGCCAGAGCTGTGAGCCTCTGCTTGGCAGTCTCCAGAGCTTCATCTATGGACAGCTTGTTGTATCTCCTTGGCACTTCCTTCCTGATCTTTACACCTTTCTGTAGCTCAGTTAGCAGGCTAACCTCCCTCCTTGTTGCCGTGTTTTTGCTCTCCAGTCTCCTCTTCCATGGAGGGTTCCCCTACTCCTTCCGGCTACTGCTGTTCATCTTGTACCCTAGCATACGCAGGATGACTGTTACCGCTGCATACATCAGCTGATTGGTCTCGGTGATGGTTTCTGTGGATATAGTCATCAGTGCCATGTTCACGTCTTCCAGTCGAGATTCATCTGTTACTTTGTCTCTTAGCCTTGGCAGGTATGTAGTTCTGTTATCTGTTCTCTCAGGTCAGCTGTCCTTGTGTTCAGGGGGTCTGTGCTTCTTGGGACTTATATATATATGTGTGTGTGTGTGTGTGTGTGTGTGTGTGTGTGTAATTGTGTGTGTGTGTATATATATAGTGCTGTCAAAAATATCGCGTTAATGCGTTAACACATTAACACTCTTTGTGACCTAGTGAAACGCCAAATTGGATGCAAACAACATTCCGAATGGAAAGTTTAGTTTCAAAAAGTTGCTAGATGGGTCGACTGACAAGACCAAAGTTATCTGTATGTATTGCTGGTGTGAAATGAATTATCAGTGTAGCACATCCAGTCTGAAATACCACTTGATGGCCAAACACACGGCTAATGCGAATTCTCTGCCGCCTCCTTGTCAAAACCAGGCAACAATGGATGGCTTTCGACGGAGGCATATGGATGCTATTATGTTCAAAGGAAACTTAAGAAAGGAAAGTTTAAGCCATGGTTTAACTGCACTATAGCCTGAGTCCTAGTTTACAATGATGTGCACTTTGTAAGTTTATTTTGGATCACCCTGTTTTCTTTGTGATCTGTTTATTGACAGTGTTGAATTGTGTGAGATTTGATTCATTCAAATGTGAATGACTGCTCAAAGTGAGATTAGTGTGATATATAACACTACACATTTTCAATAAAAAAACATTTGCACAAAGCAGGCCTATCCACTTTTTCCATGTTGATAAGAGTATATATATATATATATGTGTGTGTATATATATGTATATATGTGTGTGTGTGTGTGTGTGTGTGTGTGTGTATGTGTGTGTGTGTGTGTATATATATATATATATATATATATATATATATATATATATATATATATATATATATATATATATATATATATATATATATATATATATATATTCGTATGTCAAAAGTATATTAAAATAAACAGCAGAGTATCATGATATACACTGCATGAAAAACCACATTCATGACCAGTAAACCCCCGCGAAATTCATTGATAATCAGCAATTTACGGCAAGTTTATGGGGAACTTCGCTGTCTCCAGATATCGTCGGAAACGAACCATCTGTTGGCGGGGGGTGTGGTTATTCGCACCTTCGCGAAGATGCGAGTAGCTCTAATTAGCACATGAATGCTACCGACGCTGATCTACTCAGGCTGGCCTGCTGGCTTCACAAACAACCATTGGATCATTCCACAGGCATTTTAAAATGAAACCATCATGTGATTGGATAGCAACTCCAGTCACATGAGTGAGTGATCATGGGATTGGATGGCAACTCTGCTGCTATTGGTCATCTGTGCGCCACAAAAATAATAATAATAATAATAATAAAAATAATTATATATATATATATATTAAATTAAATGATATATTTAATAAATTAATATATTAAAAATGATTATTATATTGTTATATTTATGTATATATAAAATATAAATGATATATAGAGATATTTTATTTGATTGATGATTCATTGATTTATTTGGCGATCCACCTTCTACCACACAGTAGAACACAAAGAACAAAGTTGACAAAAACATTTTGAAAAAAGTCTTCAATGAAATCGTGACACACACATTAACAAGGATCAACCAAGTAAAATCAGTGACTACTGGGGAAAAAAAGCAAGGAAATGTGCAGAGGGGTTCACTGATAAGAGTCTCTGGGTTGGGCCATTCCGCTGGTCCATGGTGCATGAAAAAAAGTCCAAGGCCTCTGGAAATGCTTCTTTGCTGCCTCTGGGTCATATTGAGTTGGCGCCTGTCGCTTTGAAGGGGACTCAATGCGAAGCCTCTTGCGGT